>NC_044908.1:59139864-59464295 GCF_001633185.2 Quercus lobata
TTGTAGGTACTTTGAACAATTCTTTTTATATGAGATTAGTGAAAAAGATTCAAATCATCATCATTATGTGCAAGGATAAAGCAGTAATGTTACAGAAATGGACGAAATACTTCTTCAAATTAGTTAATGAATATAGGCCCAGCAGAGTAAATCTAGAAGACATTATGTCCTCTTATTGCAATATGCAAACTAAGATTATGATAATTGATGAATGACAAATGAATGTGGTGGCACTCAGGAAAATAGTTTATAGAAGAAAAGTTTCAACTCTCATATCTTCAAATAAGAGGCCATATCTAATTTAAAAATTGCATAAGAAAGTTTAGAGCAAACCTTATTTTGGGTCTTGCATCTGTTGGACCCGATTCTCAAAATTTTCATTTCCTACCCAACACTACAAGTTTGATTCCAGTGAAGAAAACGTGTACCCCATTTAAGATAGAAAATTTTAAGTTTAAAAATAGTAAAGGCAAAAACAAAGTGAACATGGGATAAATGGAAGAGGAACATGCTATTATGTCTACACTATCATATAAACCACCAACCCAAGTTGAAGCTTAATCCTATTCATAGGGAAGATGATATAAAAACCACTACTTGCTGGGGCTAAAAATAACATAAATAAAACCCATTGCTTAAAGCTTTTTAAGTTCCAAAAGAGGTGTTTCCCCAATAGCCCAACACTATCATTACATGCCACAACCTGTTAATCATCTACTGTTTCAAGAGGAGAAACACCTCATATTCCGATCATTCAAATGGCTATCTGCGGATAGAACCTGAACCCAATCCAAGATCTTTATCCAACCAATATAAAATTTTATCCATAAAATTCAACTCAGACATTTCGTCAAGCATGTGGAGTTCACTTTAAAAGAACAGATAAATAATACCAAGAAAAGAAATGACCTCAGCTAATGGCACAACAATGAGGGAGATCATAGTATCATACTCATGAAAAACAAAAGAGAGGCACACCCCCAAGAATTGATATTTCCTTTTTTTAAGTTTTGAAAGAAAAAATAACATAGTAATCCACAGCTGCAAACCAAAACTATAGTTCATAGTATCACTAATCAAACATGCATGTTGGAGAAAACCCAATGTCAAAAACATTCTAAAACCCCAAAAGGCATATACCCTTTTTGTCGAATGTTGAATGCAGATTTTTCTAACCACCTAAATTTTCTCGGTTCCATTAATGCAAACATTCATTATCAGCAGCTATTTACAAAAAAAACACAGATTAAAAACGTACCAGGCTTTAGAGGCCAAGACTTGAGGCGGCAGAGACTATGAACAGAGAGAGAAAGAGAGAAGAGGTGAAAGGTTTGGCTGAGATGAGATAGTGGACAGCGTTTAAGCCATGAGCAAACGAAACAGAAAAGGGTGAGGTCTGAGGGGGCAGCGTGCGTGAGGAGAGAAGAGTAACTTTCACCTTCTATCCATGCAGTTTTTTAAACTCAACCTGAAAAAAAAAAAAAAAAAACCTTGTTCTCAAATCAAACATTCACTTAAATGAATCTGAAAAAAAATGGTCAAATGGTTAGCTTTGAAAATAAAATCTTACTACTGTGAACCTTTGTTGGGATGGTCATTCCATAAGTATAAAAGTGTAGGGATAAGAATCGAAATTTAAGTCTTTAAGAAGAAATTACACACGCATATTGGTGATGTGGAAATTTGCAAGGCTCCAAATGCTACGAAGAAATTAACAAATAGTCAAATTTCTTTGATTTTATAATATTTATAAATAAAATTTTACTAACCTTAAAAAGTTTTTTTTTTTTTTTTTAATTTTCTCATTAAACTAGAAATTTTACATTAAAAAAAAGTTATAAGAAAACTATTATAAATAAATCTCCTAAAAGATAAATGAGAAATGTGTAACACGAATGGGGGAAAGCTATGGTTAATAGGGAAGTTTGCAAATTTTAGTTTAGTTCTGTTTTGTTTTGTTTTGTTTTGTTTTTTTGTTTTTTTTGTTTTTTTTTTTAACGTTTTTTAAATTAAAATTAAATTAATAACTCAATATTTGGCACGTCAATATTTTTTTTAATAAGAATCATTTTTAAAAATGAAATTAATAACTCAAAATTTGGCACGTCAATATTTTTTTTAATAAGAATCATTTTTAAAAATGAAATTAATAACTCAATATTTGGCATGTTAATATGTTTTTGGCGAAAACACTATTTTGGTTCCTACATTTTGGGGTCACAGTTAATTTAGTCCCTACATTTTAGTACTAGTTAATTTGGTCTATGTTTTTTTTTCAATTTACAGTCAATTTAGTCCTTACCGTTAACTCATTGACGGAAAATTCCTACGTAACAAATGATTTGCACATTTGGCACAATTAAAGCTGATGTGACTTATAAAATAATAAAGAATTTTAATTGAATTTTTTTTAAAAAAATGCCCCTATAAAAAAATGCCATGCCAATGTCAGAATTTTAAAAAGGAAAAAAAAAATTCTTAAAGAAAAAAAAAAACTTAAATTTTATTTTATTTTCTTTTCTCTGTCGTTCTTGTAGTTTCTTGAAAAACAAACACATCAAAATTGATTTTTTTTTTCTTTTATTTCCCTCTCACCAAAATCACACCCCAAAAAATTCCATCAAACCTAACAATGTTCATTTCAACAAGTACAAGAGTTTCAGTGTAGTAAAACTCAGGCAGAACAAAAATAAGAACAAAAAACTATAATATAAAGCCAATAAGAAGTAGCAGATGAATTTTTGTTTTTCCCACTACATTTTCCTCTTCGTTTTTCTAGAGAACCAAACAGAAAACAAAAGGAAATATTGCAGATTGGAACTTTACTACCCACTTCAACAACCCACCCTTAGCAATGTTCTCTACCACACAATCGTAAGCAGGAATGCCAAACCAAATCAACCATTATCTCCCTCCTCCATCTGCCGATAAAACCATCAAGGGGTTATATTGGTTTGCCTAAACATGCTCACTGATTCAAGGGTTGAAGAAAGCCATTGCCATGTCGTTGCCATCCATCAGACATGGTTATGCCTCTTACGAACCATTGCCATGTTGTTGCCATCCATTGTGGACTCTCCCCTCTTCAAGTACAACCAAGATTTTGGTTTTGTGTTGTTGACATAATAGATTGATTAGGCATAGATCCACTCCAAGGACCCCAAAAGAAAATCCCAACCACCGATTGCATCCAATCTCCACCACACCTCTCTTATTCGATTTCTAGCCGGAGTTCAAGATGTACTTTATCTTCAATCTTCTGCATGATTTTTTTCCTATGTTTTTAGTTTTTACATGTTTGGTTGCTCAAAAGATTTTTGGATGTTTTAATTTTTTTGCTGATTTGGATTTTTTTAATAATTAAAATGTTGATTTGTCATTTTTTAATATTATTTTATAAGCCACGTCAGCTTTAATTGTGCCAACTGTGCATATCATTTGCCACGTAGGTATTTTTCTATCAGTAAGTTAACGGTAGAGACCAAATTGATTGTAAATTAAAAACAATAGAGACTAAATTGATTGCTACTAAAATGTAGAGACCAAGTTAACCGTAACCCCAAAATGTATGGACCAAAATAGTGTTTTCGCCTATTTTTTCTTAATTAGAATCATTTTTTACAATGAAATTAATAACTCAAATGGCATGTCAATATGTTTTTTTAATAAGAATTTTTTTTGTTTTTAGAAATTAGAGATTTTATTAGTGAATTGATGACATGTTATTATTTGGACCATTTATTATAAGATAAAAGTTAAGATTAAAAGAATTTGTGCTAGAGTTCCCTAAAAAACTAAAGCTTACATTTATTTTATAAAGTCAAATAAGCATGGAATATTAACATATCAATTTAAAATACTTTTGTGATTACTTGTTCCAATTTTCTTTTAGCAAACAAAGAAGCATGACTACAATGGAGTTCCCTAACTTGAAAAAGACTTGAAGCTTTGTTTCAGAAGCCAGTGACTAATGTAAAATATATAGGGCGAGCTCGTCGAGCAGGGTTAACCTATTAGAGTTCCAACAAGAATCATAGAGATGTCAAGATTCAAGAGAGAAGTATGTTAAGAGGTGTGCAAGATATTGAGGGAAATGAGAATGTCATATGTTTGAACCTCAACCTATAGACCTCTCAAGGTTTCTTCATGTAGCAAGTTCAACGCTACCTATGAAATTGATAACATACTTGAAGTTGATAATTATCATATTTATTTATGCAATGGTACATTTTGTTAGCTATATATGTTCAAGGCTCCTCTCAACCAAAAAAAAGAAAAAAAACTATACATGTTCAAGTTATTTGTACACTTGCGGAATACCTTTTTTTTTCTTGTCCAATTTAGTACAAGGTAAAATGGATAAATATATTTAGGGTAAAACTTAGATACAGTACCTTAGGTACCCCTTTTAAAATTCAACCACCTGTCTTATTAAAATAACTTAGCTAACGGTGTTAATACCCTCTCTTTCTCTAATTCTGTTAACTATATCCCTCCATCATCTCACTCTCATCTCAAACTTGAAGATCTCTCCACCACTGGATCTCCATGGCTACTGTCAAGGGCAGCCACAGCAGGCCACCGTTAGCCACTCTCATGGTCTCTTTTGGGTTTGCTCTTCTCTCTGAAGTCTAGCCTAGGCCCCTAAGGCTAAAAGCCTGAAACCCATGAGCTCTGCAACAATCGGAAGCACACTAGTGATGCGGTGGCCGCCGATCGTCCTCTTCCTCCTCTTCTCTTTCTTTGTTTGTTCTTTAGTTTTCCTTTAATTTATCTTTTCTCCTCTCCTCGTTTGATTTATGTGGGTTTGGGGGTTGGCCGATTGGGTTTGTTTTGGTTGCTAGGACATGATGGTTTTGGTTGGATTCCAAACATGGGTTTTTTGGGTATGGTCATTCTTAGCAAGGTTTTCAGAACCGGATCGGATTGGGAGGTCGGACCGTGAAAACCGGAAACCGGGATGAAAAACGGTTTTTTAAGCCTAAAGAATAGGATTTTTTGTTAATTCCGTGAACCCCTAAAACCAGGGTTGGACCGCATGAACTAGTGAGAACTGTGCGGTCCAACCCCTTAGCAATTTTCTTTTTAAAAAAAAAAAAAAAAACTTAACACAATTTTATTTTACTTAATTAAATTATCCATCTCTTATAAGGAATAAAAAAAATTATAATTAAAATCCTTCAAAGATATTCAACTTTACTTCAAAAATTAATCATAAATTTTAATGTTTTCATGGTTATTATTTTATTTTATTAACTTTCTTATTTAATTATTAAATATATACTTGAAAATCATTAAATTTCCCTCACATATATAGATATATTGTCAATTTTGCTAGTTTTATAAATTTAATATCTATATTTAGGCTTTAATTAATTATGACATCATCACGGTTCGACCTCGGTTTGACCTCAAAAACCTTGAACCTCTCTCTTTTACAGTTCAATGAACGGTTTGGATCTGAAAACCTTGATTCTTAGATTTGTGATTTTGGGTATGGTCATTCATTGTCCATTCAAGTTCTTTGCTTCTTTGACTATGTCCCTAGCCGCAGACAAGAAGCAACAAACCTTTAGTTGACAACGCAATGCACATAATTAAGTTAGCCTTTTTGTTCTTCTAAAATCTTGATTTCTTTTAAAATTTAGAAGTCTAAGAGATTGAAAAGCTAAAGATGTTGGGTTTTCTCATGGGTTCTCTAACATCTTGGGAAACTAAAAACAAAAGTGAAAAGAAAAAGACAGATAAACGGACTGTGTTAACATCGTTAATTGAGTTATTTAGTCAGATAGGTGGCTGAATTTTAAAAGGGGTATCTAAGGTACTGTATCTAAGTTATTGTATTTAAGTTTTACCCATATATTTATATATCTAATCATATTTTTATTTAATAAATCCAAGGAAAAATTTTGGTTGACTTTATGGAGAATTTTTTAAAGCAAGATATGTTGAAAAATTTTCTTTTACTTCTGAGATCAGTTAGTGTATTTCTTTTTGTTTCGTTACTCATTCCAATTACTGACAAAAAAAAGTGTGCAAAGTTCAACAAGTACATTATGCATACGACATGCAATCGATTGTTTTCTTCAACTTCACAGTCCAAAAGGGTTATGAGTTAGCTGGGATTGTCCTGTAACCCTCCCCTTTGATGATTACAAAATTAGTATGTAATCTGTGAGCAATTATTGTGATGCTATTGATGTTAAGCTTGGGTTATTAAACAACTTTCATGATATTTGTAAAACAAAGTTGATTCTAGGCACCTATTTTTTTTAAATTTCAACCCATATTTCACACTACCATTCATTAACTTTAGTACAATTTGCAGATCTTCGCTTTTTCTATTTCATGACACTACAAATTTTTTACTCTTTCTACCAATTAAAATTTTGTTCCACTTATATGAATTCTCAATTTCCCTTTTCAATTGGTTTCGCACTCAAAGAAACAAAAGGCTCTAGTTAAGTACTAACAGAATGTAACTTTTTTTTTCTTTTTCTTTTTTTTTTTTTTTTTTTTTTTTTTTTCATAAAAAGAGATAAAACTAAGGAAAAAAAAAAAAAAACTAAAGCACATAATACCTAAAATATCAACTATACCATCTGCAAATTCAAATACGTACAACACTACAAAATTCCACTTCAAATAACCATACACTTATGTTTAACCAGTTGAATAGCAAAATTACATTGAAAAAATCACTTGGCGTATGTAAAATGATTTAGGGTTTAATCAAAAGCAAACAATATCTACAAATCACAACTTTAGAAAAAAAAAATGCTCATAGTTTCAACCCACCATATGCAAACAAAATTACTAAAATTTCTGAACTTGTTTACACAAAAATTCTTAAGAAATAATTAAATCAAACTAAAATTGAATTGGTTTCAAATTTCACCCTACCATTTAGTTCGGATTGTCCGTGCACAATTCATAAGATGTCCTTTTCTTTAGCTTTAATCAGTATATTATTCCCTCCTACCATCTCTCAATTTTGCTATCTTTCCTTACGTTATTTGCCAATCCCATTGATCATGCGATTCAATTGATCATGTGTTAACTGTAATCCCTCAAAAAATTAATGCTATTCATGATTTTATTTATATCCTGTTTCATCAATCATGTTCTCTCTTTGTTCACAAATTAAATAACAAAAGTATCTAAATCTTATGTTCTCACTTTGTTCATTGAAGAACAAAAGTATTTAGCCCCTTTGTAAGCATATACTACAAATTAAGTGGTGTGCATGGGCAGCCTTGTATATCATCATTTTAAAACTAATAAACAAAGAAAATAGGAGAGATCGATTGGTTAAAGAACGTACCAGCTGTAACCCACCCACATCACGTTTGCCCCGGCCCATTGGGGAGAATACGTACTTAAGTTAGAAACACCCAATTTTCTCATTTAATTTCAAAGAACATAATGTGACTTTGGTGAGGGTTATGTACGTGGAGGATAATAATGATGTTTGGCTTTTTTTTATGGCTAATTTCTAGTAGACTCCTCGTTTTTTTTGCAAGTAATTAACTTATTTGGCATAATTGTTTTTTAAAAATTAAATAAGATGTACACGTGACGCAAAATTAAAATCCAATTGAGGATTCTAATTAGATTTTCTTTTAGTTTTAACTCTTAATATATAATAATATATAGATAGGATGTATTATCTATTTCTCTCAAAGTGTAAACATTATAATTAAGGCCCAAAAGTTTTAATCAACAACATTTTTTTTTTTTTTTATATACAAAATTATTCTCTTTTCGAATGCATTCTACTCTCTGTGTGGTAGTTTAAGAGAGTAAACAATTTAGCCTACCAAATACTTAAGAGGTAAACTAATCATTCCTTTATTTCTCTATCAAAATTAAAATTAAATAAATAGTGTTTTTGAAAAAATTATTAATTATTGAAATCCAATATTTATTATCAAAGTTAAATAAATATCATTTAATTAATATTTAAATATTTGGGAAAAAATCTAGCTCAAAATTCTTGCTTTACGATGTTTCTACTTCTACTTCTTTTTGTGCTTTACAATGTTTTTGCTAATGAAATAAAAAATAAAAATAAACAAAAGAAGAAATGCGTAAGAATGTTGGTTAATAATATGCATATTGAATACGGTTTCAACTTTCATGGCTGGCTGCAATATCTCCGCGGAGTTGAAGAAAGAAAGAGGAATGAAATGCATCAATTGTCTCATGGGCCAAGCTTACTTAGTGGAAAATGAAGATGCAGAACAGCAACGCTAAGTCGTCTTCCACATTAATATGAAGGCTGAAGTAAAGCTAAAAGTGTAACAAGTCACACTGATGAGCATTGAAGTAATATGCAGTCGCTTTGTAGATTAGCAGTTAGTTTCTTAATACATGTACAAAGTCATGAGCATTTAAAGGGAAGAGCTATTATTGAGAAATTATTATTATTACTATTTACGTTTCAAATCATTAAGAATGTAGTATAAACTGGAATGGGACTTACATACATACACAAAAGAATAATTAGACGCTTGAAGAGCTTTGAACACCTACCTAAAAAAAAAAAATTAAATAAATAAATAACTTTAAATTCCCTTAAGCTTGCCAATCCCCTACCTTTAATTTGAGTTTTTTGCTTTAACCTACGGAATGGAGGTGCTACCCTTAAGCATAGAGGAAGATGGACTTTTTTGCTTTGAACCTAGCGATGGAGGGACATAACCATTGAGCAGCAATCAGCGTGTTAAAGGATAGACATCAATATTGTGATCAGTGGCAAATAAGGCCTTTTGGCTGATCATTAAAGAAGAGATATCGCCGGTTGTCGCCGGATTGGGCACATTTAGAGAGGCTTCGCCTTGCTGTACTGCCCAAAACAACTTGTCCTCGTAATTTTTCATCACATTTTTGTTTTCTGCATAGAGAATTCTCCTATCTTCATGTGCTGGCATGCACATAAGAAAAAGCACCTGCACTACTATGACTATGAAAAGCATATTTAATTATAAGATCCATATTTTTCTTTGAGTAGAGACGAATATTCTGATGAGGAATTAATGCCTTGGGGCTTAAATAAGCAGACAGTCCGTGCTAGTGGGGTTGGAAATTGATTTGAAACAACGCCATAGGTGCCATGCAATATGAAATCAATTTCTAGGGGTGTATATGGAAGAAGTGGGAATGAACAAGAGCTGCGAACTGCAAAAACAGTCAAAATTTTTGCTGGAAAACCATATACCAACATAATGCCATGCAAGGTGCCATGGTGGTGGCAAAAAGGTCAAAGTGCAAAGCCAAGGTGCAGAAGTGCTGTACTCGGCAGCACTTTTAATTTGTCATTATTTGTGGCTAAAGTTACCAAAAATTTGGCTTCTTAACAAATTCTTCAATTTAATGGTTATAAATAAAGAAATTTTCTAGTCTCCTAAATTCAGATTATTATTCATTTAAGCATGTTCATTTATATTGAGCTCTGATAAAGGTGGCCATGCAGGTACGAGCGACTGTGCCATGCATGTATGATACATGGAGCTTAATCAAAGTCTGAAGTCATAGTCTACTCAAAAAAAAAAAAAAAATGTCTGAAGTCATAGTAAACATATAATATATTGCTCAAATTAAAGTTATCTCCACAAGTAATTGTTCTAACTTCTAACTTTTAACTTGATAAGGATTTGTTGATTATTACTTCAAGACATCAATCATGAAGCTCTTATTTGGCACAAAAATAAAATCAAAATATGACATATATTAAAAGAATGAAATAAAATATGTACTTAGGGCAAAAATAAACATGGTTTAGAATAATATTTAGTATAACTCTAAGCAATGCTATACCTAATGGCAAAGTCAAGATTTGAGTTTAGGGAGGGCAAAATTTATAAGCAATGCATAGCGGCACACATCCAAAAATAAGACTTGTGGGGCCCAATAATTTGTGGCCCTGACCCATTTTTACATTGAGACCCAAGGCCCGAACCGAGGAGGGATATAGCCGAGGACATATAATAAAAGTCCAAGTAATCTGGAGATATAGCCGAGGATGACTCTGTCCTCGGCATCCCCGAGACCCTCCTGAAAGAAAGGGCAAGAACAGTATGGGAACAATTTTGGGAAAAACCTAAAATATCTGTGTTGATAGAAAAAGGATCCTTGGACAGTATGGCGACAAAGGACAAAGAGAAAGCTGCCATTACTGTCATTGAATACTCTGCACTTGACAGGACCATGCTCTTCAACTTTTACAATCACCTCCAATCACTTTGGGTATGGGCTGATGGGACAAGTATCAGTCCTGGATAGCCGAACCTACACGTGGACGTTGGATGAAGGGTACAGGCTAATATAAAAGGAAAAGTAAGCAATCCAAAAAAGGGGGCTGGGAAAAAAGGCCAAGAATCAAAGCCTTCTAGACCGTCTCGAGGAGAAAGACTCTTCGAGCGAACATGATTTAATTCTGTATGAACATCACGACTAACCACCGTTTGGTGACCAAGTCCTAACCTTTCAAACCCACGTTCTACAAATTATATTGTTTGGGCCCTCAATGTGCGAACTCAATACTATTTTGGGGCCGTCACGAATTGAGTCCTTACAAGACTAATATGTTTGTTATATTATATTTTTCTACTAGGGTTTTATTTACACATAAATAATTTTTTTAATTAAAAATTCCATTTACAATTCTCATAAAAGATTTTAGTTGTTGGATACTCAAGTGCAAATCATGTGAATATGATATTTTAGTGAACAAATTGTAATATTTTAAAAACAAAATTGTGAACTTGTAAACACTTGAAAATTCAAAGTTTAACATGAAAACAATATTGAGCTCTAAAATTTATTATATAATTATTTTTACATTTTATTGTTGATGCAAATAAAAGAAGAATAAAGTATTACATTAGAAATTAATTTTTCTTTTTTCATTTTTATCACTTCAAAGGAAATAATAATATTCTTTTTCAATGTTTTCAATTAAAACTTGTGCTTCTTTACTTATTCAATTTCTTTATGTTTGCTTTTTCTTTTTATATATTTTAAACTTTATAACACATTATTTATAGATTATGAATGATTTTTTATTTTTCTTTTATATTTAATGAAGTTTTCATATAAAAATAATAGTCCAATGATAATTTTACAAATGAAAAAAAATACATAAAAGCAAATCCATGCAAACAAAATAAAAATAAATAAATGAAATACAATAATTAAGATGGAACCAGCAACATGAAGGGGAGGGAACAAGTCAATAAAAGGACAAAAAAAAAAACCTTGAAACCCACAAAACTCTTATTACTTTTAAGCTCTATTTTCTCATAAGCTTGTTATTTGGCGTAGGCATATGATTGGAGGTACCAAACTTACCAGGTAATATGACAAATAAGTAAACCTCTTAGTAAATTTTGGGCGGGCCAGGGGGAGCAATTCCCCCCCCACCCCCAGCTTTGCCCCTAGTTACACCACTCAATAACTTGTTATTGAATTCATATTTTGAAAATTAAATCGTTGAATTACATGTTCTATATGTTCTTAACATGCATGCCAATTTTCATACCAATAGGATGTAATTTACCATTCGTTCCATACACTCATCTTTTATACATTATTTTAAACTATAAAAACTTGAATTTAAACAATTGCTTGATGACATAATTATTGATCTTTGATCATATTTAAATTTTGTAAACATAGAGAATATACAGAAATGATGTAATCCAGCAGTGGATTTATCAAAATTCATTTCTAATTAAAAAATATTGGGTGGTATAATATTACTTAAAGTGTGTGTGTGGGGGGGGGGGTTTGGTTCAAGTTACACCTAGTGTAACTCTAATAACTTGTTATAGAATTCATATTTCGAAAATTTTACCGTTAAATTACATGTTCCATATGTTTTTAACAATCATGCTAATTTTCATGTCAGTTGGATGTTATTTGTTATTTGAAATCTATAAACTCATCTTTTATGTATTATTTTAAATTACAAAAAATTGAATTTAAAAAATTGATTAATGACATGGTTATTAATCTTTGATTACCTTGAAATTTTGCAAGTATGGAGAATATACGATCGAAGATAATGTAATCTAATGGTAGATTTATCAAAATTTGCATCCAATTAAAAAATATTGAGTGATATAACATTATTTAGAGTTACATCATGTATAACTTGAACCCAACTCATATATATATTTAAAAGGTATAATAGAACTTTTTCAATGACTATTTATAATAATGTATCAATCAAAATTTTTTTTTAATGAATAAAATGGATCATTATATCAACTATATATTACCATGAATTGTCTCTTAATAAAAAATCAATTAACATTTTCAAAAACAAAACCTACTATATGGTCTATTTTACGCTGGACTAGTCAACCCTTTTTTATAAGGTGGTGTGGCCAGATCAAAAACTAATATATTTCAACCAAATGATAGGACTAAGTTGTGAATTATTTAGTATTATGGTCACCACTCTTCATCCAGTTAATTCTTCATATTTGTTATCACCTTTTTTTTCCTTCTTAATACGGCCATTAGAACAGTTATCTCTTTTCTCAAAGTTGTTTCATTCTAACAAGTCCAGTTTTTTGTAACGAGAGATTGGATATTCACCTTGTTAAATATTAGCATTGATACACCATGTTGAATATACTAGTATGGATGCGGTAGCGAGTATAGAACACAGTAACACATGAGAGTTACGTGGTTCAGCCTAACAGCCTACATCCACGGAAAAAACCCTAAAGGGTTACATCAATAATATATTAGAGTGTAGTACAAATCCTGTGTTACAATGAATTATAACATGTGTATATATATTAGACTAAACCCTAGACTAATAGACTTCTAGTACAAATAGGGGACTTGGCTTGCACACAAAGTAGAATTAGGCTTGGGCCTATGCTAATGGGCTAATATATCTTTAACACTCCCTCTCAAACTCAAGATGGAAACTTGATGAAATCTTGAGATTTGATAAGGTTGAGAAGATCCCTTGAATGAAATTTGGCTCTGTGACGGTAGTTTGAGGAAGGCAATATTCTTGCAGTGTTGATACGACTTCTAACAGTGACTTGACTATACCGAAGAGTTTTGACAGTAGTAGTAGGAAGTCAAAGAAGATGAATGCAGTGAAAAAAAACACTGAGGAAGACAAAGATTGCTCTTAAATATACCGTAAGGACAGAAAATCATGACCACAAGAAGATGGCTCTGATACCATGTTAAATATTAGCATTGATACACCATGTTGAATATACTAGTATGGATGCGGCAGCGAGTATAGAACACAGTAACACATGAGAGTTACGTGGTTCAGCCTAACGGCCTACATCCACGGAGGAAACCCTAAAGGGCTACATCAATAATATATTAGAGTGTAGTACAAATCCTATGTTACAATGAATTATAACATGTGTATATATATTAGACTAAACCCTAAACTAATAGACTTCTAGTACAAGTAGGAGACTTGGCTTGCACACAAAGTAGAATTAGGCTTGGGCCTATGCTAATGGGCTAACATATCTTTAACACACCTAACATCATCTAAAATTGTGCATTATCCTTATTTGTTTTGAAGGAATAAACACTTTTGTGATACAAGGTAGAAATTCTACTTAAGTACTAAGTGTATATATGTGTGACGTTCCTTCCTGGAGACTTGAATTCCGACCCTTACCTCCCATACCTCACAAGCACTTATACTTGTGGAGTAACCATTACACCAAGAGTGTATGGTGATAAAAAACACTTATCTTTATACCTTCGTACTAAAAGGGAAAAACATAAAGGGAAAATTTTGTTACACACATACGTGCATTTATACACAGTCAAAATATATAGAACTGAAAACGTGATTTTAAATCACATTTTCAATTATTTTTGACCATGTATAAATGCACACAATATTTGCAACATACATTGCTTGGACTCCAATTAAGAGATTAATATATTATATTGGAAGTTAGGGGGGTAGTCTAATCTAAGTGTATATGTGTGTGAGGCTCCTTCCTGGAGACTTGACTTCCGATTCTTATCTCTCATACCTTACAAACACTTATACTTGTGGAGTAACCATCATACCAAGAGTGTGTGGTGGTAAAAAACACTTATCTTTATACCTTCGTACTAAAAGGGAAAAACATAAAGGGAAAATTTTGTTACACACATATGTGCATTTGTACACAGTCAAAATATATAGAACTGAAAACGTGATTTTAAATCACATTTTCAATTATATTTTTGACAGTGTATAAATGCACACAATATTTGCAACATACATTGCTTGGACTCCAATTAAGAGATTAATATATTATATTGGAAGTTAGGGGGGTAGTTCTATGGTACTCCCTCTAAAAAAAATTTAAGAGTTCTCTTAGTTTTTTATTATTTTTATTATTTTTTAAATTGGGGTGTTTTACTTTTATTTAGATGAAAAAAGAATAAAAAATGCTAAATTTTAGGGAATAAAATGATGAATGTGAAGGGGAAAAAAATCCTAAATTTTAGGAGTTCTTTTTTTGAATTCAAAATGAAATTTGTTATTTGACATTTATGACCCTATATCTAAGAGAAGTTACCCTTCATTAATGAGGGTATTTTTGAATCACATAAAAGTCCAATTCAAAGAAGAGAATTCTCTTATATATAGTATAAACTAGGTTCTTAGCACACGTGTTGCGCGTGCTTAGATGCTCTTTTATCTTTCAGGTAAAGACTAATAATTTGGATCTATTATAATTTGAAAATATATATATTTATTTTTCAAACAAATAAAAATGATAAATTTTAGAGATAAGTGGTAACTATAATTTTTGTAGTGATATAAAGAAAAGTTTAGGTAGAAAAAATAAGATGAACGTGAGGGGAAAGAAGGCTAAATTTCAGGAAGTTTCTTAATTTTTAATTTTTTAAATTTGGGGTGTTTTACTTTTATTCAGATGAAAAATGAATTAAAAATGCTAAATTTTGAGAATAAAAAGATGAACGTGAAGAAAAAAAATCTTAAATTTTAAGAGTTCTCTTTTTGAATTCAAAATGAAATTTGTTATTTGACATTTATGATTTTATTTCTAAAAGAAATTACCTTTCATTAATGAGGGTATTTTTGAACCATATAAAAGTTCAGTTTAAAAAGGGGAATTCACTTATAAATAGTATAAAATAGATAGATAGAATAGAAGCTAAATCTCTCTCTCTCTAACCGATTTAGTTAGTCCCTATTAACCATAACCCTTCAGTCTCTAGTTCCAGCCACTTCCAATTAAAATTAAAGTCATCCATTCCTTGTTGTTTGGCTTGTTGTTTGGCTTCCATCTTATCCAAGGTAAGCAATCCCCTTTTCTTACGTGATTCCTTAAGGGTAATTGTATAGCTTAGATCTGTTTTATATTTTATTTGACTTCGTTTAATATATTTTCATAGATGAATATAGAAACCATGATTTTATTGAATATAAAGAGGTTGAGAATAATGGATAAGATCTTATAAAGAGTAATATAAATGGAGCCACTCAATAGCTTTTATGTTATATATAAACGATATTAGAGAAGTAGAATTATTTGTGAAAATACATAGTCAAGTAGACTTAATTGTATGACAGTTGCTTTGTAATTTTAAGTTATGATTATCTCTTACCTTCCTTTATAAATACTTTTACATAACAATTGACGAATGGTTATATAATTTCACTGAACTTTGAAAAGAATAGTGGAATTAATATTAACAAGTTTTGATCATTGGTTTAAGTGTTACCAGCACCCAAGTCTAAGCTCCTACGACTTGAGGCTCTCGATTCCTTTGCTTTTAGATAAGGGATAAGTGATATGGGCAAGGCAATTGGTAAGTTGTGAGGTTATTTTATAATGTAGAGTAAATTGCAAGTTTGGTCCCTAACCTTTACATTGAATGTCAATTTGGTTCCTAACATTTTGAATATGTTAATTTAGTCCCTAATCTTTCAGTATTGTGTCAAAATAGTCTTGATAGATGAAAAGTATTAAAATGGCTAACGGCAAAAAAAAAAAAAAAAAAAAATTTATGCCACATTAGATGACATGTGTAATGCCACATAAAATAAAATTAAAAAAAATATATATTTAAAAAAAAGAGTTTATGATAAAATTGGATCTCAAAAGTCAAAATCTCAAACACCCTGAACAGCTTCGGTGAGTACCGGCCTCTTCATTCCTCGATGGACGCAAAGGTACAAGCCAATGAGCCAGAGTGGGATATTGCTACTTCGAATAATTTCTTGTTGCAAAAGTACACTTCAGAGATTAATTGGGCATCCATTTATCTAAAATTTCCAATTTGTTAATGATGTAGGTATTGGTTTCTTTAGGTGGCTACGCAGTGGAATTTTTGGAAATTGCAAGACTATGCTGTAGGATTTGGTTAGATAATTTGGGGTCTAAATTAATATGTTTATATGATGAAATTCCTTGGCATTGTTAGCTGGCTTTTTTCTTTGCTAGACTACAGGAGAGTGGCTTTCTGTTGGGAGTTGCACAGCACTTTGAAGTCTAGCCCGTATAGGACTTGTATTTGAGCATTGAAGGAATCCTATTTCATATAGGAATAGGTGTACCAATTGCATAAGAAGTCAAAACACTTTTATTCCTAATTGAATTAGGAGTGTCAGGCGGCAAAGCTTTTATATAAAGCTTGTGTGTGTGGTTTTCATGAGAGCGAGAGAGACCAAAGATTGAAACACATATTTGGAGCCGATTGAAGGAAAAAGAATAGTGCATTGTGCGGCATTGAGGGAAAAAAGAAAATGTGATTTTTCTTTTGCTCAAGACACACAAGGAAGATAAATTGGAGTTTTCTTTAGGACAATTATTTGAGTGCTATAACCACAGAGAGTTGAAGCATTCAGAGTGAAAGATCTTGCTACTGAGTTTTGTGGTGAGGTTGTATTTGTTCCTAGAGATATTATTGTATTTTACCAATTTATTGTGAACTTAGACTTTGAGTATAACTTGAGTGTTGTAATCTTTATTTTATTATAGTGGATTGATCGGATTTTCCCTGTGGTTTTTCTCTCTATACTGGAGGGTTTTCCACGTAATTTCCCAGTGTTCTTGTTGGTTGAATTATTATTATTATTATTATTATTATTATTTTTTTATTTTTTATTTTTATTATTTTTTTTTTTTACTTCTGTAGATTTCTATTTTTCTCTGTTGCTTGGGTTGTATATAATTTAATTCACACATAGACGGGGATTTATCCCAACAAGGTATCAGAGCTTAGGTTGTTGGACATGATTGTCTTGTGTTGAATTAAATGGAAAATATGAATATGAATATGAGCACAATGATTAAACTCTCTGCAGCAAATTGTTCGATCTGGAAGCTGATGATGGAGGATGTCCTTTACTGTAAGGATTTGCATGACCCTATTGAGGTTGATAGTGCTAAGCCAAGCAAGATGTTTGATAAAGACTAGGAGAAGTTAAATAGAAAGACCATTGGATGTATTAGACAATGCATCGATGTGAATGTGTTTCATCATGTATCTCAAGAGACTAATGCAGAAGCTCTTTGGGAGAAATTGAAGGGTCTTTGTGAAAGAAAGACAGCTCAAAATAAAGCTTTTGTGGCTAGAAAGCTTGTGAATTTGAAGCTTAAGGAAGGTAGATACATTTCTGAGCATTTGAGTGAGTTCCAAGACTTGGTGAATTAGATGGTTACAATGAAGTTGATAATTGATGATGGGCTTCAAGCTTTATTACTTCTAAGTTCCTTACTTGACAGTTGGGAGACTTTGGTGGTGTCACTTAGTAACTTTGCTCCAAATGGTGTGCTAAAACTTGCAATAGTCAAGGATAGCTTGTTCAATGAAGAAACAAGAAGAATAGACATAGGCAAGGATAATGCACAAGCTCTTGTCACAGAGAACATGGGGAGGAGTGAGACTAGAAATTCTAAGGGGCATGGTAAATCCAGAAGTCAATCAGAATCGAAAGGAAAATTCAAGTGTTTCTATTGTGACAAAGAAGGTCACATAAGAAGAAACAGCAAGGCTTGGAAGAATAAATAGAAAGATGAGAAAAATTAGAATAAAGCAGAAGAACTGAATACCACTACTGTCTCGACAATTGAAGAGGTGGTGCTCTCTGTAGGAGAAGATGAATGTTGCAATGTTTCACATCCTTATGTTGAGTGGGTGATTGACTCAGCATCTTCCTGCATGTCACTCCAAGAAAGGAACTCTTTACTTTATACAAAGCAGGAGACTCTGGGAGAGTGAAGATGGGCAATAACAGTTATGCTGACATTGTGGGAATTGGAGATATTTGCGTTAAGACTAACACTAGATACACCTTGGCATTGAAGAATGTGCAACATGTGCCTGATATACGCTTGAATCTGATTTCTACTCACATTTTGGATAAAGAAGGCTATGTCAACTATTTTGGAGATGGTAAATGGAGACTTTCCAAAGGATCATTGGTGCTTGCTGGAGGGAAGATTTGTTGTACACTTTACAAAACACAAAGTAAAGGTGTGCAAAGATGTTGTCAGTGCAACTCAAGAAGATTCTACACCTAACTTGTGGCATAGGCGGCTGGCTCACATGAGTGAAAAGGGGTTGTAGATTTTGGCAAAGAAGTCTCTCATTCCTTTTGCCAAAGGTATGTCACTTAAACCTTATGATTATTGTTTATTTGGAAAACAACATAGAGTGTCTTTTCCCATTCCCTCTACTAGAAAGCCCAATGTGTTAGATCTCGTTTATTCTAATGTATGTGGTCCCATTGATGTGGAGTCCTTAGGTGGTAATAAGTATTTTGTTACTTTTATTGATGATGCTTCACAAAAGGTGAGGGTGTATTTTTTGAAAACTAAAGACCAGGTATTTGAGCACTTCAAGAAATTCCATGCTATGACAGAAAGAGAGAAAGGGAAGCCTTTGAAGTTTCTCCGCACTGACAACGGAGGTGAATATACATCTAATGAGTTCAAGAGTTACTGCTCCAAGAAAGGTATTAGACATGAGAAGACAATTCCTAGTATCCCACAGCAAAATGCTGTGGCAGAGAGGATGAACCACACTATTGTTGAGAAGGTCAGATGTATGTTGAGAATGGCTAATCTGTCTAATTCATTCTGGTATGAAGCTGTTCAAACTGCGTGCTACCTAATTAATCGATCTCCATTAGTTCCATTGGAGTTTGATATTCCAAAAAGAGTTTGGACTAGGAAAGATATTTCTTACTCTCACTTGAAGGTATTTGGGTGCAAGGCATTTGCACATGTGCCTAAGGAACAAAGATTGAAGCTTGATAGCAAAGTCACTCCTAGTATATTTGTTGGATATGGAGATGCAGAATTTGGCTACAAGTTATGGGATCTTGAGAAAAAAGAAGATGATCAGAAGTCAAGACGTGGTTTTTCATGAGAATGAAAATTTGGTAGACCTTGAGAAAACTGAAAAGACAAAGGATGCTATTATAGGTGTTCCCGACCTTACATCTACCTCTTCTTCCTCCAATCATGCCATAAATAGGAAAGAGGTGCAAGATGAGAATCTTGGTGATGAACCAATAGCAGTTGATGGTAATGAGCCAGTAGGAGTTGAAAGGGGAGATCGTAGGGAGGTGCACGGACCTTGAAGTCTAGCCCATATAGGACTTGTATTTTAGCATTGAAGGAATTCTATTTCATATAGGAATAGGTGTACCAATTGCACAAGAAGTCAAACACTTTTATTCCTGATTGAATTAGGAGTGTCAGGCGGCAAAACTTTTATATAAAGCTTGTGCATGAGGTTTTCATGAGAGCGAGAGAGACTGAAGATTGAAACACATATTTGGAGTCGATTGAAGGAAAAAGAATAGTGCTTTGTGCGGCACTGAGGGAAAAAAGAAAAGATGATTTTCTTTTGCTCAAGACACATTAGGAAGATAAATTGGAGTTTTCTCTAGGACAACTATTTGGGTGCTACAACCACAGAGAGTTGAAGTATTCAGAGTGGAAGATCTTGCTACAGGGTTTTGTGGTGAGGTTGTATTTGTTCCCAGAGATATTATTATATTTTACTAATTTTTTGTGAACTCAGGTTTTGGGTATAACTTGAGTGTTGTAATCTCTATTTTATTATAGTGGATTGATCGGATTTGGCCCGTGGTTTTTTCCTCTACACTGGAGGGTTTTCCATGTAATTTCTTGGTGTTCTTGTTGGTTGATTTTTTTTCACTTCTATAAATTTCTATTTTTCTTTGTTGCTTGGGTTGTATTTAATTTAATTCACACATAGATGAGGATTTATCCCAACACTATCATCATGTGTCGATTGTTGGTGTCAGTAAAAAATTATTTTGCTGTAAATATCGCTTTAATTTGATTGTAATTATCTTGGTTGGATAATTTGTGGGTTCTTATTTGATTTTGCAAAAATATCGAATTTGGAAATGGGAATCCTTGGTGGCGGCAATATGAAGCTATTGTGGATGTTTGGCATTTTGAGACCCAATTTTATTCTAAATTGGCTTTTTTCTTTTTAATTATTGTTTATTCCATGTGGGTTATATGATGTGGCATGAAATAATTTTTTATTTTAATTGTTAACTACATCAATATTTTCTATCCATCACTAATGATAGGGACTATTTTGATACAATACAAAAAGGTTAGGGACTAAATTGATATATTTGAAACGTTAATGACCAAATTGACATTTAGTATAAAGGTTAAGGACCAAACTTGTAATTTACCTTAAAATGTATTATGCATTAAAAGGTTTTTGGTTAGAGATATGGCATATAATTATGTTTCAGACAAATATATGTTCGTGAACTTTCGAAACCTCATGCATATGATTTAAGGGGGGAAATGGGCATTTGCCCCTAATTTACAAACTATGCAGCAATTTGTCCCTCTTTTCAAACTATCTAGCAATGTGTCCATTTTTTGAAAAGCGAGTTCTCCTTATAACTCGATTTTGTGATTTTTAAGTTATGGCTTAATTTTGCCACACTGGACCAAGTAGATGTGGCTTTTTTGGTTTTAAAAAATTCAATTCGACACCCTCAAAAAAAAAAAAAAAAAAATCAGCTGGAATTTGATTTTCTTAAAATCAAGTTACATAGAAATTTTTTTTAGTAGAACTTGATATTAGCATAACTGAGTTCTTTGAAATTTTGAAAAAGAAAAATTCAATGTGTAACTTGATATTTGATATTAGATATACCAAGTTCCACTAAATTTTTTTTGTTGTGGATGTAACTCGATATTTATGGTGTCAAGTTATGTTGCAATTTTTTTAAAAGTGAACTTGATTTTAAGAAAATTGAGTTATACTGAAACTATACCCAAACCAGATAGTTTAGAATTAGTGTTTCTCTATCCCTTCAATTTAGTGTTTGTCAAAGATCCTCAATTGTACAACCCTAGATTTAGTGTTCACTCTATTGTGATCATCTCTCTATCATCACATGTACAAAACCCATATCATTATTTGATGCACATAAAAAAATTTCTGAAGTAGATGACAAATAGTTTTAGAAATTGCAAAGGTCTATCTGATAAAATGTTTTTTCATATTAGGAAAGTGTTTTAATCCAAGAAAGACACTTACTTTGTTTGAGGAGATTGGTTCTGGTGCATTGAACTTTGATGAATACTGGAACGGAAAGCTTTTTAGGGGTTGGTCAGCCTTTCTTGATTCCTTCAACTTGAGTTTGAAGTTGTGTTTGGAGCTCTCAACATCGATGATCTTTTTATGTTTTGAATTCATTATTTTGCTTTTCTCTGCAACTGCTGAAGTTCTCTTAAAATGCAACAGCAGTTTATAATGCTGCATGAGTTATCTGCTTCTTTCCTATTTCATGCTTTTCTAGTGAAGTTCAATCTATTGTCTACAACTATCACATGCTGTTGGGTTCATCTTGGAACTGTTTGACCTCCATGAACTCAAGTATAATATTGGTAGCATGTGGATGATGAATCTGTTGTGTGTGTGCGTGTATTTCAACAGTGCATGTGTTTTTTTTAATTCATTTCATGATAGATGAATACAGCTTCAGTGCAAACTGAATTTCATCAAAAATTGTCATAATAAATAAAATACCTTAACAAAGAAGCCAATGACCTATAGCTCAATTAGCATTTCCTTCTCCCATAATAAGCGGATGGAAGGTGAGGTCATGGGTTCAAGTCCTATTAAGTACATGTGTAACTTATCAATTGAAAAAATCATAAAGAAGTCTATTAATTTCCATTCTGAAGTTTCATCAGTGATGTTGGATATATATATATATATATATATATATATATATATAAAGCATTTCTTTCTTGTGTTAATTTGATTACATCCAAAGTAGTGCCTTTTCTTCTTCTTCTTCTTCTTTGGGTTTTTTGTGGTGGGGTGGGGTGAGGGTTGGGTAAAGCTGCTCCACAACAAGTTTGGGACTGATGTCAATAACTAATTTCTAAGGACTTGTTTTCCATTGGTCATCATAAAAAGATATCTGGAATTGCAATGGTTTCATAATCAAAAGATTACATTCAATTAGTTATATCTGAATATTTTCATTTTCAAGTTGATAGCCATACAATTTTTCTTTCAGACTAGTGTTTCCTGTGAGCAATATTCTATGCTTCTCTGGTGGGTTTTTTTATAGGGTTGACCTTTGCCATCAGGCAAATGATGAGGATGATGAAGATGAGGACAGCAGTTCTCAGGAAGCTTTATTGGATAAGACCTCAAATAAGTCAAGTTCATCTAAAACAGATACTCATAGAAAGTGTTTTCCCCTCCGCTTTCACCATATTGGAAGCCGCCAAAAGATTGTAATGTTGGTATGGCTACAATGAAAAGCTTCTTGTTGAGTATCTACCCTTGCTTCTTAAGATTGGTTATTTCTGTATTATTCTTCATTTTATTGTCACGTACTCATTGGAAAATTTAAGCTATCCAAATCTATTGTTAACACAGTGCTTATTTACCAGGTTACTGTGCTAGTTTTTGTTATAATGTTGGCATGTGCTGTAATAATCTGGATTGGGATGGGAAACAATTCTGTTGATTCTGCACTCGTGACTCGGGTATGAACACAGTAATTTTAGTTCTACTTTTCCCTGTTGATATTGTCATATAATACTTGTTAATGTTCTTCAACAGAGTACTTGTTTGTTGTTGAACTGTATGTAATCATCATTACTGCAACATGAATTGAAGCATCTCAATGTTTGTGTATTTTAATCCATCGTGCTGCACAGATGTAACTATTGTGTTCTAGACCTCTGGAAAGATATATAATCAGCTATTGATGGAACATCTGTTATAAATGAGATCTCTAGTAACCTATTTGGGGCAAATAGCAGCTGTAAATTTATACAGTAAATTAGTCAGGATTCCACTTGCAGTTTGTGAAAGTAGAGATATAGAAGTTGGGCTGGTAGAAGGAAAAACTCTTATTTTATTAGCAGTGAAGGAGATTTTTGAAGATCTAGTGGTTAGAATATTGGCTTTAGAGAGAGGTTATGCCAGTACTTATAAATTATCTTTTGACTTGAAATGGGTAACTTGTATTAATTATTTGTTCTCATCTTTTGCTCAACACAATTTTTTTTGGTTAATTTTGGATAGTAGACCAACACTATTTTAGTGATAGAACAATCGATTGCCCTATTACTAGATTTGGGTGCTAGTAAGAAATGGTTCTGCTGCCTGTTACATCTCATGCTTGTATAAAAACTAACCATAGTGGCTTGACTTTTAATGTAATTATAGAATATTATTCTAGTAATTTGCTTTAAAATTTCAATGAAAGTCTTTTCTCATGGTAAAGTAGGTTTAGTGTTTTAAATGATATAGAAGATTTCTGGTTTTTGTTTATAACTAACATGTAGTGAAGCCATGTGGCAATGATTTTACTCATCATGCAGGTGTATGTATACTTTTTTTCCATAGCAATACTTTTATTAGGAGGAGCTTTAGCATGTTATGGTGAGCAACAACATTTTAATAGTCATTTTCTTTTTTCAATTTCTGTATCTGCATGTTACCTATTTCTTTCTTTGGTATAATGACTCAGTGCTCCTAGCCTTTTGTGTATTATGGTATCAGAATTGAAGATTTCTCTCAGTGCTACCGAGTTATTTCAATTTCAAAATTAGATTATTTGGATGATTATGTTTGAAGCTGAAAAATGTTAAATTGATCACTAGTGGCATACTATTTAAAGCCTTGTAAATGTGAGGAGAATGGTAGAGAGAGTGGATTTGAATAATTTTTTGGTGCAAGCCTTATGAGCTTCTCTTGAAAGAATGGTTCTCTAGTTGGTGAGTTAGTCCCTAAGTAGACCATTAGAAGGGTTGATTGAGTCTCTCTCCTCAAGTAAGTGATGTCTTCAGTCTTTCCCATCTTCTTACTTTTGTATTTCTATCTTGATTTCCCTTAAGAAATTTTATATATTCTTTGCCACTCATTTCTTCCTGCATCATATTATTGTCTATGAGGATGTCTCCTAATATATTCATGTTACTATGGCAAATTTCAGGTTCAACTATGTAATTCCCTATCATTAATGTGTTGTTATTAGTCACCAAATAAAACAAATATCAAACATAATTGGAATGATGTGTGGTATGGGGACACACCATCATCAAAGAACTACTCCCTAACTTATTTGTGATTTTTGTGGATAAAGTTGCCTCTGTACGTTCTTGTTTAAAGTTCAATGAGAGGGATCCATTCTACGAATCTTAGATTTAGTTGTGCCTTTCAGGATTGGGAACTTGAGTTGGTGGGTTATCTTTTGGGAAAAATGCAAAAGCCTTAAAACTTAAAAGTCAAAATCAAACTAGCCCAAGATCTTTTAATAGTTAAAATCAAACTAGCCCAAGATCTTCTAATTTGAAATTATAACCCTTGTGGATGGAAAAGGCTATCACTTGTGGTGCATTTGATTATTTCAATTAAAAAAATTATTTATTTAAAAATATATTTGATTAAGTAGGACTAAAACAGAGTACATAGAATGTAATTTTAGTAAAAGTAGAGACAAAGATGAAAAGGTGGTAAGACTTTATGGTTAAGAGATACTAAAGAGTAAGAACTTTCGATATTTTGGATCAACAAGTCATGAAGATGGAGAGATCAAAGAGGATGTGAATCATAAGATAAGAGCTTAAACTATTAGGAACTGGTAAATTTATCCGCATACTTCTAGCATCTCTATGATTCTTTTTTTTTTTTTTTTTTTGAAACCGCATCTCTATGCTACTAAATACTGAGTTATTAAGAAACAAAATATTCATAAAATTAGTATAGCTAAGGATGTTAAGATGGATTAATGGAAATTGTAAGTACTCCAAAAGATAGAATTTGAATGCGGAAATTTGCTTAAAGATAGGGAGCCACCTTTGATGAAACGAAGAGGGAGGGTCGTTTTTGATGGTTTAGTTATATTCAGAAAAGAGCGATAATGAACGGGTGAAAAAGAGAGTTGATTCAAATCATTGGAACGAAAAAACGTAGAGGAAGAGAAATAATATTAGTAAAAATAGTAGAAAATGACATGTCAATTAAAGAAATAACAGAGAGTATGACTTCGGATAGAATAGTGGTAGAGAATGTATGTGGTCAATCTTGATTAATATTTTGAGGAACCATAACCAACCCCCAAAAGTTTGGAACTAAGGCTTGGTTGTTGTTGTTGCTTTTCACTCTAATCTTCTACCTTCCACTTTACTGCCGCCATCTACAATCTGTACATTGTGCAATACCACTGCCATATGCAAATCTGCTTTACTAATAAGACTGCCAAACATTCAAAAATCTGAACTTGTGCAGCACAATAAATTTGGGGTATGATTTGTTTTGTTTTGGGTAACATGGTTTGAGGTGTTACTTTGCTAAACGGACAGAATTTTCCTTGAACCTGGTTTGGAGAAAAGTTCCTCCAACCCACTTTGCGCCAAGTCAAATAAGCATCCACATGTACTTTTAGTCACATGACCTACTTAATAGTCAAACAACTTGTTTAAATAACATGAATTGGGATGAGATAGATTCGAGGTTTTTACTTCTTATTCCATTTTGTTTGGTTATTGGGAGAATGAGGTTGCTGGTTTGGTGGAATGGCTGGATTTGGTGGTGGTTCTTGATTACCAGGGTTGTTGGTGGTTGTTGAGGAGGGGGGGGTGGGGGAGGGTGGTTGTTGTGTGGTAGTAGAGGGGAGAGGAAGAAGAAAAAAGGGGAAAAAAATCAAATTAATTTTAAAATGATATTAGAATTAAATTTTGCTTTAAAATAATTTTTTATTAACATAAACACATGTTGGTTCAGCTTACGAAAGTGAGACTGAATGATCAATTTGAATATTTCCCAAACTTCAGGGATTTATAATTTTGAATTAAAAGACCACGGGTTCAGTTTGAGTTTGATCCTAAGTTCAGGGGTGCTTTTGCATTTTCCCTTCTTTTTCAATCTACTATATTCTAATATGCCAAAAACTGAAGTGGCTGATAGGTTACATTGAAGGATAAGGCTTGGTGGTCTATTCAGTGTACTTCGTATTATGAGGCATTAAGAGGATCTATTGGCATGAAATTACTGTGGAGTATTCGGGGGTTTTAGAGTTTCTAGAAAGGATACCCTTTTCTTTTGGACATCAGCCTTGGGAAAAATTTTCTAATTGGAGGGTGGGGTTATGTATTAAACAAAATATCATTCTATCGGATCACTTTTGTATGTGCATAAGGAGCTGGGGGAGGCTACTGATCGCTTGCTACTTCATTGTGCAGTTGCCAATGACTTGATCTCTTCTTCTTTTTTTGGAGATATTTTCAGTTAAATGTGTGATAGTGCTTGTGTTTTTTTGTTGGCAAGGAATGTTTGGAAAACATAGAATCAGTGCAAATTTGGAGTGGTGCCCTGCTTTGCCTTATTCAGATAGAGAAAACCTTACATTCAACAGCATTGAGTTACCTACTCTCAAGAAAAAATGTGTAGTTCTGCATAATCTGTTGTGATTGATCTAATGTGACCGGCAACATCTCTTCTCTTTCTTTTGTGGATTTCCTTGACGATATTTGTTTGTAATTCTTTAGGAGACTCTTTATAAAACTTGTCTACCAAGGTTTCTCCTCTTTCTAATAAAAATTTCAAATTACTTTTAAAAGAATCACATAATATGAAATAAAAAAACCATATTTTGCCAATTCAATGTACATGAGAGAACCAGTTTGTGGGATGGAGAATTTTAGCATTCTAAGTTTTCAATTACTTATTTTAACTGACTTGTCTACATGTCTTTGGAGTAGTAAGGTACCTTGGTTATTGACTACCTGTTTAGTCAAAACGAAAATGCAATTATTGTTCTCTCTCTCTCTCCCTCTCTCTCCTTTTATTCTTTTCTTTTCCTCCATTGTTTTGATTTTCTTGAGATATAATTTTTTTTTATCTTTGTTGCTATGAGTTCCATTCAGGACTTCTATTATGCTTGAAAATGAGCAAAGTTAGATCTGAGCGAGCTTCATCTGAAATGTGGAAGGTATTAAATCTTTTATTGTCTTGTTTTTCTCTTTGATTTCTGGGTGTCACAGCCAGCGTTAATATAATGCGTTTGGTGGCTCCATTATAAATTTATAATATTACTGAAATCCTTTTATTTTCCCTGTGTGTATGTAGTTGTAGAATTTATCTTGCTTATTTATGTCCATCAGTGGTTTTGCAGTTCCATGTATAATGTTGGCAAGTATTCTGTTCTGTGCAGGTTTCAGGTTTAGCTGTTGTTTCTGTGATCTGTTTCACTTCAAGTTCTTTTGTTGCTCTTTTAACTGATATTCCGGTAGACACTTCTCTGTTGGTCATCAAATTTATATTGTACAAAAGAAATTGAATTCATCTTTATAGCTTTCTCTAACTTCATCATGTCATGATGGTTACAGATGCTATATCACCGGCCTCAACATCCCATGAGAGTTGTTTATACGTCTCTCTTGCTCATTTTGTATTATTTTATAGGTATGTGGTTCTAATTTCTGTGTCAGGGTCTCAGGTTGGTGAAAATGACAAGGGTACATTTTTTATGTTTGCTTCATTCACATCCATTTTTTCTTCTTTTCACATGTTAGTCCTCCCATCTCTTAACATCTTATCTTGGTTCTTCCTTTATTACTTTTCTTAGCAAGGTTTCCTTCTTGTTTTCTTTCTGCAACTATCCTGAATGATTTTGCACCATCCTTTTGTGTGAAATTCTGCCCTTTGTCCATTTTTAACTTTTTGATTCTTCATATGGCCATGGAATGGGTTTTGAGACTTATCCTATTGGCTGATGAAACTAATTGCATAGGTGTTCATATATCTGCTGATGGATGATATATGTGTATAAGGTGACATCAGTCTCTAGACTCTGGAGAATCAAGAATTGACCCCATTATCATATCTGGTTGTACTTATATTATTAATGGAAGATCAAAGCAATAAGTAGCTAAGAAAAAAAATATAGTTGTCCTAGGTTCTCAATTTCAACCATTGACCACTCAGAAATTTTTTTGACTTAATAACCATGCCTTGTACCTGCATAAAGAATATTGTTCTTTACCAATGATGTTTTATAGAATCAAGATAACATCCTGAATCTGCCTATGCCCATCTTATACATAAATGGAATTTGACCACTGGATTTACACTTAGTTTTGGTAGCTGGCATCTGATATCCATTTGGATAATGTTACATTCTGAGACCAATATCAATCCATTGTCTGATTATTCTGAATTTTAAAACAAGAGTCCATAGGAGGCTAGCATTTCTGAAGAGGTGAAGGTGTTCTTGGTTTGTTTTTCTGTTTTGAGATTTAAGAAAGGGCAACTATAATCTATCAAGTGAAAATTTTAAATTTTGAAAAGAGTAGTTTGTAGGCATGAATGAGTGAAAGCTATCCTGGAGAGAGTAAGTTCTTGATTTGGAGAAGAGATTAGTTTTTGTTTCATTTTAAGTCAGTAAAGTTTAAATTTGGCTGGAGATACAGTTCATGAGGCACCAAACTGTAGGAGATGGATCAGGGTTTATAAATTGGAGCCACTTGTAGAAAGAATGCGAAATTTTGCAGGCATCTTTGGGAATGGTTCATTTTTCTGTTTCAAAAAACTTGCTTTTAGAGATGAAAACCAAAAAAATCTTCTGTTGAGTTGAAATGTAAAATTCCTTTGGAATGTGGAAAACAAAAGGCAATATTTTTGAACAAATAAAAAAATTTGTTTGGATGCTCATGGCATCCCCCCAAAAAATATTTGGGCAACTTAATGACAATCCCACTATCACATATCTCTTCAACAGCCTGTTTAGCCTCACGTCCAAAATCCTACTGACTCCAGCTGTCCAGCAACAGCCTCCCCATCAAGCAGTATTGTCCCCAACAATCTGAAAGACTGAAGCCACCATCAACAACCAATTTAAACCTCATCAAACCAACACATCACCTTTTCATAAAGCACGAAAACCCCATCAAAGGCCCCAAACTCACACCAACAACAAAAGCAAAGCCACATTCAGCAGCTCAACCAAACACCCAAAAAAAATTCATTCATCAATTGGTGCACCTGCACCAAAACTCTCCCTTTGCTTGTGTATCTTAAGCTTGCTGGCATTTTCAAGTTGGAGGAATAGAAGGTGTTGCAGTTGATGATGCGCTTGAAGTGATGCAATTGAGCCAATAAACCTCAAGAGAGAGGGAATACATTTTTGGATGGAGGGAGCTCTGTTGCTGGCCTTGAGTATGGGTGGTCCTCTAGGTCGGTGATCCAAACCTACGCCGTCGAAGATATCAACTGGGCCTCATATGATCTGATGATTCTTCATCCAAACTGTCATGAGAAAAAATTTGTTTTCAAAAACCAGGAAACCGAAAGCAACAAAAAGATTTCTCTCAATTTTCTCTATTTTTTGATAGGTAATAAAAGTTTTATTGAACAAAAGTACATCATGTTCATGATGGTGAACAAATTATACTTGAAACAATTACAAACAAATCAAAGAGAAGAATTAACAGAATGAAGGAAATCAAAAATGGAAATACACTGCATAAAACCCCAGTTTTCTCTTGATTTGGAGATGAATTCCAATATCTTTATCTATCTTAGAAAACAGAAAACTGATTTTAAAACCAGAAGAGATGCCCTACTTGGTTGCCTAAAAGGTTAATTTTAAGATTGAGAATGATTACTTCGCAAGATTTGCAGTGAATATGGATTCACTCAAAGATTAAAGGAGCATCAATGATGCTTTTGTAAACTTGTACTAGAGTTGTATGAAATATTGAGAACTTCAGCTCATTTGTAGATGATTACAGTTTCATTCGTTGCTTAGTAAATAGGATGACTCTCGGCAACCTTTGGAAGAGTAAACTGTTTAGATGCTGGAAATATGCATCAGAATGAACTTCCGCATACACACATCATATGCAGAAGCTAAAAAAGAATGGAAATCAAATATCAAATATTTGGCCACAGGTGCAATGTGCAAATATAGGGAAACCTGAGCACCAGCCACAGTGTGTGACTGACGATTTTAGAAAAGATTTGGCTTAATTACATATCCTAACTCCACTCCTCTCACCTTTTTTGATAACATGAATTGTTGGCATGATTTGTGCACCTTAAAAATAAATCTAAAAATTTAGATGTATCAAAAGTGCACTCTTTGTTTTTTAATTTTTTAAGGATAAAGAGGGAAAATTACATTTTCAACCGTATAGTTTGGGGATAGTTTTAAATTGAAACCTGATGTTTAGGGGAGTTTTTTAATGGTTGATGAAGTTTGAGCAAGTCAATAAGAGATAGCAAGTCAGTTTGTGAGTCAAAGCCCATCACAACCCCTTCAAAATGCAACTTTTGAAACATGAGGGTTTCCACCCCTACAATATAAGGTGAAATATAATTTTGTTTAAAAAATAAGGATCCTCTATTATTCTGGTTAGGAAGCTTGAATTGTGTGTTAAAAAGTCATAGCTAGTGCTCAAGTCTCCTGCTTCTGTGGGTTATGGGAGAGGTGGTTGGTAGACAGCTGTATCCAATTTTGGAGAGAATGATTCCCGGGGTTTGAGTATTTTTTACTGTAATTGTTTACCATGTTAGTTATTGCTTTCACACCACTTACCTTAAAATAAGTAGAAAGCATGTTGCTTTACATATTGATTGATAACATATGTGACTACAGTGGGAAGCAACATAGGCTTATGATGGGTGAAAAACATTGCATGCACTCATTCTTCTATATTAAGTATCGAATCAATACTGTCTTTGTTCAGAAGTAGTGAGCAGCTAACTTACAATATGATGTGTTGTTGCCAGGTTCATCAACACCCTCAGCTTTTATATTATGGATCATGAGAGAATTACCACCATTAAAAGCAGAAAACATACAAGAAGCAAGTACAATAACTTTCATCACTGATAGTTCAGCAGTAATACAACAACCTCAGCGCTGGACAACTTCAACGAGCTTGCAGAATCAGGTTTGCACTTCCTTTTTAATGGTCCATTCATGAATGCAGATGCAGGTTGCCTTTTTTTAAATGAGTAATAAATAACTTCTGGGTTGAAGGAAAAACTGAAGTAAACAATATCTATACCAAAATTGAACATTAATAGTTGTGTTGACAGTGTAGCCAATTCATTGTTGTATCCTTTATCATGATTTGGGGGAGAATTTAAGTTAAAAGAAGAAGGGATAAAGCAAGCTTTACAATAAAGTGGGTGCATAAGAATGTAAGGTATATAATGTGGAAAAAAGAAAAGGAACCAGAAACATGTGATTGGCTTTCAATAATGAATGTGAGGAATATATATATATATATATATATATATATATATTGGAGGAAACTGTTGTATGTTTCTTACTTAAATAATTCTAACAAAAAGGCAGGTACAAGAATTAAGTGATAAGAATATCTTGGATCTAGTGTTTCTCTGATGTTTATTGATGGGAGAATTTAGTATGACCTGGTAGATTAAGTTGCTAAAAGGAGATTTTAAAACCAATAAAAATACTAGGAGTGCTGTAAACTTTAGTTAAAATTATTGTGGAAAGAAACAAAAATTATATTCAATTTGTTTGAATTGATTCCAAGGTTTTCTGGTGAAGCTGTATTTGTACTAAAGCAATGAACTTGTTTAGTTAGAAGAGAAATTGAGACTTGATTTTTGATGACATAAGTTCATGATGGAAAAAACATAAACTCATGATACTAATTATCCTGCTGATTCAGTTCTTATGCTTGTTGAATTTTGTTTTTAACAACCTTGGTTCAACCCCTAATAGTTTTTATTGATAAACCAGTAATAATTAGGGATTTGTTGGTTAATATCATTGTGCCAAAATTTTCTGATAGTATATTTATATTTCTTCAGTATCTTTATGCTATCATTATCAGTCTAGTTCTTCATCTCTCCCGTGATTTGAAGCCTATCTGGGATCTTCCTCCCATAAGATGACTTACTGTTATGCTGAAATTGTCTTTATTGTTTTAGGGTGGTCATTTAGATGCATTGCATACCAAACAAACAAGATTTGTTTTGTTTTTTCTTTCCTATGAGGTGAGATGGACATGATACCATTAGTGGCTTATGCTTTGTCTCTGCAGATATCAAGAGTGAGTCCAATATAATTGCGCAAATGGGTGCTCTCTTTCTGCCAAATTAGAGAAGAAGGCTTGGAATTTATATTTGATTGAGAATGGCTTGGTTGTTACCTTGAGAGGTATCAACACAAGCGGCTGAGTTACATCCTTGACTGGCAGTCAGACAGCCGTAAGGTTGCTGTTGCCCATGGTTTTGACATTCTTGGCGTGTATATATTGAAAGTATGCTAAGTGAGGGATTTTTTTGTGTATGCACTAGTTCCAAAAATTTTGAGGTGCAAATTTTTTCCACTGGTGAATTCAAAATGCCTTGCATTTTATTCCACGGCTCTTGTTGTTTAAGCTAATTTATGTGCATGCTCTTTGCAAAGTTCAATTTGTTTACATTATGGTTATCCAATAATGTTGTCAAGTTGAATTCAGAATCTTCAAATTCAGTGTTGATAGAACTGTCTGAGATTCTTATTCAAGATTAGCTTTGTAAAGCCCATTTTCCATGCAACTTTCAAATCTTTACTTTGCTATGGCTTTGCAATTGGAAGTTGAAACATAAGAAAAATTGAAGTTATCATTAATGTCCTTAATTTTTTTCTCTTCAAACTGAACATATTTTGCTCACTCAAATGACTAATATATATATATATATATATATATATGGTTTTTCTAACATATACCTTTAAGGCATATATTAATAAATCATTTTAGGGAATTTTTTATAGGAAAATAAAAAGGTGATTTAACTTTTTTGACAGTTTTTTCAATTTTACACCATTTTTTAAAATGAATAATTAATGTGTGTCCTAAGGGCGTACATTAATCGGATCCATATATATATTAGAACTTAGCTAGAATCTGTTTGTCTAAATTTTATGTAGACAAACAAAACTAAACCCCAAACACAATTTATTAGTAAATTTTACTGCTTAAAATTAGATTTAACAAAGAAGATTGTAAATCCGGTTGAATTGAACGCATGCAAGTTAATCATTCTCCCAATCATAAGGCATATAAATATTAAGCACTTCATTCCATTCCAAAAGCATAAATCTAATCATGAATGAGAGAATATGGATAAGAAGACTAACCTTAGTGCAGCTCAAAGAAATCACCAACAAAGATATTAGGAATTGAGAGAATCAAAGAAGAAAAGTAAGGAGATTATTGTTGAACTTAGGTGACAAACTAGGTCAAACTTAGCTGACAAACTAGGTCTAATAATAGAGCAATGTGTGTGTGTGTTTGTGAGGATAACACTTGTAACTCGTCTGTGAGTGAGAGTGGCGGAAGAGTTCACAATTCACACAAAATAAAAATATCTGGATTTGAGAGAAAGTAACGAAAGAGAGAATATCATATTTTTTTACCTACAAATAATAATTTGTCATGTTTATAGCCTTTCTTTTCTCCCTTTAAAAGCATTCACATCGGTGGAGTTAAAACCTCAAGAAGTTATTTTATCTATTTTAACATAATTTCATAACAAATCTTGCATTAATGGTTTTCTTTTTACTATCAGCCAAACACTATTCATTTTTTTTTTATTAATTTCTTTCTTACTTTCTCTCTCTTCCTATTTGCCACGAAACCCAACTAAGTGATAAAATAATATATTTTTTTTATGCCTTTTTGCTACAATAAACTACTACTAGTCTTGGCAATTCACTGTAGTAAGAAGGCAAAATTTGCCTTTGGCACCATCAATGTTGGACTTAAATTGGAGTTTGAGGTGGTAAAATAGCTAAGCGATGTTCTTAGTATTTGGTTTTTCGAATAAAACAGAACATATGATGTCATTAACTCTCTGTTTTTTTCTTTTTCTTTTTTTGCAATTATAATTTGTATTCTTCCCTGTAGGAATAGAATTGCCGTTGCAGAGTTTAACTCTCTACACATTTATTCACTATTCTCTAAGTTGATTACAATTTGAAATTCTTCACCATGTATACTGTTTTTTTTTTTTAATTAACAATTTTTTAAATATGATTTATATCTCAGATTCGTATTGAAAGAGAACATGAACCGTATGTGTCTATGTGAGCATCATTATGAAGTCATTGCAAAATGAAGGGCACAACTACACAACAAAGCAATAGAAATATCAAACCTCATGGTGAACTTTTAGTCATACTTGTCGTCAATCTAGTCTGACAATTTTTTATTTATTTATTTTTTATTATTATCATCAATCCTAGTTTGACACTCACCAATAGATCTGGAACATTTAGAAAGATTAGCAGTTCTATAAAAGTATGTCATTAGCATCTGCCGATGTACATCAATTTTTGTTATGACATTCTCGCAATCAGATTATTAATATTTATTAAAATGTTAATTAACTTTTCCTTCTTGTAACAGAATTTTATCTTCGACATTACTGTATGGGGCATAGTACTAAACCCAGATCAATTGACCCACGTACGTTAATGATTTTACTAACTTTCAGGATCAAGATCCTTTATGAGGATATGTTAAAATTTCATTAACTTTTCCTTCTTGTAACTCAGGTTCATCAAACATGATTTCTTCTACATTACTGGATGGGGCACTAGTACTAGTACTAGTACTAAAAGTAAAAGCCCACCCAGATCAACTGACCCACGTTAATCAAATCATGTTAAACCATGAAATTGGTTTAATTAAATTAAAAGAGATAGCATGAAAAAGCAAGGCGGTGAAAATTAAGTCTGAATTAGATGGCATGAAAAAACAAAACTTCAAATACGAATCTTATTTATTTATTTTATTATTATTATTATTATCATCATCTAATTTTCGATCACACTTTGTGCAAAACTAACCATGCTCTATGCAATGGAAAAAAATAGTAGTGATTTATCGTAAGTTTGACACTGCTTACAACTATTTAAGTCAAATAGATTTGTGGGGATCAAAAACAATCAATAATTAATTTATAAAAAGGAAAAAGGTAAGCAATTCCACAATGGGGGACCTAAACAACAAATTGTAAGAAAATAAGCAAAAAAAGGCTTTTATTGATATAAGAACAACTTTATTGAGGTTACAAAGGATGGGATTGAAAGCTAAAAACTCTTAGTCCTATTCTGCTAGTACAACTCTTTCTTTTATTCTTCTCAAAATCTTTTCTCTCAAATTTTGCTGAATCCCCTTTCTTGTTGCACCTCCCCCTCTTTTTATAGACCATTTTCCCCTCTCTCTCCCTAACTGTCTTGTTCCTAGTTGGATTTGGAAGATACTTGTCCCATCACCCCTCGGTTTTACCATTCTTTCATCATGAAATAAGACTTGGAGGGGGGAGGGGGGGGGGGGGGGGTTTCCTTGCGTACCTGATATGGGAAAGGTTTTGCTTATTACCTTGGCAATGGACTTTGGTAATGGTGGTTAGTCCAAACTTCCACAAGATCCGTCTTGGAGAGTTATCTTTCATTCCATAGACTTCTTTACTCATATCCACACCCTTGGACCAGACCTATCTTTTAAGAAATGATTTGTTGGACTCTTGGCTCTCAGCCCGAACTCATGTTCATCCCCTCGCTTATTACCTCGATAGTGGACTTTGGTAATAGTGGTTAGTCCAAACCTCTACGAGATCTGCCTCGGGGAGTTATCTTACATTCCACAAACCTTTTTACTCATATCCACACTCTTAGACTGGGCCCATCTTTTAAGAAATGATATGCTGAGCTTAGCTCTCAGTCCGAGGTCATGTTCATCCCTCCACAAGATCCAAATAGTAATATGGTTTTTGCCAACTAATTTATGATCAATATAGGAAAATCTATGTTTTAACCAATCAAGTAAAACCAGTACCTAATCTCTTTTTTAACGAATTAGGTTTTGGACTGGCCCATTTTCTATGGGTCAGAAACACTCAATCCTTTTATCAAAATTTTTTCTTTGAATTCATACGGATTGACAGGTTTAAACAATTAAAGTTCAATTTTGATGGGACCAATCAACTATTCTTTCATTTGTTTTGAGCGTACTTTCTTTCTTTCTTTTTATTTTTATTTTATTTTTATAAGAGTGTACTTTCTATTCGTCGTTCATATAGGGAGGTGATAATAAAAAAAAATTTCGTTGCTGAAAGGGAAGTGATAAATTGATTAAGATGTCCTTTTTTTAAAATAATTGACAAGACAAGCAGCTACGGAGATAAGAAAAAGGAAAAACATATACAGTGAGCATGTTTTGATTTTTTCTTTTTTCTTTCAAGAATACCACCGCATTTCTTAGGCAACAATGCTAGAATCACAATAAAATACATAATTCTTGCCATAACTTACTACTTAAAAATTATGAGTGATGAATGTGTACATTTATATAGATTCATTATTCACAATTCGCCACATGACATGTTGTTGTAAAATTTGTGTAATTTATTGTGATCTTAGAAATTTTCTTTCTTAAGTAAATTGGTACATTCTCTAGCACAAAATACTTATGGCCTTTAAGTCTTGAGAGGCTAGGAATTAAGCTGTGGGCAAAGTAACTAGTAATAATATTTCAAATCGTTATAAAAAATTTATAAAAAAAAATTCAAGAATTGGTGTATGATGGCTCGTACTTCTATTAATTGAATTTTTATTTTTTAAAATAATATGGGGGTTTGATTTTTTTTTTCTTACTGCTAGAGCAAAATTAGTGATAATATTTTTTTAAAAAAAATAAATAGTCTTTGGGGAAAAAAAAAAGAATGTATGATTTTCCAATCATAAAAGAAAGATGATGGGCAAAGATAGTAATAGCAGACATCAGGTGCTGGTTGTACAGACCTCTCACTTGTTGGTGGGGATGTTCAAGAAGGAAAATTGTTAGGTAATTCCGTAGTATATTGAAATAATGCTCTTTCCTCTCACATTCATGGTGGACCTCACCATGAATTTAATAAACGGACTCCACCATAAATGTGAGAAGATGAAGCACTCTCTGTGCTCTGAAAGTTACTAAGAATTACTCATGTGCATGTGACGCACCACTGGCACTGAGTTGTCTTCTCTCTTTTTTTTTTTTTTTTATTGGTTGCTCTTCTTGTTACTTGTTATTACCTGTTCATACTTTGTTTGGCTTGGTGGCGCCTCTTTGCAGAGCATCACTACTGCCCTTCTTTTTCTGTTTCTTGACATTTCCCAATCAACAAGTTTCCGGAGTTAAGGAAGCTACCCCCACAAAAAAGTTAAAAGGATTTTTAAAAGAAAATCTTATCCCTTCACACGTATTTGTTTTTACTTTTTTTAGATTTTTGGATATAGTATAAAAACTCAACAACATTAGGGTTTATTTTTGAGAATTAAATAAACTTGGTATCTTGGAAATGTGCCCATCATATTCACCGCATGGTTTTTGATGGTTAATTGGCTTAAATGCCTTCAACTTCACTCTCCAATGGCATTCAAGACTACTATTTTTGATCAATGTGGTGTTAGTTTTGCCGCTATAATGAATTCCCATTTTCGAAAAATGTATAAGCATTTTTTTTTTTTTTTTTTTTTGGTAATAAAAAATGTATAAGCTTTTAGTGGATAGAAACCTTCTCTCTCTCTAAACATATAAGCTTTATTCTTGTAAATCTTATAATTTAACTAGTTGGTACATTATGATAGAAATATAAATTCAAATCCCTATCATCCCCAACTATTTATGTATAAAAAAAATAGAGGGTTAAAATTGTCTTTACTTGCGAAAGTTGAAGTTATTAAGTTATTTTGCTATTAAGTGAAGTTGCAAACTTTCAATAGTGTGTTTGATAAATCAAGTTCTATTTTTTTTTTTTTTACATTAAATTTTATTTTATCCTAGTCATATTTAATTTTTATACTGTAGATATTGTTTCTTTTATTCATAAGTATTTCTAATTATAAATGTTTAATAAAAATATATGAATTTAAATATAAAAACTTTGAAAAAGAAAAAAATAGCTAAATCTCAAGAAGAATTTCTTGATAAATTTGATACTAGTAACAAAATATATATATATGAATGCAGATGACTGACATCCATCTGTACGTCTCTCCTATGAAATTGGTAACATACTTGAAGTTACTTTATCCATCTGTCGTCTCTCCTAATTCTCATCTGCATTCCATGCAAATTGAATGAGACCATTATATTTGTTTTTTGTGAGGTGATGAAGCAAGATATGTTGAAAACTTTTCTTTTACTTCTGAGATCAGTTGGTGTATTTCTTTTGTTTCGTTACTCATTCCAGTTAGTGACAAGAAAAGAGTGTGTAAAGTTCAACAAGTAAATTATGCATACGACATGCAATCGATTGTTCTCTTCAACAATGCTTCACGAGTCAAAAAGGGTTGTGAGTTACCTGGGATAGTTCTGTATCTCTCACCTTTGATGATTACAAAATTGAAAAAATAAGGCACTGGATGTTGGTTGACGATGTGATTCAAATTAAAGCATCACATCTCATCAGAAAAACATAAAAAATAAAAAATAATTAAAGCATCACATATAAGACCTCCAAAGGTCAACTTATTTAATTTCATATATTCCTTGGTTTACATAATATAAAATAAAGGAGGAGCAGAGCGGAGATGTTGAGGGTGAGGGAGCATCCCACTTACAAAAAGAAGGGCGGTGGGCAAAGTTATGAGCAAGAGAGTTTACTTTACATTCCTAATCCTAAGGGAACTTAACAACCTCCACCACCACCTCCTCCAGCGCCACAGCCACCACCACCACCACCACCACCTCCGCCAGCGCCAGAGCCACCATCACCACCACCAGCAACAAAAAAGCCTCCCCCTGAAACCGTTGTGCCACCTACATTTTCACCACCCCGAATCTTGCCAACAGGAACACAACAAAATACAAGAAGAGTACCGAACACTAGTACACCCAAGAAGCAAACACTCAAAACAACAAGTGTAAGGATCGCGTTCATTTTGTTGGAAAAATAAGAAGTTAATGTTTTCTATTCACTTGAATGTGTTATTTATAAGCGGTGAAAATAGTCTCACGTTGGAAGGAGAAAACGTTCTGTCCGGATTACGCCACCAATCAGGAGCTGCCACGTCAGCTATTCAACGAGACCCCAGTACACTCTGTCACACGGGATTGTTGCTCAAACAAAACCAAAATCACCAAACACGTTCTGTTCTGTTCAGAAGAAGCCCTTACCTGGAGAAAACAGAGTCCGGTTGCCTCCTCTCCTCTGACCAACGGAGCTCGTCCCCGCCTCCATCGGACTCTGTGCTGGAACCTGGAAAATGCGCCGGAGCCGCCGTGATCGTGGTGTCGCAACCTCAAGGTTTGTTTTTTCGTGATTTGTTCTTTTACTCAATCTGGATTTCGAAATATTGATGGTTTTGTGTTAGGTTTTTTGGATGTTTTTTGGTACCTTGGTGCGTTTTGATTGGATTCCAAAATGGTTAAGTTCAACCCTAAACAAATCTAATTTGTCTATTATGTGAATCTTGTTAGTATTTCAAGTTCTTACATGAATAAATTATATATTATGAATAAACAAATTGATGAATTTCTGAATCTGGAGATGTATTCCTGTTCTTTAGTTCACTACTTGAAATCAGTCGAATTCATATAATATGATTTTTTGATAAATTATTATTTATCATTTTATAAAGTCTGTCATACACCATTTAGCGAGTGTAGTTTCCAAACTATCACTTTTGAATGCAGAGTTAGAGGGACTCCTGTCAAGGTGTTGTTTGAGTTGTGTCAAAAGCAAGGGAAGCAAGTTGACATTAAGTATTGGAAGAGTGGGGAAAAGAATGTTGCAACTGTATAGGTTGATGGTAAGTTTATCGCCTCAGGTTCTTCTGAGAAGAAGGAAACTGCAAAGCTAAATGCAGCGAAGCAAGCTTTGCTCAAGTTATCGGAATCTATGCCCACTAATGTTGGGAGGTTAGATTTTTCTTTTGGACTCAATAAGTCATTTGAGATTGACGGAGCAAAGCAGAAGTTACATGAGCCTTGTGGCAAGAAAAAATGGCCTAAGCCTATTTACAGGTATGAGCTTCTTTATTATGAGCAGTGAAGCAATAGAGAGAGTGTGTGTGTGTGTTCTGAATTATTTGATGATGAGCCTGTTAGTTTTGTGAGTTGAACCATGATCAAGCCTTCTGTATTCTCTCCCCCCTCCCTCCTCTCTCTCCCATAGGCCATAGTTTATGATTTAGAATTTCATAAGGATGGCATGGAATGTTTTGAAGAGCTTGATTACTGGGTTCACAATGACTGGAACCAAGAATACTGATCTCTATGGCATGTCAAATGAACATAAACTAGTAGGCTTTGTAGTTTGTTCTATTGGCTTGTGGGCACTCACACGTTCATTGCAGTTTTTAATCTTGCAATGAAATGCTTTTTTTAATCTCCTCCATGTGTGCACCATTAAACCACCACCTATGTTGGATATAAAATTTTCATGCTTTTCTTCTTCTCAAGTATTCACTGTTTTTCTCAAATTCACACTTTCATATCTATATTGTAAGATATTGAATCTGAATGTACTTTTGCTATAACTTGCAGCCTTGAGAAGGATGAGGGTCCACCACACGACATGAAATATGTTTCATCAGTTCAAATACCAACAGTAGATGGTATTTTATATAAAGAGGGAGATGAAAAGTCAAGAGGAAAGGAAGCACAAAATTCTGCAGCTTCCTGGATTATTCGGGCCTTACAAGAATTTAATTATCTATGATGCTGCTCCTTTTTTAGAAGAATATCAGTGAATAACAGTTAGAATGGTTAGGTTTAGTTTAGAAGAATATCAGTGAAGAACAGTAAGAATGACTTGGTTAATGGCCACAACTAAAATACATGGAATACTTTATGGAATTGCAAGTAGACCCATGTGATATAGGGGTTAAATGAATTATGTTCACTTGATTGTTTGGGCATGATTAGTTTATGCCACTAGATTTAACAATTAACATTAACACTTACAGTATAAAGTGAAAGTTCCATATGTATCAACCACTCTCATTGTTGTATGCAACCTAATTGATTGCTTGCTCTGTCTTTTATTGCTAAAGCTGCTTATATTCTTTATGTATCACCCACTCTCATTGTTCCCTATACTGATTAACAAAGGTACTTTATATGCATCATATGAGCTTTGTATGCTTAAAACACAGTTATATTGAAAAGGTTAATCATTCTTTTGCACAGCTGCACACAGTTTTGCATCTTTAGCTAGAGCTAAGAGGTAAATTTGTTGATATTACCGTGATTCCATAATATCTGTGTCTGATCAGATCAGTACTTAAATGGTTTAAATGTATGACATTGTTCAATCAATGAAATAAATGCATTACGTTTTATTTTGTAAGTTTTAAAGCATTAAAAATAATCTTTCATGGATACCCTTGTTTCTCAAACAATATGTAAAAAACATGATTGAATGAATCTATACAAGACCAAAAAAAAAAAAAAAAAATCTATATGCATATTTTTACTCTTTACTCCACAGGATAATGACATATACCCCCATTTTTTTTTTTTTTTTTTTTTGAAAGCAGAGTTTCTAATTGACAATAAAACCTGTCACAATTTGCAATAAAAGTTTCTAATTGATAATACATTCACTTGAAATAAAACCTGTCATGAATCATAATACAAAAAGAGAATCATAAGATTACAAATACATCTGAAATAAAACATGTCACAATTTTTTTTTAAGTTTTTAATTGACAATACATTCACCTAAAATAAAACATGTCCTGATTCAAAATACAAAAAGAGAATCATATGACTAAAGATAGATCTTAAAATAAAACTTGTCTCAATTCAAACTACAAGAAAATGGTTCTATCCAGCACAATTAAAATATTATATAGCAAAAAATATTTGCTTCCCAATGCATTCTCTTGGTCGCAAAACTTGTTTGAACATCAGCTTTCTTGGAATTGTTGTAATAGATCCTACATAAAAATAAATAAATAAATAAATAATGAGCACAGTTTAAAAAAAAAAAATTCAATATATTCTAATTAAACAGTAAGTGGTCATACCATAAATGATGACTAGTTAGGATGTATATGCATAGTAGATGATGATGATGATGTAGAAGGATACGTCGCAATTCGCAAAGAATCTTAAAGATGATTGACAAATACAAATTAGAATAAATAACAAAATCATCTATTACAGAACAATTTATACTAAGTAAAAAAAAAAATCAAATACATCATATAGCTATAAAAAACTTGTGGAGTGCAATGTATTTGCTATGACTAATGGGTTCAACCTTGCTATCGAAGATTCCTAATTCAAAAAATTAAAAGTTCATTTTGGAAAATATCATTAAAGATATGTATTATTGTGAAATTGAATATATTATAATTAAATAATCTCAGTTTGACTTTGTTGATGCTCACTTCAGACCCAAAGGCGGGTGTTCCTTGCCTTAAAGCTCAAAAGGCATCAGAGTACGTAGTAAGTTTATGCCAAAAGGGGCTAGTGATTTGATTTCATACACATTTTGCTGGCTTTCTTAAATCCAATAATTAGGGGAATAATTATTTGATTATTGTATGCAAAGTTGCATATCATTGATTAACTTTTTCCAATGAAAGTGTATCTTGATTCAATTGTCGCCATATTCTTGCTACATAAGTATTTGGTGTACACAAGTTGAAACAGTCCATAGATATAACGAGAGTACTCTCATTGTAGCCTTTTAATGACAATATGTGAATAACTAGAAAATTTATCCCAAGTCTTAAATTAACAAATGCATGTCATTTTCATAAAGACAAATGCAAATATTTTACCTTTTTTACATTCCCACATTCCCATATCCCTTCCGTTTGACAACATGGTGGCAACAAAAAGGGGATCAAAGCTGTGAATTAGTTCAATTCATAGGAAGCAATAATCTTTCAATTGAGTTCAATAATAACAAATCTAATTTACTTCATAGGCTTTAGCACTAGCATTCCAGCAAACAGAGACAATGTAAACAATGTTTTTTGTTTTTTATAATTAAATTGTTAACAAGTGAGGTAGAGGGATTCAGCCCTTGATTCTCCTCGTAAAGGAGACAAGGTAATGTCACTCACTAAGTTACAAGGCTCTTAGCTAGACTCAGTAAACAATGTAGAAAATCCAAACCCACAGCTGATAATGCTCCTGTCTGAAATTGTAAGCAATTATGAACTTTAGAGATATGACACCTGCAAATGAAAAGGTTCTGAAAGGATATAGTCAGTGTATTAAATTTTAATCAATTATGACCACAATCAATTAAACCTTATTCCAAACAATTAAAAATATTGTTAGGAAAACTAACTTCGAAAACCTCCTGGACTTCAAGGAGATCACAATGTTTATATAATGGTTAATTGTACATATCTCTCTCTCTCTGTATAGATTTCCTTGACATGAAATTTTGACACAAACTAAGCCATAATGAAACTACTTCTCACCATTTCTAGATAGACCTCCACAAAACCTTTTTTTTTTTTCCAATCACTTTTCGGTTTCCATCCACACATCTTAGCCACCAAAAGAGCCCCACCCCGAAAAAATAAAAAATACACAAGGTTGCAATTCATAGGATTAATTGGAAGAAAAGAAAAGAAAAGAAAAGAAAAAAGAGCAAATGAATCATTAGGTAATGTACACAAAATATTGCAAAATTGAGAGTTGAATCAAATATTTAAGCCTGAAAGATACTGAATATCATAGGAGGAAAAAAAGCTCTATAACACAGAGAGACAGTTGATTGAACTGTAGAAGTTCTTACTTGTTAGTGTTAGCAAATTAGGACATATGTCCAGGAAAAGACATCAAAGGTAACTTGTTATTAGTATTGGAAAGCTAAATAGCATCCACCACAAAGCTTGAACAAGATATGAGCAATGAAAGAGCAACAAATAAGAGTGAGAAACCACATAAGCTCTTCTTTGAATTTACAAAGCAGGGGTTTTTGACCAAAAGCCCAGAGCCAACTAACAATTTCATTTCCATTTTCACTTTTTTATATTTCCTAATTACATGAGCAATAAAAAGTTTAAACGGGGCAAGGCTTTTCAGCATGACCACTGGGAAGATGATGCGGCCATTATCTTTAGACATTGTGATGAGAATCATTGTCCTCGAAAGTCAGAATGTCAGAGTCTATTTCCAGTCCTCAGTAAGTTATAAATATGTGTGTTTGTTTTTTATCAGAAGTTTATATATCTAATAATTCCAGACATCCAACTTTATGTAGATATGCTTCACATAATTCATATAATTAATAAGGTAACATAATTAAGATATCCTAATCTCTTTTCTTTCTCTCACACACTTCACTCTACTCTAACCATGAATATATTAAAACCCAAACCGGCACAATGTGCTATTCACAAAATGAAAATTTGGCCACTTTGTGAAACAAGGAGTTAATGATTATATGGCAGAGGCAAATTCAGTACCATTTGAATTAGGATATATAGCAATTAAGTGCTTTTCTTTTTATAAGTAATAATATTCCATTATATTAGCAGACAAACATCATGCATGAGTGTGTACACAAAGTTCCCCTAGAGAATTACACGAACCTTACAAATGAAGAGAGAGAAAATCAATAAATCTAAAATAGAATTTATATTACTTGTGCCAAGGGCACAAGACCACTCAAACACTTATAAAAAGAGAGAATAAGTGTACTACGATAAAGCATATAAAATGGGTGTGCCTTTTTTCTTTACAAAAAGGTCTCATAAATTAGCACATGAGCAATGACAAGTCAAGGTTAGGGAAATATACACCCAAATGGAACATTAAGAGTATAAATTCTCAAGAAAAGTACCTTATAAATCTGGATCCTTCATTCCGCTCTTCATCAGTGATCCAAACTCTTTAGGAGGCCATATCTACATACAAATGCGCACATATCTATAACTTAGCAATGATAAAAATTAACAGATGACAGTGATATTTTCAGTATGATAATTATGTAGGGTCAAATATCAAACAACAAACAGTGACATTAAAGTCCTAGAGGTCATGACATGAACCCGATCTTGATACATCTTCATAATAGTTTCTATCAACCACTCAAATGTTGGTGATAATAAGAATAATAATAACAAATGTTTTATTAGCTGTCCAGACTTTCAGGACTTCAATTAAAGGTTATAACCAATGGCTTTTGCAACTGGTTGTCAACTTTATGCAATCATCCTCCTAGGCTTAGGACTTTAGAAACCAAGACTTTGACAATTTCACTGATTTTCTTTAAGGTGAACCAGCCAATTAGAACATTAGCATTATAATTGTTAAACCATGAGCATAAAAAGCGCTATAAGATCTTATTGGTGTTATTCACACATAGATCATATCAAATTCTCTTGTACCGAATGCAATGATTTACCATGCACTTCATATGGATACTGTGTAGAGTGTGGACAAGTGCATTTTATGTGGAATCTCAACTATGTTCAATTGACTACATAAATCTTTCTTTCAGTTTATGCTTCCTCATCCTAGAAGCCTTTCCTCCATCTTGTCTTGAGTTGGTGAACTTCTAAAGCTACATGGAATTCATGACAAGACTGCATGTATGTTTTTCCTACATATGTTTTGCATTGCCTCTCATCCATCTTTAGTCTTTATCTAGCTACTCTGAACTTTTCTTGATAGCTTAGCAATCCATATATAACAATTGAAAATTGAAATTGTACAAGGATTGCTATCGATTGAAAATGATAAAATGAAAATCAAGAACAAAGAATCATACAAAAATATTTTTACAAATTTTACCCATTCAGAACAAGGGATAAACATAGATAAGATGGTTGGGTTGGTCATGCTTGAAGGCAATCTGGACTAGGCACGCTCAAAAGAAAATCCCACGTTCAGTGAATCTATCAAATTATGCCTATTTTGCTTGGATTTAAACCCAGAATTTGTCACTCACAAACCCCATGTTTATCCCTCCACCCCCCCGGGCATTAATTTGCACCTCATTCATTTATCAAGCGAAACAAACGAATTATAAAATTCCATTACCCAATTTCCGGCTCTCCCTCAAATTCCCTTTCCAAATCCTCTAACCAAACACACAATACAAGTATTAATTGGTTACTAATTTTTAGAAATTCTTCACTTCTACTTTGACTTCTATTTTCTGTCTTTAAGCCCACCTATCCATGCTAAGTTATATCTTCATAGTTTCCATTTAATTAACGTATATGCTAGTTCTATCAACTAGAATTTCAGAATGAAATATATTCTTAGGTCTCTCATATGATTTAAGCCTAGTAAATTCATCAAAAACCAATGCAAAAAAATATACATCCAATCTCATTATCTTTGACAACAAAACCAAATGCACTCATAGGAACTTAATTGAGCATCAATTTCAATATGCCCCAAAATTTAAATTGAAAGAAAAATAAAGGTGGTTACCATACATTCCATTGCCAAAAGAACAGAATTTATTAACATAAAAATAACTTAAATTATACCCTCCTTTTGTTTTTTGACTGGGACAAGGACAGTACAATTAAAAGCATCAAAATTCAACATTAAATGGGCTAAAGAAAGAAATGTAGTCACCTTACAGAATACTTTGCCTTCAATGAGACTATAAGGAACAGGACCAAATTGTCTTGAATCTCTGGAATTATAGATGTTGTCTCCCTCTACCCAAACATGTCCCTTTGGAACCTATGACAGCACTAATTATAGCTATTACAAAGCACAATCTATAACTCTAAGCCTTAGCAACAAAAAGCCAATTCCAAAAAAAAAAAGGGTTAAATTGATGAATGATAATAGATACCACAATAGTGTCACATCTATCACTGTTCATGGGGTCAACAACATAGGTGACAGAATGAGACTCCAATCCCAACAAGCGCTTCACCATGACTTTTCGAGGAGATTCAGGAGAGCGTAAGAGGACAATATCCCCAGGGCTCACTTTGCCAAATTTGATGGAGAGCCGCTCCGCTAGGAACATATCGCCGGTTAGATTGAAGGTCGGGATCATGCTGGGACCATAGGCCTGCAACCACTCAATTATTATCATTTCTTTCTAACAAATGTTGTTTTGTAAAGTTTATGGGAAAATGTTTTACGAGGGCAAAGGTGCAGAGGTAAGTGTTGGTGACGTGAAGGACGCAGAAGAACTTTGTCACTGCAAGGGTTTTTCCTGATGCTTCTTTCACTATACTCTTATATTGTAAATTCCAAAGTCTCCCAATAAGCCCCACCATGTCTGAGATCTCTATGTCTCAAGCTAAGCTATTCTCTACTTCAAAATCCTGAGTTCCAATTTCAAAATGTGAATATGCCAACAGCTATGGATGAGTCTAATCACTCCGGTCTCCGGCTACCAACACGACCTCTCAGCCTCAGCTCCTAGTAGCCTCTCTCTCTCTCTTCAGAATACCTGTAGTATGGACAGAAGAACTTCATGTTCACATACCCAAGTCTAACTCAAGTTTGATATGAAAATCAAACCCACTTGCTTATTATGGTCCATTACATTGTACGAGCCCAAAAACCAAAAAAACAATATCACAGATAGGAATAAACTGGTGATGAATCTCAGGTCTATATATATACACTAGTCGCTAACTCATGCGATGCATAGGACAGTTAAATAAATATTAAAACTATTTAGTTTACTTGAAGGTACCATGAACTTGAAAATGATAACAAAAAAATTGGGCTACATGAATGGAATTCATATATAGTTAAACCTATTACTCTAAAAGTGCTCTTACACTTGCTTTGATAACTTCTAACAATTTTAGAAGACAAAAGATTTACTACATAGTATAAACATATAAATACATAACTACTCTTAATATAGTGACTTCTTAAAATTAAGCCCACGACATCTACCTAACCAATTGTGACTCCATAAGTTCTTACATTTTTTTTTGATAAGTGACTCCAAAGGTTCTTACTTGTAGGTACTTTGAACAATTCTTTTTATATGAGATTAGTGAAAAAGATTCAAATCATCATCATTATGTGCAAGGATAAAGCAGTAATGTTACAGAAATGGACGAAATACTTCTTCAAATTAGTTAATGAATATAGGCCCAGCAGAGTAAATCTAGAAGACATTATGTCCTCTTATTGCAATATGCAAACTAAGATTATGATAATTGATGAATGACAAATGAATGTGGTGGCACTCAGGAAAATAGTTTATAGAAGAAAAGTTTCAACTCTCATATCTTCAAATAAGAGGCCATATCTAATTTAAAAATTGCATAAGAAAGTTTAGAGCAAACCTTATTTTGGGTCTTGCATCTGTTGGACCCGATTCTCAAAATTTTCATTTCCTACCCAACACTACAAGTTTGATTCCAGTGAAGAAAACGTGTACCCCATTTAAGATAGAAAATTTTAAGTTTAAAAATAGTAAAGGCAAAAACAAAGTGAACATGGGATAAATGGAAGAGGAACATGCTATTATGTCTACACTATCATATAAACCACCAACCCAAGTTGAAGCTTAATCCTATTCATAGGGAAGATGATATAAAAACCACTACTTGCTGGGGCTAAAAATAACATAAATAAAACCCATTGCTTAAAGCTTTTTAAGTTCCAAAAGAGGTGTTTCCCCAATAGCCCAACACTATCATTACATGCCACAACCTGTTAATCATCTACTGTTTCAAGAGGAGAAACACCTCATATTCCGATCATTCAAATGGCTATCTGCGGATAGAACCTGAACCCAATCCAAGATCTTTATCCAACCAATATAAAATTTTATCCATAAAATTCAACTCAGACATTTCGTCAAGCATGTGGAGTTCACTTTAAAAGAACAGATAAATAATACCAAGAAAAGAAATGACCTCAGCTAATGGCACAACAATGAGGGAGATCATAGTATCATACTCATGAAAAACAAAAGAGAGGCACACCCCCAAGAATTGATATTTCCTTTTTTTAAGTTTTGAAAGAAAAAATAACATAGTAATCCACAGCTGCAAACCAAAACTATAGTTCATAGTATCACTAATCAAACATGCATGTTGGAGAAAACCCAATGTCAAAAACATTCTAAAACCCCAAAAGGCATATACCCTTTTTGTCGAATGTTGAATGCAGATTTTTCTAACCACCTAAATTTTCTCGGTTCCATTAATGCAAACATTCATTATCAGCAGCTATTTACAAAAAAAACACAGATTAAAAACGTACCAGGCTTTAGAGGCCAAGACTTGAGGCGGCAGAGACTATGAACAGAGAGAGAAAGAGAGAAGAGGTGAAAGGTTTGGCTGAGATGAGATAGTGGACAGCGTTTAAGCCATGAGCAAACGAAACAGAAAAGGGTGAGGTCTGAGGGGGCAGCGTGCGTGAGGAGAGAAGAGTAACTTTCACCTTCTATCCATGCAGTTTTTTAAACTCAACCTGAAAAAAAAAAAAAAAAAACCTTGTTCTCAAATCAAACATTCACTTAAATGAATCTGAAAAAAAATGGTCAAATGGTTAGCTTTGAAAATAAAATCTTACTACTGTGAACCTTTGTTGGGATGGTCATTCCATAAGTATAAAAGTGTAGGGATAAGAATCGAAATTTAAGTCTTTAAGAAGAAATTACACACGCATATTGGTGATGTGGAAATTTGCAAGGCTCCAAATGCTACGAAGAAATTAACAAATAGTCAAATTTCTTTGATTTTATAATATTTATAAATAAAATTTTACTAACCTTAAAAAGTTTTTTTTTTTTTTTTTAATTTTCTCATTAAACTAGAAATTTTACATTAAAAAAAAGTTATAAGAAAACTATTATAAATAAATCTCCTAAAAGATAAATGAGAAATGTGTAACACGAATGGGGGAAAGCTATGGTTAATAGGGAAGTTTGCAAATTTTAGTTTAGTTCTGTTTTGTTTTGTTTTGTTTTGTTTTTTTGTTTTTTTTGTTTTTTTTTTTAACGTTTTTTAAATTAAAATTAAATTAATAACTCAATATTTGGCACGTCAATATTTTTTTTAATAAGAATCATTTTTAAAAATGAAATTAATAACTCAAAATTTGGCACGTCAATATTTTTTTTAATAAGAATCATTTTTAAAAATGAAATTAATAACTCAATATTTGGCATGTTAATATGTTTTTGGCGAAAACACTATTTTGGTTCCTACATTTTGGGGTCACAGTTAATTTAGTCCCTACATTTTAGTACTAGTTAATTTGGTCTATGTTTTTTTTTCAATTTACAGTCAATTTAGTCCTTACCGTTAACTCATTGACGGAAAATTCCTACGTAACAAATGATTTGCACATTTGGCACAATTAAAGCTGATGTGACTTATAAAATAATAAAGAATTTTAATTGAATTTTTTTTAAAAAAATGCCCCTATAAAAAAATGCCATGCCAATGTCAGAATTTTAAAAAGGAAAAAAAAAATTCTTAAAGAAAAAAAAAAACTTAAATTTTATTTTATTTTCTTTTCTCTGTCGTTCTTGTAGTTTCTTGAAAAACAAACACATCAAAATTGATTTTTTTTTTCTTTTATTTCCCTCTCACCAAAATCACACCCCAAAAAATTCCATCAAACCTAACAATGTTCATTTCAACAAGTACAAGAGTTTCAGTGTAGTAAAACTCAGGCAGAACAAAAATAAGAACAAAAAACTATAATATAAAGCCAATAAGAAGTAGCAGATGAATTTTTGTTTTTCCCACTACATTTTCCTCTTCGTTTTTCTAGAGAACCAAACAGAAAACAAAAGGAAATATTGCAGATTGGAACTTTACTACCCACTTCAACAACCCACCCTTAGCAATGTTCTCCACCACACAATCGTAAGCAGGAATGCCAAACCAAATCAACCATTATCTCCCTCCTCCATCTGCCGATAAAACCATCAAGGGGTTATATTGGTTTGCCTAAACATGCTCACTGATTCAAGGGTTGAAGAAAGCCATTGCCATGTCGTTGCCATCCATCAGACATGGTTATGCCTCTTACGAACCATTGCCATGTTGTTGCCATCCATTGTGGACTCTCCCCTCTTCAAGTACAACCAAGATTTTGGTTTTGTGTTGTTGACATAATAGATTGATTAGGCATAGATCCACTCCAAGGACCCCAAAAGAAAATCCCAACCACCGATTGCATCCAATCTCCACCACACCTCTCTTATTCGATTTCTAGCCGGAGTTCAAGATGTACTTTATCTTCAATCTTCCGCATGATTTTTTTCCTATGTTTTTAGTTTTTACATGTTTGGTTGCTCAAAAGATTTTTGGATGTTTTAATTTTTTTGCTGATTTGGATTTTTTTAATAATTAAAATGTTGATTTGTCATTTTTTAATATTATTTTATAAGCCACGTCAGCTTTAATTGTGCCAACTGTGCATATCATTTGCCACGTAGGTATTTTTCTATCAGTAAGTTAACGGTAGAGACCAAATTGATTGTAAATTAAAAACAATAGAGACCAAATTGATTGCTACTAAAATGTAGAGACCAAGTTAACCGTAACCCCAAAATGTATGGACCAAAATAGTGTTTTCGCCTATTTTTTCTTAATTAGAATCATTTTTTACAATGAAATTAATAACTCAAATGGCATGTCAATATGTTTTTTTAATAAGAATTTTTTTTGTTTTTAGAAATTAGAGATTTTATTAGTGAATTGATGACATGTTATTATTTGGACCATTTATTATAAGATAAAAGTTAAGATTAAAAGAATTTGTGCTAGAGTTCCCTAAAAAACTAAAGCTTACATTTATTTTATAAAGTCAAATAAGCATGGAATATTAACATATCAATTTAAAATACTTTTGTGATTACTTGTTCCAATTTTCTTTTAGCAAACAAAGAAGCATGACTACAATGGAGTTCCCTAACTTGAAAAAGACTTGAAGCTTTGTTTCAGAAGCCAGTGACTAATGTAAAATATATAGGGCGAGCTCGTCGAGCAGGGTTAACCTATTAGAGTTCCAACAAGAATCATAGAGATGTCAAGATTCAAGAGAGAAGTATGTTAAGAGGTGTGCAAGATATTGAGGGAAATGAGAATGTCATATGTTTGAACCTCAACCTATAGACCTCTCAAGGTTTCTTCATGTAGCAAGTTCAACGCTACCTATGAAATTGATAACATACTTGAAGTTGATAATTATCATATTTATTTATGCAATGGTACATTTTGTTAGCTATATATGTTCAAGGCTCCTCTCAACCAAAAAAAAGAAAAAAAACTATACATGTTCAAGTTATTTGTACACTTGCGGAATACCTTTTTTTTTCTTGTCCAATTTAGTACAAGGTAAAATGGATAAATATATTTAGGGTAAAACTTAGATACAGTACCTTAGGTACCCCTTTTAAAATTCAACCACCTGTCTTATTAAAATAACTTAGCTAACGGTGTTAATACCCTCTCTTTCTCTAATTCTGTTAACTATATCCCTCCATCATCTCACTCTCATCTCAAACTTGAAGATCTCTCCACCACTGGATCTCCATGGCTACTGTCAAGGGCAGCCACAGCAGGCCACCGTTAGCCACTCTCATGGTCTCTTTTGGGTTTGCTCTTCTCTCTGAAGTCTAGCCTAGGCCCCTAAGGCTAAAAGCCTGAAACCCATGAGCTCTGCAACAATCGGAAGCACACTAGTGATGCGGTGGCCGCCGATCGTCCTCTTCCTCCTCTTCTCTTTCTTTGTTTGTTCTTTAGTTTTCCTTTAATTTATCTTTTCTCCTCTCCTCGTTTGATTTATGTGGGTTTGGGGGTTGGCCGATTGGGTTTGTTTTGGTTGCTAGGACATGATGGTTTTGGTTGGATTCCAAACATGGGTTTTTTGGGTATGGTCATTCTTAGCAAGGTTTTCAGAACCGGATCGGATTGGGAGGTCGGACCGTGAAAACCGGAAACCGGGATGAAAAACGGTTTTTTAAGCCTAAAGAATAGGATTTTTTGTTAATTCCGTGAACCCCTAAAACCAGGGTTGGACCGCATGAACTAGTGAGAACTGTGCGGTCCAACCCCTTAGCAATTTTCTTTTTAAAAAAAAAAAAAAAAACTTAACACAATTTTATTTTACTTAATTAAATTATCCATCTCTTATAAGGAATAAAAAAAATTATAATTAAAATCCTTCAAAGATATTCAACTTTACTTCAAAAATTAATCATAAATTTTAATGTTTTCATGGTTATTATTTTATTTTATTAACTTTCTTATTTAATTATTAAATATATACTTGAAAATCATTAAATTTCCCTCACATATATAGATATATTGTCAATTTTGCTAGTTTTATAAATTTAATATCTATATTTAGGCTTTAATTAATTATGACATCATCACGGTTCGACCTCGGTTTGACCTCAAAAACCTTGAACCTCTCTCTTTTACAGTTCAATGAACGGTTTGGATCTGAAAACCTTGATTCTTAGATTTGTGATTTTGGGTATGGTCATTCATTGTCCATTCAAGTTCTTTGCTTCTTTGACTATGTCCCTAGCCGCAGACAAGAAGCAACAAACCTTTAGTTGACAACGCAATGCACATAATTAAGTTAGCCTTTTTGTTCTTCTAAAATCTTGATTTCTTTTAAAATTTAGAAGTCTAAGAGATTGAAAAGCTAAAGATGTTGGGTTTTCTCATGGGTTCTCTAACATCTTGGGAAACTAAAAACAAAAGTGAAAAGAAAAAGACAGATAAACGGACTGTGTTAACATCGTTAATTGAGTTATTTAGTCAGATAGGTGGCTGAATTTTAAAAGGGGTATCTAAGGTACTGTATCTAAGTTATTGTATTTAAGTTTTACCCATATATTTATATATCTAATCATATTTTTATTTAATAAATCCAAGGAAAAATTTTGGTTGACTTTATGGAGAATTTTTTAAAGCAAGATATGTTGAAAAATTTTCTTTTACTTCTGAGATCAGTTAGTGTATTTCTTTTTGTTTCGTTACTCATTCCAATTACTGACAAAAAAAAGTGTGCAAAGTTCAACAAGTACATTATGCATACGACATGCAATCGATTGTTTTCTTCAACTTCACAGTCCAAAAGGGTTATGAGTTAGCTGGGATTGTCCTGTAACCCTCCCCTTTGATGATTACAAAATTAGTATGTAATCTGTGAGCAATTATTGTGATGCTATTGATGTTAAGCTTGGGTTATTAAACAACTTTCATGATATTTGTAAAACAAAGTTGATTCTAGGCACCTATTTTTTTTAAATTTCAACCCATATTTCACACTACCATTCATTAACTTTAGTACAATTTGCAGATCTTCGCTTTTTCTATTTCATGACACTACAAATTTTTTACTCTTTCTACCAATTAAAATTTTGTTCCACTTATATGAATTCTCAATTTCCCTTTTCAATTGGTTTCGCACTCAAAGAAACAAAAGGCTCTAGTTAAGTACTAACAGAATGTAACTTTTTTTTTCTTTTTCTTTTTTTTTTTTTTTTTTTTTTTTTTCATAAAAAGAGATAAAACTAAGGAAAAAAAAAAAAAAACTAAAGCACATAATACCTAAAATATCAACTATACCATCTGCAAATTCAAATACGTACAACACTACAAAATTCCACTTCAAATAACCATACACTTATGTTTAACCAGTTGAATAGCAAAATTACATTGAAAAAATCACTTGGCGTATGTAAAATGATTTAGGGTTTAATCAAAAGCAAACAATATCTACAAATCACAACTTTAGAAAAAAAAAATGCTCATAGTTTCAACCCACCATATGCAAACAAAATTACTAAAATTTCTGAACTTGTTTACACAAAAATTCTTAAGAAATAATTAAATCAAACTAAAATTGAATTGGTTTCAAATTTCACCCTACCATTTAGTTCGGATTGTCCGTGCACAATTCATAAGATGTCCTTTTCTTTAGCTTTAATCAGTATATTATTCCCTCCTACCATCTCTCAATTTTGCTATCTTTCCTTACGTTATTTGCCAATCCCATTGATCATGCGATTCAATTGATCATGTGTTAACTGTAATCCCTCAAAAAATTAATGCTATTCATGATTTTATTTATATCCTGTTTCATCAATCATGTTCTCTCTTTGTTCACAAATTAAATAACAAAAGTATCTAAATCTTATGTTCTCACTTTGTTCATTGAAGAACAAAAGTATTTAGCCCCTTTGTAAGCATATACTACAAATTAAGTGGTGTGCATGGGCAGCCTTGTATATCATCATTTTAAAACTAATAAACAAAGAAAATAGGAGAGATCGATTGGTTAAAGAACGTACCAGCTGTAACCCACCCACATCACGTTTGCCCCGGCCCATTGGGGAGAATACGTACTTAAGTTAGAAACACCCAATTTTCTCATTTAATTTCAAAGAACATAATGTGACTTTGGTGAGGGTTATGTACGTGGAGGATAATAATGATGTTTGGCTTTTTTTTATGGCTAATTTCTAGTAGACTCCTCGTTTTTTTTGCAAGTAATTAACTTATTTGGCATAATTGTTTTTTAAAAATTAAATAAGATGTACACGTGACGCAAAATTAAAATCCAATTGAGGATTCTAATTAGATTTTCTTTTAGTTTTAACTCTTAATATATAATAATATATAGATAGGATGTATTATCTATTTCTCTCAAAGTGTAAACATTATAATTAAGGCCCAAAAGTTTTAATCAACAACATTTTTTTTTTTTTTTATATACAAAATTATTCTCTTTTCGAATGCATTCTACTCTCTGTGTGGTAGTTTAAGAGAGTAAACAATTTAGCCTACCAAATACTTAAGAGGTAAACTAATCATTCCTTTATTTCTCTATCAAAATTAAAATTAAATAAATAGTGTTTTTGAAAAAATTATTAATTATTGAAATCCAATATTTATTATCAAAGTTAAATAAATATCATTTAATTAATATTTAAATATGAGGGAAAAAATCTAGCTCAAAATTCTTGCTTTACGATGTTTCTACTTCTACTTCTTTTTGTGCTTTACAATGTTTTTGCTAATGAAATAAAAAATAAAAATAAACAAAAGAAGAAATGCGTAAGAATGTTGGTTAATAATATGCATATTGAATACGGTTTCAACTTTCATGGCTGGCTGCAATATCTCCGCGGAGTTGAAGAAAGAAAGAGGAATGAAATGCATCAATTGTCTCATGGGCCAAGCTTACTTAGTGGAAAATGAAGATGCAGAACAGCAACGCTAAGTCGTCTTCCACATTAATATGAAGGCTGAAGTAAAGCTAAAAGTGTAACAAGTCACACTGATGAGCATTGAAGTAATATGCAGTCGCTTTGTAGATTAGCAGTTAGTTTCTTAATACATGTACAAAGTCATGAGCATTTAAAGGGAAGAGCTATTATTGAGAAATTATTATTATTACTATTTACGTTTCAAATCATTAAGAATGTAGTATAAACTGGAATGGGACTTACATACATACACAAAAGAATAATTAGACGCTTGAAGAGCTTTGAACACCTACCTAAAAAAAAAAAATTAAATAAATAAATAACTTTAAATTCCCTTAAGCTTGCCAATCCCCTACCTTTAATTTGAGTTTTTTGCTTTAACCTACGGAATGGAGGTGCTACCCTTAAGCATAGAGGAAGATGGACTTTTTTGCTTTGAACCTAGCGATGGAGGGACATAACCATTGAGCAGCAATCAGCGTGTTAAAGGAGAGACATCAATATTGTGATCAGTGGCAAATAAGGCCTTTTGGCTGATCATTAAAGAAGAGATATCGCCGGTTGTCGCCGGATTGGGCACATTTAGAGAGGCTTCGCCTTGCTGTACTGCCCAAAACAACTTGTCCTCGTAATTTTTCATCACATTTTTGTTTTCTGCATAGAGAATTCTCCTAGCTTCATGTGCTGGCATGCACATAAGAAAAAGCACCTGCACTACTATGACTATGAAAAGCATATTTAATTATAAGATCCATATTTTTCTTTGAGTAGAGACGAATATTCTGATGAGGAATTAATGCCTTGGGGCTTAAATAAGCAGACAGTCCGTGCTAGTGGGGTTGGAAATTGATTTGAAACAACGCCATAGGTGCCATGCAATATGAAATCAATTTCTAGGGGTGTATATGGAAGAAGTGGGAATGAACAAGAGCTGCGAACTGCAAAAACAGTCAAAATTTTTGCTGGAAAACCATATACCAACATAATGCCATGCAAGGTGCCATGGTGGTGGCAAAAAGGTCAAAGTGCAAAGCCAAGGTGCAGAAGTGCTGTACTCGGCAGCACTTTTAATTTGTCATTATTTGTGGCTAAAGTTACCAAAAATTTGGCTTCTTAACAAATTCTTCAATTTAATGGTTATAAATAAAGAAATTGTCTAGTCTCCTAAATTCAGATTATTATTCATTTAAGCATGTTCATTTATATTGAGCTCTGATAAAGGTGGCCATGCAGGTACGAGCGACTGTGCCATGCATGTATGATACATGGAGCTTAATCAAAGTCTGAAGTCATAGTCTACTCAAAAAAAAAAAAAAATGTCTGAAGTCATAGTAAACATATAATATATTGCTCAAATTAAAGTTATCTCCACAAGTAATTGTTCTAACTTCTAACTTTTAACTTGATAAGGATTTGTTGATTATTACTTCAAGACATCAATCATGAAGCTCTTATTTGGCACAAAAATAAAATCAAAATATGACATATATTAAAAGAATGAAATAAAATATGTACTTAGGGCAAAAATAAACATGGTTTAGAATAATATTTAGTATAACTCTAAGCAATGCTATACCTAATGGCAAAGTCAAGATTTGAGTTTAGGGAGGGCAAAATTTATAAGCAATGCATAGCGGCACACACCCAAAAATAAGACTTGTGGGGCCCAATAATTTGTGGCCCTGACCCATTTTTACATTGGGACCCAAGGCCCGAACCGAGGAGGGATATAGCCGAGGACATATAATAAAAGTCCAAGTAATCTGGAGATATAGCCGAGGATGACTCTGTCCTCGGCATCCCCGAGACCCTCCTGAAAGAAAGGGCAAGAATATGGGAACAATTTTGGGAAAAACCTAAAATATCTGTGTTGATAGAAAAAGGATCCTTGGACAGTATGGCGACAAAGGACAAAGAGAAAGCTGCCATTACTGTCATTGAATACTCTGCACTTGACAGGACCATGCTCTTCAACTTTTACAATCACCTCCAATCACTTTGGGTATGGGCTGATGGGACAAGTATCAGTCCTGGATAGCCGAACCTACACGTGGACGTTGGATGAAGGGTACAGGCTAATATAAAAGGAAAAGTAAGTAATCCAAAGAAGGGGGCTGGGAAAAAAGGCCAAGAATCAAAGCCTTCTAGACCGTCTCGAGAAGAAAGACTCCTCGAGCGAACATGATTTAATTCTGTATGAACATCACGACTAACCACCGTTTGGTGACCAAGTCCTAACCTTTCAAACCCACGTTCTACAAATTATATTGTTTGGGCCCTCAATGTGCGAACTCAATACTATTTTGGGGCCGTCACGAATTGAGTCCTTACAAGACTAATATGTTTGTTATATTATATTTTTCTACTAGGGTTTTATTTACACATAAATAATTTTTTTAATTAAAAATTCCATTTACAATTCTCATAAAAGATTTTAGTTGTTGGATACTCAAGTGCAAATCATGTGAATATGATATTTTAGTGAACAAATTGTAATATTTTAAAAACAAAATTGTGAACTTGTAAACACTTGAAAATTCAAAGTTTAACATGAAAACAATATTGAGCTCTAAAATTTATTATATAATTATTTTTACATTTTATTGTTGATGCAAATAAAAGAAGAATAAAGTATTACATTAGAAATTAATTTTTCTTTTTTCATTTTTATCACTTCAAAGGAAATAATAATATTCTTTTTCAATGTTTTCAATTAAAACTTGTGCTTCTTTACTTATTCAATTTCTTTATGTTTGCTTTTTCTTTTTATATATTTTAAACTTTATAACACATTATTTATAGATTATGAATGATTTTTTATTTTTCTTTTATATTTAATGAAGTTTTCATATAAAAATAATAGTCCAATGATAATTTTACAAATGAAAAAAAATACATAAAAGCAAATCCATGCAAACAAAATAAAAATAAATAAATGAAATACAATAATTAAGATGGAACCAGCAACATGAAGGGGAGGGAACAAGTCAATAAAAGGACAAAAAAAAAAACCTTGAAACCCACAAAACTCTTATTACTTTTAAGCTCTATTTTCTCATAAGCTTGTTATTTGGCGTAGGCATATGATTGGAGGTACCAAACTTACCAGGTAATATGACAAATAAGTAAACCTCTTAGTAAATTTTGGGCGGGCCAGGGGGAGCAATTCCCCCCCCACCCCCAGCTTTGCCCCTAGTTACACCACTCAATAACTTGTTATTGAATTCATATTTTGAAAATTAAATCGTTGAATTACATGTTCTATATGTTCTTAACATGCATGCCAATTTTCATACCAATAGGATGTAATTTACCATTCGTTCCATACACTCATCTTTTATACATTATTTTAAACTATAAAAACTTGAATTTAAACAATTGCTTGATGACATAATTATTGATCTTTGATCATATTTAAATTTTGTAAACATAGAGAATATACAAAAATGATGTAATCCAGCAGTGGATTTATCAAAATTCATTTCTAATTAAAAAATATTGGGTGGTATAATATTACTTAAAGTGTGTGTGTGGGGGGGGGGTTTGGTTCAAGTTACACCTAGTGTAACTCTAATAACTTGTTATAGAATTCATATTTCGAAAATTTTACCGTTAAATTACATGTTCCATATGTTTTTAACAATCATGCTAATTTTCATGTCAGTTGGATGTTATTTGTTATTTGAAATCTATAAACTCATCTTTTATGTATTATTTTAAATTACAAAAAATTGAATTTAAAAAATTGATTAATGACATGGTTATTAATCTTTGATCACCTTGAAATTTTGCAAGTATGGAGAATATACGATCGAAGATAATGTAATCTAATGGTAGATTTATCAAAATTTGCATCCAATTAAAAAATATTGAGTGATATAACATTATTTAGAGTTACATCATGTATAACTTGAACCCAACTCATATATATATTTAAAAGGTATAATAGAACTTTTTCAATGACTATTTATAATAATGTATCAATCAAAATTTTTTTTTAATGAATAAAATGGATCATTATATCAACTATATATTACCATGAATTGTCTCTTAATAAAAAATCAATTAACATTTTCAAAAACAAAACCTACTATATGGTCTATTTTACGCTGGACTAGTCAACCCTTTTTTATAAGGTGGTGTGGCCAGATCAAAAACTAATATATTTCAACCAAATGATAGGACTAAGTTGTGAATTATTTAGTATTATGGTCACCACTCTTCATCCAGTTAATTCTTCATATTTGTTATCACCTTTTTTTTCCTTCTTAATACGGCCATTAGAACAGTTATCTCTTTTCTCAAAGTTGTTTCATTCTAACAAGTCCAGTTTTTTGTAACGAGAGATTGGATATTCACCTTGTTAAATATTAGCATTGATACGCCATGTTGAATATACTAGTATGGATGCGGTAGCGAGTATAGAACACAGTAACACATGAGAGTTACGTGGTTCAGCCTAACAGCCTACATCCACGGAAAAAACCCTAAAGGGTTACATCAATAATATATTAGAGTGTAGTACAAATCCTGTATTACAATGAATTATAACATGTGTATATATATTAGACTAAACCCTAGACTAATAGACTTCTAGTACAAATAGGGGACTTGGCTTGCACACAAAGTAGAATTAGGCTTGGGCCTATGCTAATGGGCTAATATATCTTTAACACTCCCTCTCAAACTCAAGATGGAAACTTGATGAAATCTTGAGATTTGATAAGGTTGAGAAGATCCCTTGAATGAAATTTGGCTCTGTGACGGTAGTTTGAGGAAGGCAATATTCTTGCAGTGTTGATACGACTTCTAACAGTGACTTGACTATACCGAAGAGTTTTGACAGTAGTAGTAGGAAGTCAAAGAAGATGAATGCAGTGAAAAAAAACACTGAGGAAGACAAAGATTGCTCTTAAATATACCGTAAGGACAGAAAATCATGACCACAAGAAGATGGCTCTGATACCATGTTAAATATTAGCATTGATACACCATGTTGAATATACTAGTATGGATGCGGCAGCGAGTATAGAACACAGTAACACATGAGAGTTACGTGGTTCAGCCTAACGGCCTACATCCACGGAGGAAACCCTAAAGGGCTACATCAATAATATATTAGAGTGTAGTACAAATCCTATGTTACAATGAATTATAACATGTGTATATATATTAGACTAAACCCTAAACTAATAGACTTCTAGTACAAGTAGGAGACTTGGCTTGCACACAAAGTAGAATTAGGCTTGGGCCTATGCTAATGGGCTAACATATCTTTAACACACCTAACATCATCTAAAATTGTGCATTATCCTTATTTGTTTTGAAGGAATAAACACTTTTGTGATACAAGGTAGAAATTCTACTTAAGTACTAAGTGTATATATGTGTGACGTTCCTTCCTGGAGACTTGAATTCCGACCCTTACCTCCCATACCTCACAAGCACTTATACTTGTGGAGTAACCATTACACCAAGAGTGTATGGTGATAAAAAACACTTATCTTTATACCTTCGTACTAAAAGGGAAAAACATAAAGGGAAAATTTTGTTACACACATACGTGCATTTATACACAGTCAAAATATATAGAACTGAAAACGTGATTTTAAATCACATTTTCAATTATTTTTGACCATGTATAAATGCACACAATATTTGCAACATACATTGCTTGGACTCCAATTAAGAGATTAATATATTATATTGGAAGTTAGGGGGGTAGTCTAATCTAAGTGTATATGTGTGTGAGGCTCCTTTCTGGAGACTTGACTTCCGATTCTTATCTCTCATACCTTACAAACACTTATACTTGTGGAGTAACCATCATACCAAGAGTGTGTGGTGGTAAAAAACACTTATCTTTATACCTTCGTACTAAAAGGGAAAAACATAAAGGGAAAATTTTGTTACACACATATGTGCATTTGTACACAGTCAAAATATATAGAACTGAAAACGTGATTTTAAATCACATTTTCAATTATATTTTTGACAGTGTATAAATGCACACAATATTTGCAACATACATTGCTTGGACTCCAATTAAGAGATTAATATATTATATTGGAAGTTAGGGGGGTAGTTCTATGGTACTCCCTCTAAAAAAAATTTAAGAGTTCTCTTAGTTTTTTATTATTTTTATTATTTTTTAAATTGGGGTGTTTTACTTTTATTTAGATGAAAAAAGAATAAAAAATGCTAAATTTTAGGGAATAAAATGATGAATGTGAAGGGGAAAAAAATCCTAAATTTTAGGAGTTCTTTTTTTGAATTCAAAATGAAATTTGTTATTTGACATTTATGACCCTATATCTAAGAGAAGTTACCCTTCATTAATGAGGGTATTTTTGAATCACATAAAAGTCCAATTCAAAGAAGAGAATTCTCTTATATATAGTATAAACTAGGTTCTTAGCACACGTGTTGCGCGTGCTTAGATGCTCTTTTATCTTTCAGGTAAAGACTAATAATTTGGATCTATTATAATTTGAAAATATATATATTTATTTTTCAAACAAATAAAAATGATAAATTTTAGAGATAAGTGGTAACTATAATTTTTGTAGTGATATAAAGAAAAGTTTAGGTAGAAAAAATAAGATGAACGTGAGGGGAAAGAAGGCTAAATTTCAGGAAGTTTCTTAATTTTTAATTTTTTAAATTTGGGGTGTTTTACTTTTATTCAGATGAAAAATGAATTAAAAATGCTAAATTTTGAGAATAAAAAGATGAACGTGAAGAAAAAAAATCTTAAATTTTAAAAGTTCTCTTTTTGAATTCAAAATGAAATTTGTTATTTGACATTTATGATTTTATTTCTAAAAGAAATTACCTTTCATTAATGAGGGTATTTTTGAACCATATAAAAGTTCAGTTTAAAAAGGGGAATTCACTTATAAATAGTATAAAATAGATAGATAGAATAGAAGCTAAATCTCTCTCTCTCTAACCGATTTAGTTAGTCCCTATTAACCATAACCCTTCAGTCTCTAGTTCCAGCCACTTCCAATTAAAATTAAAGTCATCCATTCCTTGTTGTTTGGCTTGTTGTTTGGCTTCCATCTTATCCAAGGTAAGCAATCCCCTTTTCTTACGTGATTCCTTAAGGGTAATTGTATAGCTTAGATCTGTTTTATATTTTATTTGACTTCGTTTAATATATTTTCATAGATGAATATAGAAACCATGATTTTATTGAATATAAAGAGGTTGAGAATAATGGATAAGATCTTATAAAGAGTAATATAAATGGAGCCACTCAATAGCTTTTATGTTATATATAAACGATATTAGAGAAGTAGAATTATTTGTGAAAATACATAGTCAAGTAGACTTAATTGTATGACAGTTGCTTTGTAATTTTAAGTTATGATTATCTCTTACAGTTGCTTTGTAATTTTAAGTTATGATTATCTCTTACCTTCCTTTATAAATACTTTTACATAACAATTGACGAATGGTTATATAATTTCACTGAACTTTGAAAAGAATTGTGGAATTAATATTAACAAGTTTTGATCATTGGTTTAAGTGTTACCAGCACCCAAGTCTAAGCTCCTACGACTTGAGGCTCTCGATTCCTTTGCTTTTAGATAAGGGATAAGTGATATGGGCAAGGCAATTGGTAAGTTGTGAGGTTATTTTATAATGTAGAGTAAATTGCAAGTTTGGTCCCTAACCTTTACATTGAATGTCAATTTGGTTCCTAACATTTTGAATATGTTAATTTAGTCCCTAATCTTTCAGTATTGTGTCAAAATAGTCTTGATAGATGAAAAGTATTAAAATGGCTAACGGCAAAAAAAAAAAAAAAAAAAAATTTATGCCACATTAGATGACATGTGTAATGCCACATAAAATAAAATTAAAAAAAATATATATTTAAAAAAAAGAGTTTATGATAAAATTGGATCTCAAAAGTCAAAATCTCAAACACCCTGAACAGCTTCGGTGAGTACCGGCCTCTTCATTCCTCGATGGACGCAAAGGTACAAGCCAATGAGCCAGAGTGGGATATTGCTACTTCGAATAATTTCTTGTTGCAAAAGTACACTTCAGAGATTAATTGGGCATCCATTTATCTAAAATTTCCAATTTGTTAATGATGTAGGTATTGGTTTCTTTAGGTGGCTACGCAGTGGAATTTTTGGAAATTGCAAGACTATGCTGTAGGATTTGGTTAGATAATTTGGGGTCTAAATTAATATGTTTATATGATGAAATTCCTTGGCATTGTTAGCTGGCTTTTTTCTTTGCTAGACTACAGGAGAGTGGCTTTCTGTTGGGAGTTGCACAGCACTTTGAAGTCTAGCCCGTATAGGACTTGTATTTGAGCATTGAAGGAATCCTATTTCATATAGGAATAGGTGTACCAATTGCATAAGAAGTCAAAACACTTTTATTCCTAATTGAATTAGGAGTGTCAGGCGGCAAAGCTTTTATATAAAGCTTGTGTGTGTGGTTTTCATGAGAGCGAGAGAGACCAAAGATTGAAACACATATTTGGAGCCGATTGAAGGAAAAAGAATAGTGCATTGTGCGGCATTGAGGGAAAAAAGAAAATGTGATTTTTCTTTTGCTCAAGACACACAAGGAAGATAAATTGGAGTTTTCTTTAGGACAATTATTTGAGTGCTATAACCACAGAGAGTTGAAGCATTCAGAGTGAAAGATCTTGCTACTGAGTTTTGTGGTGAGGTTGTATTTGTTCCTAGAGATATTATTGTATTTTACCAATTTATTGTGAACTTAGATTTTGAGTATAACTTGAGTGTTGTAATCTTTATTTTATTATAGTGGATTGATCGGATTTTCCCTGTGGTTTTTCTCTCTATACTGGAGGGTTTTCCACGTAATTTCCCAGTGTTCTTGTTGGTTGAATTTTTTTTTTTTTTTTTTTTTTTTTTTTTTTTTTTTGTAGATTTCTATTTTTCTCTGTTGCTTGGGTTGTATATAATTTAATTCACACATAGACGGGGATTTATCCCAACAAGGTATCGGAGCTTAGGTTGTTGGACATGATTGTCTTGTGTTGAATTAAATGGAAAATATGAATATGAATATGAGCACAATGATTAAACTCTCTGCAGCAAATTGTTCGATCTGGAAGCTGATGATGGAGGATGTCCTTTACTGTAAGGATTTGCATGACCCTATTGAGGTTGATAGTGCTAAGCCAAGCAAGATGTTTGATAAAGACTAGGAGAAGTTAAATAGAAAGACCATTGGATGTATTAGACAATGCATCGATGTGAATGTGTTTCATCATGTATCTCAAGAGACTAATGCAGAAGCTCTTTGGGAGAAATTGAAGGGTCTTTGTGAAAGAAAGACAGCTCAAAATAAAGCTTTTGTGGCTAGAAAGCTTGTGAATTTGAAGCTTAAGGAAGGTAGATACATTTCTGAGCATTTGAGTGAGTTCCAAGACTTGGTGAATTAGATGGTTACAATGAAGTTGATAATTGATGATGGGCTTCAAGCTTTATTACTTCTAAGTTCCTTACTTGACAGTTGGGAGACTTTGGTGGTGTCACTTAGTAACTTTGCTCCAAATGGTGTGCTAAAACTTGCAATAGTCAAGGATAGCTTGTTCAATGAAGAAACAAGAAGAATAGACATAGGCAAGGATAATGCACAAGCTCTTGTCACAGAGAACATGGGGAGGAGTGAGACTAGAAATTCTAAGGGGCATGGTAAATCCAGAAGTCAATCAGAATCGAAAGGAAAATTCAAGTGTTTCTATTGTGACAAAGAAGGTCACATAAGAAGAAACAGCAAGGCTTGGAAGAATAAATAGAAAGATGAGAAAAATTAGAATAAAGCAGAAGAACTGAATACCACTACTGTCTCGACAATTGAAGAGGTGGTGCTCTCTGTAGGAGAAGATGAATGTTGCAATGTTTCACATCCTTATGTTGAGTGGGTGATTGACTCAGCATCTTCCTGCATGTCACTCCAAGAAAGGAACTCTTTACTTTATACAAAGCAGGAGACTCTGGGAGAGTGAAGATGGGCAATAACAGTTATGCTGACATTGTGGGAATTGGAGATATTTGCGTTAAGACTAACACTAGATACACCTTGGCATTGAAGAATGTGCAACATGTGCCTGATATACGCTTGAATCTGATTTCTACTCACATTTTGGATAAAGAAGGCTATGTCAACTATTTTGGAGATGGTAAATGGAGACTTTCCAAAGGATCATTGGTGCTTGCTGGAGGGAAGATTTGTTGTACACTTTACAAAACACAAGTAAAGGTGTGCAAAGATGTTGTCAGTGCAACTCAAGAAGATTCTACACCTAACTTGTGGCATAGGCGGCTGGCTCACATGAGTGAAAAGGGGTTGTAGATTTTGGCAAAGAAGTCTCTCATTCCTTTTGCCAAAGGTATGTCACTTAAACCTTATGATTATTGTTTATTTGGAAAACAACATAGAGTGTCTTTTCCCATTCCCTCTACTAGAAAGCCCAATGTGTTAGATCTCGTTTATTCTAATGTATGTGGTCCCATTGATGTGGAGTCCTTAGGTGGTAATAAGTATTTTGTTACTTTTATTGATGATGCTTCACAAAAGGTGAGGGTGTATTTTTTGAAAACTAAAGACCAGGTATTTGAGCACTTCAAGAAATTCCATGCTATGACAGAAAGAGAGAAAGGGAAGCCTTTGAAGTTTCTCCGCACTGACAACGGAGGTGAATATACATCTAATGAGTTCAAGAGTTACTGCTCCAAGAAAGGTATTAGACATGAGAAGACAATTCCTAGTATCCCACAGCAAAATGCTGTGGCAGAGAGGATGAACCACACTATTGTTGAGAAGGTCAGATGTATGTTGAGAATGGCTAATCTGTCTAATTTATTCTGGTATGAAGCTGTTCAAACTGCATGCTACCTAATTAATCGATCTCCATTAGTTCCATTGGAGTTTGATATTCCAAAAAGAGTTTGGACTAGGAAAGATATTTCTTACTCTCACTTGAAGGTATTTGGGTGCAAGGCATTTGCACATGTGCCTAAGGAACAAAGATTGAAGCTTGATAGCAAAGTCACTCCTAGTATATTTGTTGGATATGGAGATGCAGAATTTGGCTACAAGTTATGGGATCTTGAGAAAAAAGAAGATGATCAGAAGTCAAGACGTGGTTTTTCATGAGAATGAAAATTTGGTAGACCTTGAGAAAACTGAAAAGACAAAGGATGCTATTATAGGTGTTCCCGACCTTACATCTACCTCTTCTTCCTCCAATCATGCCATAAATAGGAAAGAGGTGCAAGATGAGAATCTTGGTGATGAACCAATAGCAGTTGATGGTAATGAGCCAGTAGGAGTTGAAAGGGGAGATCGTAGGGAGGTGCACGGACCTTGAAGTCTAGCCCATATAGGACTTGTATTTTAGCATTGAAGGAATTCTATTTCATATAGGAATAGGTGTACCAATTGCACAAGAAGTCAAACACTTTTATTCCTGATTGAATTAGGAGTGTCAGGCGGCAAAACTTTTATATAAAGCTTGTGCATGAGGTTTTCATGAGAGCGAGAGAGACTGAAGATTGAAACACATATTTGGAGTCGATTGAAGGAAAAAGAATAGTGCTTTGTGCGGCACTGAGGGAAAAAAGAAAAGATGATTTTCTTTTGCTCAAGACACATTAGGAAGATAAATTGGAGTTTTCTCTAGGACAACTATTTGGGTGCTACAACCACAGAGAGTTGAAGTATTCAGAGTGGAAGATCTTGCTACAGGGTTTTGTGGTGAGGTTGTATTTGTTCCCAGAGATATTATTATATTTTACTAATTTTTTGTGAACTCAGGTTTTGGGTATAACTTGAGTGTTGTAATCTCTATTTTATTATAGTGGATTGATCGGATTTGGCCCGTGGTTTTTTCCTCTACATTGGAGGGTTTTCCATGTAATTTCTTGGTGTTCTTGTTGGTTGATTTTTTTTCACTTCTGTAAATTTCTATTTTTCTTTGTTGCTTGGGTTGTATTTAATTTAATTCACACATAGATGAGGATTTATCCCAACACTATCATCATGTGTCGATTGTTGGTGTCAGTAAAAAATTATTTTGCTGTAAATATCGCTTTAATTTGATTGTAATTATCTTGGTTGGATAATTTGTGGGTTCTTATTTGATTTTGCAAAAATATCGAATTTGGAAATGGGAATCCTTGGTGGCGGCAATATGAAGCTATTGTGGATGTTTGGCATTTTGAGACCCAATTTTATTCTAAATTGGCTTTTTTCTTTTTAATTATTGTTTATTCCATGTGGGTTATATGATGTGGCATGAAATAATTTTTTATTTTAATTGTTAACTACATCAATATTTTCTATCCATCACTAATGATAGGGACTATTTTGATACAATACAAAAAGGTTAGGGACTAAATTGATATATTTGAAACGTTAATGACCAAATTGACATTTAGTATAAAGGTTAAGGACCAAACTTGTAATTTACCTTAAAATGTATTATGCATTAAAAGGTTTTTGGTTAGAGATATGGCATATAATTATGTTTCAGACAAATATATGTTCGTGAACTTTCGAAACCTCATGCATATGATTTAAGGGGGGAAATGGGCATTTGCCCCTAATTTACAAACTATGCAGCAATTTGTCCCTCTTTTCAAACTATCTAGCAATGTGTCCATTTTTTGAAAAGCGAGTTCTCCTTATAACTCGATTTTGTGATTTTTAAGTTATGGCTTAATTTTGCCACGCTGGACCAAGTAGATGTGGCTTTTTTGGTTTTAAAAAATTCAATTCGACACCCTCAAAAAAAAAAAAAAAAAATCAGCTGGAATTTGATTTTCTTAAAATCAAGTTACATAGAAATTTTTTTTAGTAGAACTTGATATTAGCATAACTGAGTTCTTTGAAATTTTGAAAAAGAAAAATTCAATGTGTAACTTGATATTTGATATTAGATATACCAAGTTCCACTAAATTTTTTTTGTTGTGGATGTAACTCGATATTTATGGTGTCAAGTTATGTTGCAATTTTTTTAAAAGTGAACTTGATTTTAAGAAAATTGAGTTATACTGAAACCATACCCAAACCAGATAGTTTAGAATTAGTGTTTCTCTATCCCTTCAATTTAGTGTTTGTCAAAGATCCTCAATTGTACAACCCTAGATTTAGTGTTCACTCTATTGTGATCATCTCTCTATCATCACATGTACAAAACCCATATCATTATTTGATGCACATAAAAAAATTTCTGAAGTAGATGACAAATAGTTTTAGAAATTGCAAAGGTCTATCTGATAAAATGTTTTTTCATATTAGGAAAGTGTTTTAATCCAAGAAAGACACTTGCATTTGATATGTTGCGTACGGAAGGTATTGTTTGTGCGTTGAGTAATTGGTTTTTCAGCATTATGTGAGTACATTGGGAGGATATTAGTTGTTTGGAGTTGCAAATTTGAAGTAAGAAAAATATTGATTTTTAGATTTGCAAGAAGCAATGAACTATAGATCCTATTTGGCTGAGAATTTTTTTAAATTGTTATCAATAGTGTAGGTGAACTTCTAGAAAAATGAATGAAATTATTTTAATAGTTATTTATTAGTGACTCATTATAAATATTCTTCTTCATGAATTTTTATATAAACATTTAAATTTAAGTTATTTACATATACATTTATCCTTTTTCTTTATTATAATATTTCTATAGATTATTAGTTATTGATTTTAGTGAGTTGAATTATGTGTAAGCATATGCTTAATATTTATGTTTATATATATATATATCCTTGGCTGCCTGCCCATGGGGGTTGCCTTAGCCTTGGCTACTGCATGCCCTTGCCTTGGCAGTCCCCATGGGCAAGCAATCAAGCCCTAAGGCACACAGCTAAGGTTATGGCATGCTTGTGTGGGTATGCTGGCATGCCCTTGGGGCCAGGCAGCCAAGACCCCTGGGGGCACGCAAGCAAGTCCTAACTTGCAAGCTACTTGAGGGGCAGTGGTAGGCTGGCAACACAATGTGGGCACACGGCCGAGGCCGTGGCCATGGCATGCCCGTGGGTGGGATGCCAAGGTCGTAGCATGCCCTTAGGAGGGTGTTGTTGCCAAGCCCAGCTAGCCTCTATTTGTCATAAGATATTAATACTTGTTTCTTTTTTTTGATGAACAACATTAATGCTTAATTCTTGTTCAAGTTCGCCAAAGCACTCACGTCCAAAAACTCAGATAAGAGAAAGCTAACAATTACACTATGCATGCAACATGATGAAGCAAGGAACAAAACGTAGCTAATTCCCATGATTAATTGTATGAAGTGATATGAACTTAAAACTAAGTAAATATATAGTAACTTTTTACAACTTTTACAAAAGACAAATTTGTTCAAAAAACTATAAAAACTAAAAACTAACCAACCAACAAAAAATTTCATGTCTTTTTATTTATTTTTCCTCTTCACAATTATAGGATTTTCCAATTAAAGCACTGACCTTTCACATCAATATACCACACTAACAATCATACTAATAATTTAGTGCAAAAGAGTAAATAAGTAGTAGTAATTTAAATCAAAGATAAATAAAATAGAAAATAAAATAAGTATAGAGTTATATGTCAAAAATCATTATATTTGTTATTCTTTGTGAATTTTTGTATATAAACATTTAAATTTAATATATTAACGTATAGATTGGTTCTTTTCTTTTGTTTCTATAAATTATTCATTATTGATTTTAGCTTGTTAATTTGTGTATATATATATATATATGTTCATGGTTATTCTTATGTTTGTGTGTGTGTGTGTTTTTTTTTTTTTTTTGGAACATAAAGACCACTCACATAACCATCATCCTAAGAATATTAGGCAATTTTCGGTGTCATCTTCGTTTATAGAATTAGCAAAGTCATTGCTTATGTAAAACAAATATACATGAATTATACTTGTATTTGATCAATAAAATATTAAAATTTGTCAATAGGGATGATTTTAATTGGAAAAAAGACAGCAATTAATAAAAACAAAAGGAAATAATCCATTTAAGTGTAATATATAGTGTTCAGGTAACTTTTATGTTAAATGTGTTACAAAAAGGTAAAAGCTGGTTTATTAAAAAAAAAAAAAGTAAAAAGCTACATTATTTGCAAAAAACAAAAATTAAGTTTTTTTTTTTTTTTTTGACAATGAAACAAAAATCAATATATATATATATATATATATATATATATAAGCAGTGACCTCATGCGGGAAAGCATGAGGTTTTGCCATGTGCGCCTTCTTTGATAGCCATCCATTTTTTTTTTGTTCAAGTTACACCTCATCTACTACTTATTACTCCTCATCACTCCTCTCTCTCAAGTCTGAATTGACTAAAATAACTTCTAAACTTTCAAGTATACCATTAATTGTTTAATAAAGAAAAAAAAAATACCATTAATTCAGCTCTTCTACATCTAACCCCTCTGTTGCCTGCCTCTTGCAATTATCCAAGTATATAGCTCTTCTACATCCGACCCTTCGGTTGCCCACCTCTTTCAATTATCTAAGTTATATATTAATTAGTACACTTCCTTCTAGCCAGGAGTCTACTTTTACAATCACTTCTCTTCTTTTCTTTTAACGTTTCTCTTTTTTTCCTTCTTCTTTCTAAAATCTTTAGCTACACATTTTTTAGCGATCACATTTTTATAACTCAAATTCTTGATGTATTGTTCGATAGGTTGTGCTTGAAATAAGTAAATCCTATGGCAAAATCGTGGTTTTGCATTCTAGAATCTATAAAGTTCAAACATGGTGAGTAAGGTTTTGAAATTTTATTCTTTTTCTCCTTTTGAAATTTTATTCTAGAAAAGTGATTGCGTTCTTGGCTAAGTAAGAGGAAACACAAATACTGTGCTTTAACTAATATAAACTAAATTAATTTGTGTTGTTGTTATCAATCTAATATTAGAGTTTGCAACAAAGGGTGTTTTAATTGTGTTGTTATCAATTCAATATTAGAGTTTGCAATTTTGAGGTGTTGGGTGTTTTGTTGGAATTATTATAGACTGTTGGAACATTTTAATATTAAATAATTAAAATGAGTAAATGTTATAAAATAAATGTAAAGATGTGGAGTGAATATGGAAGATGAAGAGTTGTGAAAAATGTTTAATCCCACATTGAAAAGGAAAGAGACTTTTTTATTCTTTTTAATTGTGGTGATTAATGGGCTAACATGAATTGTCTCAGATATTGGGCTAGATACGTGCGCAAGGGGGAGGTGAAGAGTGGAGGTATGGACTATCTGTTTGGGCCTATTCATTCTTCAGAAACTCCTCATCTCACCATTAATTGTGTAACTCCAGCCCATCAGATTAATATCCAACAATTAATCTTGTAACACCCATTACATCAGAATAATTGGACCTAATTAATTAGAATAAATTGGGTAGTAATTTCGTAAGGCCCATTGAGCCTATAAATAGACTCATTTAGACCCAATCCAAGTTACTGCAATTCACAATACACACTAAAAAAATAGAGAGATTATTGGCAAGGAAGGGTGTTCTTTCTGGTGGAGCTTTGGGCTTGAACACTTTGTGCAGAGGTTGTTCTAGCCATACAACACTTGTTGGGCTGTTGTATCCTGGGGGAGACAAGTCAGAGAAGGTCTGCACCGGTTACAAGAGTTAGCCAACCAAGGGCTTGAATCTCTTTAAAGAGAGCGAGTGCCGCGCCTCAGTCCAAATAGTGTTGTGTATTTCCTTTCTTTATATTAATAATATTCAGAAGTACTATTCAGTTTCTCTTTGTGTATTATTTCCATTATTATTGTGTTTGCACCAACACAGACAAATAAAAAGAAGTGGTTTATGGAATCCTATGACAAGGGCAATGGCAAGGAATCCAATCGTATCCAATTGCTCTCTCTCCACACCTTTGCAAATACCACAAACATATCATCATAATTGGAATGTCCCTTTGAGGCCAATTTTATTTTCCCGTTATTTTCCTTGAGATGTTATTTTTAATTTCAGTAATCAACTGGGCTAATTTTTATTTTTTGGGGACAATAATCATCATATGCAAAGGTTAAAATCTAGAGCATATTATCACAACTATTAGTATACGTCCTCTTCTTACTTTCCAACTTCCATTCACGTAATTGAAACTATATGGGGCTGAATAATGACCATCCTCGATTAAAATCTCATTTCAACTACTGCTATGCATTAGCCACCTATTGGTGCTACAGTGCTCAAAGGCCCTACAAGGAATTTTTGGTTTAACTACATATTATTGCTAGATACAGCACAAATTTCATCTTTCATGTGCATATTTATTTAGTCTTCTTTCTCTTTTGAATTTAACTTGCTCTTTATCAATGTTCATTCTTTGTTGTTAATTAATGATATGCTTTTGATTCCATAAAACATTTGAATATTAATGTTTTCATTCTTAATCAATTTTGAGTGTTATTTGGATGTAGTTAAGCATCAATGTTGTAGACCTCATGTTAGTTTATGTGTTGCTTAATGTACTTTGCGCAAGAAGGTGAATTAAAAGGTTTGAGTTTACATGTGTAGGAGATGAATTTTATGCAATCTTCTATAGGAAGTGGACCATTCAGACAATGACACAATAACACATTAAAGAATGTAAATTCCGTTCATGTTTTCCAGCTATAAGAAACCTTTTTATTTTATTTTATTTAATAATAATTTATAGTTCTAAGGCATGCAAATGCTTATATTTGGCAATTTGCTTTGTAAACTTACAAAGTTTTCTACTTATGATGAGGAATTTCATATTTGAGAGCTTTGAAGGGCAACTAAATATAATTGTTATTGTAATTACTTTTTAACCATTGTTGTTTGTGACTTTCAAACGCGTAACAACTGCATATTGCAAATTGTCATGTTGATATTAGTTTGGGATACTTAAAAAAAAATAACAGAGAATGTTGCCAAATCTAAATTTGACAGATTTGGCACTAACTACACTCAATAGAATTTTTAATTTTAATATTGAGCTTTAATAGGATTTGATTATAGTTAAGAACTAGGGTTTGGTTTGAATTTAGTTTTACCATTAAACTCTGTAACTTAAACATGACTAACAATAATTATATTAATGAACACAAGGCGTTAAAAGATTTTTTTTTTTTTTTTACAAAATGTTTCAAAATGCACCACGCATTGCGTGAGATATCAGCTAGTTAAGTTAAAAGGCAGAAAGCAAAGCTTTTTTCAAAACGCAAATGGAATGAGACTCAAGGATTTGTTTTGATATGTTATTAATAAAGCCAAGAAGGGGGATAAGGTGAAGTTAGCACCTCGGGAAATTAGAATTTGAAGACTTGGTGAATTGGCCAAGGGAGTCGTAGTTTGTGGAGTTTAGAACTTTAGGTGGATACATAGAGATCGAGCCAGTGATCAAGGTTTTTATATTTTTTTGTACAAGCAGGACTAAGAACAGAAATTCCTAACAAGGGGCAGGGACCAAACGAAGACAGACCTTCGCAGACATATTGAAAGAAACTAAGTCCATAAGAGATCACAATTAGAGCATCAAGCTCAATCATAACAAACATTAGGAGCAAACCCACATATCCAAGTCCCATTCTAATCACGGATCAAACCACCAACATCGGCAATCCAAAGGTTGCCTAAGGAGGAACCATTTGTATTCAAGGCAAGGAACCAAGGACATACCAGCAATGACAAAGGACTCACAAACTTTAGCAACACAATTGTCAACAACCTTCTCAAATGAATTCTTCACCTATTTTATTAAATTCTCAATTGTCAACAATTCATTTCATTAATTGTCCAAATCTCACATTTTCATTTATATCAATCGTGCTTTTGTTTTAATTTTAACCTCTCAAATGAATTTTTGATTGTTTTGTCCAAGTTATACTTTTTGAGTTTTAGTGGTTAAATTTAAAAAAGAAAAAGGTAAAAAGACAAACAACACGGCTAGTGTAACAGGTTTACGTTTCATTTTTCATCTCTTGAAAACAGGGAGACTTTATTTTCTTTCAAATTCACAACTACGATTTACGTTTCATTTTTCATCTCTTGAAATTATTTATCACATATCATTGTTTCTAGTTTCCTACAGCTTTGTTCAAAAGCCGACGCCATAGTATACATAGCAGGGTCAGCATGACAGCATCCCTCCGTCAACAATCATCATTACGCCACCGCTTTTCTACGTGTAGCAGATAGGAATAGCTAAGTTACCCATTGAGTTAATTTAGTAATTTTCAGGTTCATATGATCTAATGTCCTGAGTTTAAGTCTTTTAACCGACGCTTTAAATCATCCAAAAAAAAAACTTTCTTGTAATTACCCCATGTTTATTAGTATAAAAAAAAAAAAAAAAAAGGTTTAACAGCCAAGTAATCAACTGATCATTCAGGCGGTCTTACAACGCCTGATTATTACAACCACCTCAAATAGAGGAAAAACAAGATTATTTGTCCTTGAATTATTGCAAGCAGCAAAGTGAGCTAAACTCATTCATTCCAAAAATGAAAGTAAGCTTGTTTAGAGTTTAAACTTAGGCTTATTAATACAATAAGGTAAATTTATGGGTTTTTAGAAGTTACCTTGAATTTAAAGTCACCCCATAAGTAATTTTTTGTAAATATTTTTTTATGTTGTTTATTAAATCCTCCTTTTAACATATTTTACTTATTAACTTGTAGGGACAAAGGCTCAAAATCATGTAGTGGACTTTGGGCTTCACTCGGGACAATTGACAAGTCCGAGTAAAGGCAAATGGTTGTAAAAGGGACTCACAGTTAAAGTTCCATAAACAGGAAATGCATGAAAGATGATCCGAGGAGGAATACCTCCTCGGATGTGATCGATGTAGCTCAAATGCGTAACTTTAGAAATTAGAGGGCCCCTCCAAAAGGCCCTAGTGATGGGATTGGGCCATATAAACATACAGGGAAGAAGAAAACACAAAATATCTATGGAAAAACTGCTACCACCACATTAAATGTATTGCAACTACTTTTCTGACCGCATTTATGTGAAGAAGACCTCTGAACAGTGTTGCCTTGGCTACCACAACTCACAGAAGGCTGAAGGGGGGTGTCTGATGGGACGGACACTCAAGTGAGAATTCGGATGATCAATAAGTGTAGGATGAAGATGGCTGAAAGAAAGGTATATAATGTGAGAGATCCCCATGAGATAGGGATCGGAAAAATAGAGAGAGAACATTGTAGCAATCTAAATTGTCTTAGTATCCAACTGTGATCAGTATACAATAATTGTAGCCTCCTCAGATTGAAAGTCCATTAATATCAACATCTATTATTTGTGCTTGATTGTCATTTAGTCCAATACTAGCCGTTGTCCAATTCACTAGGACCTAGTTCTTTGATCCATTTTCTACAAATTTATTGTATTGGGCTCACTAGACCAAGACTCCAGACATTTTGGGTTTGGACCCCAAATTGTGACCCTACAATTGGTGCCGTCTATGGGGAGAACTTATGCCTCAGCAAGTGCAACGGTTAAACATGGTGGGATCAGGTCCACATAGAACAGAGCCTGTAGGTTCTTAACAGCAGGACAACTTTCTTAACCTTGAACGGGAAATAGATCAAGACAAATGTCGAGAGGGCAGTGTACGTACTACCCATACAAGCAAAAGCCATTCTAAGGGGAAAAGTCATGTATCCCAAAAGCGGGACGATAACAGAGCCCTACAGTAGGAGATCGACGACTTGAAAAGGAAACTGCGTCGCGTGCAACGGAAGCGTCCCCCTTCCAGCTCAGACACTAGTGATGAAGGGGATGACAATTATAGGCAAAGGTCAAGAACTCCACCAAGTGAGACCTTTTCCTACGAGGAAGAACACCATCATAAACGAAGTCACAGAAGTTCATCCCATAAAGGCCTAATGAACAACGCCATGAGCAAGGCCCTGGATCGAATCTCCAAGTCACCCTTCACATGCAAGATAGAAGGGGCTGAGCTTCCTCAGCGATTCCATCAACCTACTTTCATAATGTACAACGGCCGAATGGACCCCATAGAGCATGTAAGTCAGTTTAACCAGAGGATGACCATCCACTCCAAAGATGAGGCTTTGATGTGCAAAATGTTTCCGTCCAGCCTAGGACCGATGGCAATGAGATGGTTTGATGGCCTTAAGCCAAACTTCATAGATTCCTTCAAGCAGCTGACCCAGGCCTTTGGCTCTCACTTCATCACGAGCAGCAGGGTTCTTCGGCCCTTGGATTCCCTTCTGTCTTTGTCCATGCAAGAAGGGGAGACCCTAAAGGCCTACTCGGATAGGTATTGGGAGATGTACAATGAGATAGAGGGCAACTATGATGACATTGCCATCAGTACTTTCAAGAGCGGCCTCCTAACTAAGCATAGTTTAAGAAAATCCCTAACAGGGAAGCCTGTCACTAGCCTATGCCAATTCATGGACCGAATCGACAAATATAAAAGGGTTGAAGAGGACCAGCAGTTGGGTAAGGGTAAAGTGAAGGTTGTCCCTCAAGAGAGGAAGGACTTCAGGTCAGACCAATTTAATAACAACAACCGACCGAGGAGAGACTATGTAGAGCAATCCGGATTTGCCAACGCGCAGGCAATTCACGCTGTGTTTCGAGATCCGATACATCAGGTTATGAAGAAAATCAAGAATGAGTCATTCTTCAAATGGTCAAATAAGATGGCAGGAGACCCCATGAAGCGCAACCAAAACCTGTATTGCCAATACCACCAAGAACCAAGGCATACAACCGAGGACTGTAGAAACTTGAAGAACCACTTAGACCAAACTGGTCTGAGAGGGAAAATTAAGTCTCCTCCTACATCACTCCAGTGGTCGACAAAGACAGGCGAATATTGAGACACGGAGGGACATTTCCTTGAGATTGCCTATAGGCATGATAAATGTCATTCTTGCCGCCCCGGAAAGGACCGGTTCTTGTCCTTCCAGAGTAATGTCTGTACCTCGACTTCCCACTGAACATGACGATTGGGAGTCCAAAAAGGCCAAGAAGATAGCACCCGTGCTGGGCTTCTCGGACGAAGATAAGGTCGAAATCATCCAACCCCACAATGATACTTTAGTTGTCACGCATAGGATTGGTGGATATGATGTAAGGAGAGTGGTAGTAGATCAGGGCAATGCTGTGGAAGTAATGTACCCCAACTTATATAAGGGGATTTAAAACCCGAGGATTTAACGGCATACGATTCCCCTCTGGTAAGTTTTGAAGGAAAGACCGTTACTCCAAGGGGCTAGATTAGACTGTCCATACAAACAGGTACGGACGTGGTGGAGGTGGATTTCATCGTAGTTGACGCTTATTCACCCTACACGGCCATTGTAGCTAGGTCTTGGCTCCATGCCCTAGGGGTTGTCTCTTCTACCCTGCACCAAAAGGTGAAGTACCCGTTGGAGGGCTAGGTCAAAGAGATTATAGGGGACCAGACCATGGCCAGACAATGCATGGTGGCCGCCATCTCACACCAACACAATGCTGAGCCCTCGGCCTCTACTAAAAATGGCTTATAGCAATCAACCACCCCAGCATTACCCGATAGTGATTCAATTGAGGAGGCAAAATGCGAGGATCTAGAAAAGGTTTCTGTAGGCATTAGTTCGGAAAAGTTCTTTCAGATCGGCTCGGAACTACCTCCCCAAGAAAAAGAAAAACTAATTGATTTTCTCAGAGAAAATGTGGACGTGTTTGTGTGGGATGCCTATGAGGCCCTAAGGGTTGATCCGGACTTCATTTGCCACCACCTAAATGTTAATCCATCTGTTACCCCCAAGAAGCGACCCCCCCAACATCCATTGAAGGAGCATGCTAATGCTGTTAGGGACGAAGTGATGAAGCTTAAGAAAGCAGGGGCTATTAAAGAAGTTTTTTACCCTGAGTGATTGGCCAATGCTGTAGTGGTGAAGAAGAAGAGTGGAAAATGGTGAGTTTGTGTAGACTTCACGGATCTGAATAAAGCCTGCCTAAAAGATCCATTCCTTATGCCCCGGATAGATCGGTTGGTAGACGCGACCGTAGGGCACCCTCGAATGAGTTTCTTAGATGCCTTTCAAGGATACCATCAGATACCCCTAGCCATAGACGACCAAGAAAAGATAGCTTTTGTCACTCCCATTGGAAACTATCATTACAAGGTGATGCCTTTTGGTTTGAAAAACGCAGGGTCCACCAACTAGAGAATGATGACTAGAATGTTTGAGCTGCAGATGGGTAAGAACATTGAAGTCTACATAGATGACATGGTGGTAAAGAGCAAAATAGTGTCCGAACACATAAGAGACCTCGACGACATCTTTGAAATTCTGAGGAGACACAAGTTGTGTCTCAACGCATCCAAATGTTCATTTGGGGTAGGATCAAGAAAATTCTTGGGTTATATGGTGACCCACAGGGGCATCGAGGTCAGTCTCGATCAAATCAGGGTTGTCCACATCATGCAGCCACCTCGGAATCCCAAGGAGGTCCAAAAGCTTACCGGCATGATTGCTAATTTAAACTGTTTTATTTCTTGGTCGACGGATAGGTGTAGACCTTTCTTCCTCTTGTTGAATAAATGGAAGGGATTCGAATGGACCGAAGAATGTGCTTTGGCCTTCCAACAACTTAAAGAGTATCTGTCTCGGCCACTAATCATGTCTAGTCCTGAGGCTAATGAAGTCTTGTTCGCCTACATTGCTGTGGCCCCTCATGTAGTAAGCCTAGTGCTGATACGAACGGACAACGGCGTATAACTACCAGTCTATTACGTGAGCAAATCATTGCATGAGGCTGAGATTCGCTACCTTCCACTAGAAAAGGCCATCCTAGCAGTGGTTCAAGCTACACGAAAGCTTCCCCATTACTTCCAGGCACACACAGTTATTGTTCTAACCGAACACTCGCTCAGATCCATACTCCGGAGTGCTGATTATAGAGGGAGAATTGCTAAGTGAGGCACGATTCTAGGGGCTTTTAACATTAAGTACATGCCTCATACCTCCGTAAAGGGCCAAGTCCTTGTGGATCTGGTGGTTAAATTTGCTGGACCCTCGCTAGAAGAAGAAGTATTGGCATAAAGCATGGATGAAAAATCAGTTGGCACAATCTCTCTACAAGGGCCCACTTGCTGGAAGGTATATGTTGATGGCGTGGGAAACCAAAGGGGCTCTGGTGTGGGGCTAGTCCTGGTTTCCCCTAAATGGATTACCATCGAAAAATCACTAAGATTGAGCTTCTCGGCCACGAATAATGAGGCCGAATATGAAGCCCTGTTGGAAGGAATGTCCATGGTTCAGAAACTGGACGGAAAAGCTGTAAACATGTTCTCGGACCCAAGACTTGTTGTGGGCCAAGTAAATGGGGAGTTAGAAGCAAGAGATAAAAGAATGCAAGAATACTTCGACCAAGCTAAATGCCTACGATCACGTTTCGACTCTTTTAGCTTACTGCACATCCCTAGAAATGGAAACACACATGCCAACTCTTTGGCCACACTTGCCACCTCATCTGCTTAATGTTTACCTTGGGTCATCCTTGTGGAAGATTTATACAAACCCTTGGTGACGAAAAGAGAAATGATCCATGTCCACCATGTCAGAGCGGGACCTAGCTGGATGGACCCTTTGGTACTATTTCTGAAAGAAGACATCTTACCCGAAGAGAAGAACGAAGCTGACAAGATACGAAGAAAAGCTTCTCGGTTTTGGCTATTCGAGGACTAAAAGCTGTATAAACGCTCATTTTCTGGACTGTACTTGCTCTGTGTACACCCTGAGGCCTTAGAACTAATCCTGGAGGAATTGCATGAAGGAATTTGTGGAAGCCATACAGGAGGTAGGTCTCTATCCCATAGAGCCATCACCCAAGGCTACTGGTGGCTAAACATTCAGAAAGAAGCACACGAATATGTGAAGTAGTGCGACCAGTGTCAGAGGTTTGTGCCAAACATACATCAACTAGGAGGGATCCTCAATCCACTGTCCAGCCCTTGGCCATTCACTTAGTGGGGCTTGGATATCATCGGGCCATTTCCCAAGACAACAAGGAACAAAAGATATCTGCTCGTCAGCATTGATTACTTCACTAAATGGGTTGAAACTGAACCTTTAGCGAATATCAGAGATGTGGACGCCAAAAAGTTCGTCTGGAAAAACATTGTTACCTGGTTTGAAGTCTCTCATACCCTGATCTCAGACAATGGTCTTTAGTTCAATAGTAAGGCTTTCAGAAGATACTGTTACGAATTGGGAATTACGAATAGATATTCTACCCCAGCCTACCCCTAAGGGAATGGGCAAGCCGAGGCTGTTAACAAGGTCATAGTGAACGGGTTGAAGAAGAGGTTAGACGATGCGAAGGGAAGGTGGGTAGAAGAACTGCCGCATGTCCTGTGGGCGTACTAGACCACACCTCGCAGATCAACAGGAGAAATGCCATTTTCAATGACTTACAGGGCCGAGGCTGTTATTCCTTTAGAAATGAGCTTTCCAACGCTAAAAACCAGCTCATTCTATACGAGTAGTAACAATGAGCTGCTAGAAAAAAGTTTAGACCTTATCGAAGAAAGAAGGGAAAGGGCGATGGTCCAACTCGCCTACTACCAACACAAGCTTAAGCAAGGTTATGATGCCAAAGTAAAGCTAAGGCCACTAGTGCCTGGGGACTTAGTGTTAAGGAAAGTTCTGGGCACTGAGAAAAATCCAGCATGGGGAAAGCTTGGGCCAAATTGGGAATGACTGTATCGTAAGTAAATAATAACATCTTATAATCTTACAACTATATCCTCTTGCTCATTAAAATTTCGTAGTCATGCACAAAACTCCTACTCATTAGACTTTATTGGATTTCAAAAAGTTATAAAATTGCACATCATCAAACAACATAAGCATGAGATGATACTATTTCAATGAAGTGAACAAATCAGAAACAAAATCAATGCATATAACTATAAATAGTTGCATGCAAAAAAAAAAAAAAAATATATATATATATATATATATACCATAAAGGGGGAAGGGGACGCACAATTGATGAGAAGAGACGGAAGCACAGTAATATTGTAATGAAAATAATGTACGTAACTTGAAAATAAATAACTTGAAAGTAAGAACAATTATAAGGCGGTAGAACTAGCCAAGTATATATGAAAATAACTCAAAGTAAATGAAAACAATAGTTCAAAGTAAATGAAAGCAATTTAGAACCGTCTGGTATGGCGGTAATCTATCCAAGGTGGCAGTAGCAACAAGTAGATTAATGAACATAAAACTGAAAATACTTGTTATTGAAAGTAGAATAAACACTTACAGTAGTAGTGAATACAAGATCTCAACAGTTACAGGTTAACAGTTACAAAGCTTGAACTAGTCCTAGTTACAAGGTTTGTTGATTACAAGGCTTGTAGTGAATAAGGGTGAACAAGGTAGTAGTAGTAGTAGAAACAAGGAATTCCCTTTCTAAGAAGGCTTCCTAAGAGAAGGAGTTCTAAGGAGAGAATTCTGAACTAAAACTTGACTTGTTAAACTCAAGGGACAACCCCCCTTAAATAGGCAAATTCGGAGTAAACAGTACTTGTGAACAGTAAAAGTTAACAGTGAAAAGTAAAAGTTGGTGTGACTAAAAGTCACGTGAAATATGGGGAATCATTTTTTCAGAACATTATCATTAGAAGTGGAAAATAATAGTGGAATTTCATCAGTAAGTAAACAGTGTAGCATTTGGCCTTTGTGCAAGCCAGACAAATAAGCTCAATCTTCTTGAAGATCTGGGATGTTATCCTCATCATGACCGAACAGCTCCTGATCATATGGGAAATAGGGGTTGTGGGAAACAGATTCTTCTGAAGAGGCTTTGGATTCTTCTTGATTGGCAATAGCTTCTTCCGCCCATTTGAGTAAAGCTAGAAGAGCATCAGGATTTTTTCTCAAATTGTCAATAGGGGAGCTCTTATTCTTTGCTAGAGACTTAACATTCTTGCTGGAAGAAGAAGAGGGAGCATCAGCAGTGGCAGGGGTTTGAACAAGGGAATGATCGTTTGCAATGGGCAAAGTAGTAGCAGATGAAAAATCTCTGGAAATAGTGGCAATAATACGTTGAGTGTGAGGGAATTTGCCCCACCATTTTACATACCAATGCCTAGAGAGAACATCACCGTCTATCTCATATTGCCATTTTAATATCCAAGGTATTTTATATTTTTTAACAAAATGAAGCAAAGCAGGAAATTTGGCTCCATAAGCATCACACCTATAACATTTTTTGAAACATTCGAAAGTATCAAGCAATGGCGCAGGAAATATTTCAGCAATAGGACCAAATTGGGTCCACCAATGGTTGAACCAAAGAGGCAAATAACCAGTGAAATTTTTGTCAAAGTTAACAAACCAGGAATGAGACATGTTTTCATTCTGGTGCAGCATGAATCTTGACCAAGCAGTGATATAATCACAATATGAATAGGGAATGGGGGAACTTGGCATTGTTTTGGTAGAAGTAAGAGAAGAGCCCCATTTTTCTTCAGAAATAAAATTGACCAAGTAAACACTGTGGTAAATAATTTTGGAAGTATCATCTTTATCAGAAATGGTGTTAATAATAATAGATTTTTCATGACACAGCAGATTAGAATAATAATTTGAATTCTTTTCTCTGTGCTCCGGGATCCAATGAAACATCGGAGGGAAATAACTTTTAGCAAGTCTGAGAGGATTAGAAATAGAGACTCTATTGGGTTCAATATAAAACAAGTGTTGGAAATATTGTTTTTTGATTTATTGAGGGGAATTTTTGGGAAAAACAGTTTTAATAGGCTAGTTAACAGGGGTTATGGCATAAGGGTCATAGGATGAGGCAAGAACAGTGGAGTAATTGGGCCTAGGGATGGTTCCTAGGATGGTGAAACGATTAGTAATGTCAAGGGGAGAAGCAGGTTCTTTTTTAACAATTTGTTTGGGGGTTTCAGCAGGATGATTATCTTTCGGTCTTCTACTTACCATTGTGACACTGAAGAAATTCACGGGTAAGGAAATCAGGGATAGAATTTTGAGATCCTTTAATATATTCAATATCAAAATCAAAAATGCTTAAAATAGCTTGCCATCTAGCAAAAATATGTTTTGAAGCAATATTTTCAACATCTTTTTCAATAACATATTTAGCACTTTTGCAATCAATACGTAACAAAAACTTTTGGTTTAACAAATCACTTTGAAATTTTGAAATACATAGTACTATAGATAAAATTTCCTTTTTAATAGTACTATAATTTAACTGTGCATTATTCCAAATACCAGAATAGAAATGAACAATTTGTTCAGGTGACTCAGGAGAAACTCTTTGTTTTAGAATACCACCATACCCAACGTCAGAGGCATCGGTTTCAACAATTTTGAAAGCACCAACAGTAAGAATACCAAGACAAGGCAATGTCTTAACATGAGATTTGATTTGTTTAACAAGAGAAGTATGAACATCAGACCAAGGAGGAGGATTACTTTTTAACCGATCAAACAAAGGTTTGCATTGTTTCCTCATATCCTTGTAAAAATCCACAACATAGTTTAATGACCCAAGAAATCTTTGGAGCTGTGTTTTGTCAATGATAACATCAAGAAATTTATCAGCAAATTGGATGGCTCTATCTATAGGACGAATCTGTCCTTCAGAGATATCATAGCCAAGAAAACGAACTTTGGTTTGAAACAATTTAACCTTCTTGGCTGAGACAACAAGACCATTTCTTTTAATAGTATCTAGAAATGAATTCAAATGTTTCCAGTGTTCGTCAATAGAGCTAGAATAAACAAGAACATCATCAATATAAACAATGGTGAAATGACTGAAGGAATTAAAAATATCATTCATGATATTTTGAAACTCACTTGGGGCATTTTTAAGGCCAAATGGCATAACTCATAATGTCCAAAAGGAGTAGTAAAAGCAGTTTTGTACCTATCATTCTCACTAATCTGGATTTGCCAGAACCTAGATTTCATGTCAAACTTGGAGAACGCAACAACTTCACTTAGCCTATGGACTAGGCCATTCTTATTGGGAACAGGATACCGAATCCATTCTAAAACCTTATTCAAGGCTTTGTAGTTAATAACTAATCTTGGGATTCCTCTTTCAATCTCAGCATTTTTCTGGACATAAAAAGCTGAACAAGACCAGGGGGACTTGCTATTCCTTATCAATTTTTTCTGCAACAAATCATGAATTTCTTTTTTGCAAAATTCAACAGTTTCAACATTCATTTGGATAGGACGAGCTTTAGTGGGAATATTTTTCTCATCAAAATCTTTAACATATGGCAAGTCAACAATATGTTTCTTCTTGTGCCAGAAAGCATTAGGAACATCAGAGCAAACATCATCAATCAACATTTTCTGAAAATTATCAATTTTAGATTGCAACAATTTATCATAAATTTGTTCAGCAATTTTCTTGTATCTAACCTCTTGATGAAGGAATTTAAGATGTTTAATTTTAGCATGAATCATGTTTGAAGCAGTATTAGTATCAATATCAAACTTTGAAGCAAATTTGAACTTTACTTTTTGTCCAAAAGGATCAGTAGTAATTCCATTATGTTCAACAAGAAAAGGATATAAAGCATTTATAAAAAGCAAACCATATTGTTCACAAAAATTTCTCATTTCATATTTAGCTTTTCTTTTATTCTTTAATTGGTGTTTTAGCAATTTATATATATATATATATATATATATATATTCAAAAGCATAATTGAAAGCTTTTAATCATATAAGCAAAATCATAAATTCTCTTTTAAATAGCCTACATTCCAATCAATAGATTTTGAGTGTGACTACCTCCAAGAAAATAGAGTGATATACAGGGAGCAATCTTTAGAAGGTAAACTATTATTATTATTATTATTATTGATAGGTAGGTAAACTAATAGCTCATTCCCACAATAGAAAGAGATTAAACGAATTGTGCATAGCATAACTATTAATATGTGTCTTTCATGCTCAAAATAGAACCTAATATGTGCAATGGAGAATTCATTATTTGACATGGCACTATCATCTAACTATCAAGTCTCAACCTGATGCTATTGAATTGAATATCAATAACCATTCACACATAGAAATGTTAAACATCAAATGCTTTCAAGTCCCAATTTCTTAACATCTTTCACTTTTAAAGTGTACATGTTAAGCTGACCAATCAATACTTAGAACCTTATAATATATATTAAAAGTACAAATAAAGTAAATTAATAATAGGATAGGATTGAACCTCAGTAAGTCCTGACAAAAAAAAAAAAAAAAAAAAAAAAAAAAAAAAAAAAAAAACCTCAATAAGTCACTACATGGACGACTCTCAAAAAAAAAAAAAAAAAAAAAAGTCACTACATGGACATATCATTGTAGAAAATATGAAATGAGACAAATAATCAGCTTGTGAGGATGGTCCTCTAATAAATTGCAAAATAAGAACTTTCTACACTGATGACCATATATAATCAAGTGAAGATTATGAAATATAATGCCTAAAAAATGAGTGAAAATATTACAGTATATAAATGCAGAATTGATATAGGAAGGCAATATTTCTAACATGTGTCCCAATTTTCTTGAAGTTCCAAACAATGTTGATAATATGTAAGGCACACAACATGATATACAACAACTAAATTTCTTTCATCAAGGCATTCATTTTAATAAATTCCAATCACGTCAAAGAAAAATTTGGCATTTGTGAGATATAGAAGACGATGACCATAAGTCAGGTTAAATAGCAAAGAAAGAAGTTTAGCCTAACGATGAACATTATGCTCTCTACAAAACTTGGAAAATAGAAAGAGCAAAAACTTACCTAACATGTTTAGTGGGTGCCTACTTTGGAGGTTCAGTTTTTGGAAATATGTGTAGGTGAAAAAGTATATAGAAATACGTGTAATATTGTTTAAAAACTGAAAACGGTTGTTTAAGTGCATGTACCAAACAGGCCCTCAATTTCTCTCATAGCAAATGGAAAGAGTGAAAACCCACTACCACTGGTAAACAAAGAAGGCCGGCAAAGGTGGAAATTTTGGAGATAGAGATTGGATGGAGAGAGAAGAGAGCAATTGAAGCGTTAATTTTCTAGCTATGGTAGGGTTTTTAAGTTAGGGGTTTTTATGCATATGAGTGTTGTAGTTGGGTTTTTTCAAGAGTGTTGTGGGTTTTAGGTTTTTTTTTTTTTTGGTTAGAAATAGTTTTTTTTTTTCTTTCTTTTAATAATGCTGACGTTGAAAATTGTAAAAGTTTCAGAGGCTTCGGTTTTATATATATATATATATATATATATATTTATATATATACTAGTCGCTAACCCGTGCGATGCACAGAAATAGCTACGGGATGAGTTTCAGAGGTAAAATAGTAACGTTGTTTTATTTATTAGTTTTTGTGGGAATAAATAAGAGATATAATATTGAGTCTCTAGTTTAGTTTGTGTTGTATATATAGATATATACAAGATAAATTGTAAAATATATACTAAAAGGTGTCTATTGAAAGGTTATAACTATTCAAATTGGATTACCAAAAGGTGCCTATTAAACGAAAATGTGTTTATTGACCGAAAAGGTACCCTATTGAATGAAAATGTTCCTATTAACCGAAAAGAAGCATGTTGAAAGGTCATAATCATTTGGGTATAAATAGTGGTAATTTCTTCTCAACTTCTTCTCTTTCATTTTTCTTAGAAACACAAGAAACTTGTAGGTATTTTCCAAAATTGCTATTTGTAAGTTGGGTTTTTTTTTTTGTTAGAAAAAGTGAAAAGGTCTAGGAATCAAACCACACCAACAGACCAGAGTAACAACAATAACACTAAACAATTTTTTCATTTGGTAACTTCTTTTCAACTTTCTCTCTTTCATCTTTTTTAACTTCTTCATTTGGCAATTGCCCCCTGACCCGCCTAAATAGTGACAAATAATTTTGTAAGTATGAATAAAGACCAACGGATAGCATCCAAGATATTAAATTGTATTAAACGTAATCAGTACCTACTGAAAAAGAATTATAAAAATTGCTTCTTTGTATTCCATAATCGATAGAAAAGCTTTTTTTTTTTTTTTTTTTTTTTTTATCAAAAAAAAAAAAAAAAATCAAGCCACATGCCCATATACCGTTCACTTAACCCTTGGAACCTGCCACTATAACTGCAATTTCCTATTCAAGCGTGATATTGATATATCATTCACTTCTTTCTTTTTACTTCAGTTTTCTTTTACAATTTTTACGTATTTTTCTTCTCAAGGACAATTTTTTATTTTAATATATGCATCTTATGTATAACAATGAATAGAGACTGAAACTTAATGGAAAAATTAAAAAAAAAAGAAAAAGAAAAAAAAGAAGCACAATACTGAAACTTAATGGGAAAAAGAAAAATCACAACTGTTCTGAATTTTAAAGCCTATATGTGGCATTAATTTATGTAGCCAATAAACAATATATGTACAAATCCTTATGTGAATGTATAAGAGAAATAAAGTAAAACTTACAGACCAAATGAATACAGAATGGTTGAAATAAAACTGACCAAGATAAAATAATGAACAACATGTAGAAGAAGCACTACAATCTCCATGCACAACGAATATAACTGTGTCTCTCTTTGTCTGAAGACTCTTATGAATGAATTAAAAAAACTAACTTTTTAAAATGAAATGAGGGATGCCTATTTATAGGCTCACTGGCACCAGTTCAGAATAGGTATAACTATGAATAGGCATATTGAAAAGGCACAATTGGTCAGTGTTTTAAATCGTAAATGTGGCTGCAATTTATGTAGCCACATGGCGCAATGAGGAGCGGTCAACAAAAAGTCAAACGTTTCGACTATTAGTTATTATTATATAGATATAGATATATAGATGATATATAATATTTAATTTTTTGTGAAAATGTATTTGATTGGACCAGAATTTTTTAATTGCCCAAACCTGAAAATGTTTTATGTTGAAACAAACTGGCTAAGTTGGATATCAGGTAATCTCGATTTTGAACACAATTTGGATGTTGTAATATCTAATAGCTATTGGCGCTTTTTATCCATTGAAAACTAGCAATTTCCGCTAGTTTTGTTGCAGTCCCCGGAAAATGACCCCTATTCCACGGACCATAGTTTGCCTAGAATTTTTATCTAAAACCAAGACTTAGATTTATTTATAACATTTCTACAAGGAATTCAAGTTAGGCAAGTAATGAAAACCAGGCATTGCATTCCCATATAATTATATTTAAAATTGACTGGAATCAATTATCATCAGTGGCGGATGATCAAAGGGACTAGAGGGGGCCTAGCACCCCCCCCCCCCCCCCCAAAAAAAAAATTTGAAAAATATCTATTTTAATATATGATGATATATGATGTAATTATATTTACAAGTAGCTAATTGGGAAAATACAACTTGGCCCCCTTTATTTATTATTAAATTTCTAAATACTTTTTAGTGTAAGCATAGTCAACAAATAATTAAGTAATAATCCTCTCATAATATATGTCAAGAGTGACGATATATATATGTGTGTGTATTAGGTTGTAAATAGCATTGGTGTTTTTTTTTTTGGTGTGTAAAATGTAATAATATCTTTCCAAGTGTAATGTTTTTTTTTTTTTTTTTCCCTTATTCCATGTAATTTTCAATTGTTTTAACCACATATTTATAATTTATAATTGATTTAATTACAATACTTGGCTGTCAGCAAATTGTTAAAATAAAAATGTGTTTTATTTAATATTAAAATAACTTATAAATTATAGAGTAAACAATATACAATGACATAGTATTCCCATATAATTATATTTAAAATTGACTGGAATCAATTATCATCAGTGGCGAATGATCAAAGGGACTAGAGGGGGCCTAGGCCCCCCCCAAATATTTTGAAAAATATCTATTTTAATATATGATGTAATTATATTTACAAGTAGCTAATTGGGAAAATACAACTTGGCCCCCTTTATTTATTATTAAATTTCTAAATACTTTTTAGTGTAAGCATAGTCAACAAATAATTAATTAATAATCCTCTCATAATATATGTCAAGAGTGACAATATATATATGTGTGTGTGTGTATTAGGTTGTAAATAGCATTGGTGTTTTTTTTTGGTGTGTAAAATGTAATAATATCTTTCCAAGTGTAATGTTTTTTTTTTCTTATTCCATGTAATTTTCAATCGTTTTAACCACATATCTATAATTTATAATTGATTTAATTACAATACTTGGCTGCTAGCAAATTGTTAAAATAAAACTTTGTTTTATTTAATATTCAAATAACTTATAAATTATAGAGTAAACAATATACAATGATATAGTATTCTTTTACATCTAAATAAATAAATAAATAGAAAGATAAAATATAAAATGAATTCTTCAAAGCATTTTAAATATAATGACAATGATACAAATTTTTTTCTTTTTCTTAAGTTTTTTGTTGTTTAGATATATGGTTTATGTTAATTGTGGCCTCCCCAAATAAAACTTCTTGGCTCCGCCACAAATTATCATCATCATTATTTGAACGTGTACTTTCAGATTTTTCAACTTTTGTCTTTACTTTCTTGTTTTGTTTGGGGTACAAGACATGCTATTATATGTCAATGGACCTATTTCACATGGCGAAGAGCCACCAAGCCCAACTGTGGATTGCCCCCAAATGCCGGGAAATAGTTTACCATTTATATCAGAAAAACTAGCACATTATTTTTAAAAAAAAAAAAATACTTATACCAAATAGCCTATTGTGTGTTTTCAGTATTGAAGAAATGTTATAGAAATATGATATCAAATTTTAAAGTGCTATCATTACGAGCGAATGCCATAATTTGAAACTCTCTAAAAAAATTAATATCAAACATATATATATATATATATATATATATATATATTTGCATTATGAATACCCTTTTTTTTTGAGAAGGAAGACTTTTATTGAAAATAACTAAAGAGTGGCCAAATCAGCCTGAACAAAAGGTAAAATGTGAGATGGAACATCTTCTATCCACACAGTACAACTTTGTGATGTCACAGCTAGCCAGCTAAACTATGAGCAACTTTATTATCATCTCTCTTTACATGAGAGTATGACAATTTTGAATATAAATCGGAAAATAACGACAAGTCTTATATCAAATGGGCGTAAGGAGCCAACCCATATTCCTTACATCTTAGGGCCTTTACAACCACTTTCGAGTCACCCTCAACAATGGCTCTATGAAGTCCTAACTCACTGCCAAATTCCACAGCCCTACATGCTGCCATTGCCTCAACTTCCATGGGCTGGTAAGCCTGGTCTAGCTGTTGTACAAGTGAAGTAATAACCTCCCCACGACAGTCCCATACAACAACACCAATCCCAAATTTGTTGTCTGCATTTAAAAGTGCTCCATCGTAGTTGATCTTGACCGGAGACGAAGTTCTTGCCCTAGTTCATCTCTTTCTCTTGAAGAAGTTGCTGTGTATGTGCACCGTAGGGTTTTGTAACCAAGCACCTTCTTGATCTTCATCATGTGGATGAACTGAAGAACTTTGCAGCCAACAACCTTCTTAGTTGGTGATTGAAGTCGCGTACTAGGATCCACGTAATTGGTTAGTCACGTACTTAGGAGCTGTGCATCAGAAAGGGGAACTGTCACTACAGAACAAGTCCAATTGGATATTGGGGTAAGGGTTCAACTGTAAGTTGGTAAGGTACTTGGGATTCCTTTACTTGTAACCGCTTGTTGTGATAATAGTGGAGTTTCGGGAGTGGTGATCTGAAAATCACCCGGTGGATTTTTGCCGTTAGGTTTTCCCCATTCGTAAACAAATCACCATGTTATTTATTTTTTGCTACATAATTAGTTTATTGGTGATTTGTTTGTGCTACCACGCATTTGCATGATAAATTGATTAATTAATAACTTGGCTAATTAATTAATTAATTTCTATCACAAGGGGTCATTCAGTTTGTGGCTTATCAAGTGGTATCAGAACAGACACACTCTAATTAGGGTTTAATCTTTGCTGTGTTAATCCATTGACCTCTGTTTGTCATGGATAGAAGACAGTCATTAATCATACCTCCTTTATTTGATGACACTAACTATGCATACTGGAAAGTACGCATGAGAGCTTTCTTGTAGTCTTTAGATGAGAAAGTGTGGCAAGCTGTGGAGATAGGCTGGACTAAGCCTATAGAAGCATCAGCCGACTGGGATGATGCCAAGATTAAGGCGGAAAACTTCAATAGCAGAGCATTGAATGCGTTGTTCAGTGTAGTCACCAATGAGGAGTTCAAGAAGATATCCTCTACTGAAATAGCCAAGGAGGCTTGGACCATCTTTCAGACAACCTATGAGGGTACAAAGGCTGTCAAAGATTCAAAACTTCAAAGGCTCACTAAAAGCTTTGAAGAGAAAAAAATGGAGGATGAGTTATTCGATGAGTTCTATGTCAAGTTAAAGGACATAATGAACTCGGCCTTCAATCTTAGGGAAACCATTCCTGAACCCAAGATTGTAAGGAATGTGCTCAGATCTCTACCCGAGAGATTTCATGCTAAGATCACGGCAATAAAGGAATAAAAGGATATTGATAATATTCCTTTGACTGAGTTGGTTGGAAACCTAGAGACCTACGAGCTAGGATTGACAAGGATTGGCAAGACGGGTAAAGGTAAGAGCATGGCACTGAAGGCTAAGAGTGGTGAGACAAATGAGTCTTTTGATGATGAAGATTCCAAGATGAAGTCCTACATCACCAGGCAGTTCAAGAAGTTTATGAAGAATGCAAATGGAAAAGGTTTTGACAAGGACCGCAGGCAATCCAGTTCTTCTCAATTTAAAGGCCAAGACAAAGGGAAGAAGGATGCTAAGGAAGGTGGTCAGTACACTGTTCCCATAGGACCTAAGTGCTTTGGGTGTCAAGACTTCGGTCACATGAAACATGAGTGTCCTACATATTTTAAGTGCATTGGGAAGAGCAAGGCACTTGCTGTTACCTTGAGCGACACCGAGCTTGAGGATGATTCCGACAATGAGGATGACAAAATCTTAAATGCCTTCACGGCCACTGTTAATCCTACTAATGGGATTGTTGAAGATGTGGTTGAAGAAGAGGAATTGGTGGAATCCAGATTTGAGAAGATGGATGATCAAGATAACATCCATACAGCCTATAAGAAATTGTATAAGCTTTCTGAGAAGTATGAGAAACTGTATAGGCAAACCACCAATAAGCTCAGTGATGTGGAACTTGACTGTGAGGAGCTTTCCACAAAGTTTGATGAGGCTAATCAGACTATTGGTGCATTGAGGTTCGAGAATAATTTCTTGGTTGAGAAGACCAAAAAGCTTAAAGCAGAGTTGTTTCAAGTCAGAGCTCAATTGGAGAGGACTTCAAGTGCAAAACTTGATGAGATGCTCAGCATTTAGAAATCTACTTTTGATCGAACAGGTTTAGGGTATGGTCTTTCTTCCTCTAATATTGCTTCTACTAGTACTACTGTTTTTGTTCCTCCTGCTAATAATGTTAAAATTGAGATCAATGAAATTAAAACTGAATTAGTTAGTGAAAACTTAGACAAGGGTAAATCTTTTTTAGGAGCACCCCCTAAGCTTGAGAAGAAAGATGTTAAAAACCCTAGGACTAAGAAGACTAACTCTCAAAAGCCTAAACATAAGAAGCAGCATCTTTGTCATCATTGTGGAGCTGCAGGTCATACTCGACCAAATTGCTACAAGTGGCTTGCCACTCAACAGAGTAATGGCATGATAGCATCTGAGAACTAGAATAAACTTCAATCCTCTCTTGCTCCCCTTGGAGATCTTCTCAAAACCCTCATGTTTTTCGAACTTGAACGGTTTTAATTCTTTCCCCTCACCGCTGATTCAAGGGTTTAATCAAAGGAAAGGTTCTTCCAAGGTGTGGAAGGAAAAGGGCTCCAAGTTCTATCACTTTTCTCTTTCTCTCTTCTTGTTTTTATGTGTGCATTTTTTTTTTTTGGGTGTGTTTTGCTTTCATTTGTTTTGAGTCAATCTAGTTTTTATGCTTTGCTTTGTTCAACATGTTTTTGTTTGTTTTCAGTTTTGTTTATTTTGTTTTTGATATAAAAATAAAAAACAGAAAAATACAAAAATAGTGTGTGTTTTGTGTACATTGGTATTTGTGTACCTTGGATGGCCATTGAAACAAAATTTTCTAAACTTTGTATCTTTTGTAACTTAGATAAGCATCTTTATGCACAACTAAGCAAGTGAGCTTTGTGACTCTTATTTGTGATGAGTAAGATTAAGTTGTCTCTTGTGCTTAACACTCATATCACTCTTTTTGACGGGAAGGACTAAAAAATCCTAAGAGAAAGGCATAAATAACCATCTCACCACTATTGCCCGCCAATCATGTATGACACCTGTATGCTTCGGCATAGCAAAAGTGCAGTGTCAATGACATTTGTGTGCTTTGGCATAGCAAAATTGGAATGTCAAATATTATTGGGTATTTCTTTTCTCTCTCTTATATGCCCATGCATGATATGCTTAAAAGAAAAATATGCAAAGAAAAATCAAAAGCAAAAAGATCAAAAATGCTTTAAAAAATTATTGCAAGCATGTATTATAGGAGATGTGGGAGTTATAGGATATACCTCAAAGGTAATAGTCCCCATCAAGCAGTTATGATTGTAAGTGAGTTAAAGTGATTTTCTTATATCTCAAATCGTCATAACATGTATACACTTATGCAATCTTGCGATATTTTTTCACACATAACACGTAATATTCTTTACTACTCTTGATACATGTGCAGGTACAATGTGATTTGACCATCACAAGGTTTTACATGTGTTTATGTATGCTCACTACACTGTCTTGACTTGTTTTTGAAATATAAAATTGGTTAGACTTGTTTAGTGTGTGTGTATGTGTTTTTGGGATCTAAGTGCTTAAAATTATTGTTGAGAGATGATTTTGAGAGCTTAATATGTTGATTGGATCATTGGTTGAGTTGCATGTTAAATTACATTCATGTCTGTGTTTTTCACATCTCGAAAAACTGCTTTTAAAAGCTAGCTCGACACCTCCTCGATACCTTGCTATCTGTCGAGCTTCTTCAGCTTTTTCTTATCACAATCCCGACAGCTTCTCGACACCTAGTGGATCGATCGAGAAAGTTCCTGCCTCCTCGATAGCTTCTTGACACTTACTGGATCGATTGAGCTTCTGTTCTTGTATCTGATGATTTGTTCCTCGACACCTCATCGATACTTGTATCTGTCGAAGACCATTTTCTCGATACCTTCCTCAACAGATGTCTCGACACCTTCATCTGTCGAGATTTACTAAGGCACTATTTATTCTTCCTCGTGCAATCCGAGCCTTATTTCGTTCGATCTTTCTCTCGATAGATCTCTGTTTTCTTTCCCAAACTATCTCATCTCACTCCAATCTTTGTTCCTCAAGGTTTCTTCAAGCTTTTTCAAGTTTTTCCTCACTTGGTAAGCTTCTAATCTTTTCATATTCATGCATTTCATGTTTTGAAACCTAGGTTTTGGGGTTTTTGAAAAGTTTTGGGGTTTTTCAAAATTGATGAGTTATTATTGAAATTTTGGGATGGGTTTTCACTTAAATGAGTTTAAAACCTCATACATTGCATCACATTAGCATTATAATAGTATTTTCATACATTTAGATGTGTGCTATCTGTTTGTGTGCTGATAGGTTTGGATTGGGCTGATCCCATGATGAAATTTCTTTTGCATGTCACATATTTATGCATTTCCCATGCATACGTACTCTCTTTTCAATATACTGGTTATATTTGATTTGCTTGGGACTTTTCTGATTGTCTTTTCTCTCTCTCTCTCTCTCTCTCTCTCTCTCTCTCTCTGTTTACGTTAGTCGTGTCTATGACACTTAAGCGTAAATCTACTCCTGCTCGAAACCCTCTTTGTTTCGGAGCTTCTTCATCTTCTGATTCTGCTCCTCTCTCTCTTCGGTTCCATGATGATGATGCCTACAAGGCATTCTCAGAGAACTTTTCTAGACGAGATGTTCATTCGGAACGCCAAGTCATTTTGGCGGACTTCGCCAACACTAACCTTCCCACTGTCATTCACAGTCGGGAATGGGAGTCACTATGTGACGTCTCGGTCACCTGTCCTCTCATGCTTATCCAGGAGTTTTACTCCAACGTGCACGAGATTAATCATTTAGTACCTCTTTTCTTCACTCGCATTCGAGGTATGCGAATTCTTATCACATCGCAACTTGTTGCAGATGTGCTTTGGGTCCCTAGGATATAGTTTCCTAACTATCCTAGTTGTGAGCGTCTGAGGACTGTATCCAAGGATGAGCTCACATCTGCTTTCTGTGAACGCCCTTCTATTTGGGGTGAGCGTCATTTTACACCATGTAGACCTTTTGCTAAAGGTCCTAGATTCATGAACATGGTGATGACCTTTGTTTTGCATCCACTCTCTCACTACAATTCTATCACAGAGCCTCATGCTCGATTTTTGTTATCTCTTCTTGAGCATCTTACTATAGACTTCCCTTCTCATTTCATTCTTTCTATTATAGATGTTCATCTAGATTTGGCGTCCCATGATCAGCTCATCTTTCCTTCTGCTATCACGAGAATTTTACGCCACTTTTCTGTTCCTTTTCCCTCTTCCGACCATTTCACCTTCATGTGTGCCATAGATTAGGCTACCGTTAAACGTAGTGAGGCCTAGTTTCAGTCGAGGCAGTCAGATTTAGCAGCTCCTCCCTCCCGTTTAGCTCCATCCCATTCTGCTCCATCCACATCCGCTCCTTCCTCTTCTTCAGGCGATGTGACTTTAGGAGACATCATGGCGTAGCTGCAGCGCATGGATGCTCGCCAAGATACACTCTTTATGGAGTTGTTTCAGGTGAATGTTCGTGTCGGTTGTATTGCACGGCGACAGGCATCCTTGGGTGGTTTTGCTTCTGAGGCTTCTCCTCCACCACCTCCTCCCATGGCTTCTGATTCTGAGGATGAGGATGATGATGATGGTGATGACAATGATGCTTCGGATGATGCTAATGGAGATGCTTGCTCTATCGATGAAATTTCTACTTGAGACCCTTACCCTTTGTCGCTCGTGACAAAAAGGGGGAGTAGTTTTGGATATCAAAGTAGTCATTCTTAGGGGGAGAGTTAGTATAGGACCATTTTGTTAGAGGGAGTGTTGATATGTTTTGAAGGATGTAATGAGGATATTTTTTGTATCTTTTCTTTTCTTTCTTTTATAGATACATTGTTCTTGTACATTGGGTCTTATGACCATTTATAGACATACATTGTACTTATCTCTTTCTTTATATTGATGTATGTTTTTCTTTCACCTACTCTTTCATGTGTTGTTTCTTTTCTCCCTTTATACACATGCTTCTTATTACTTGTATGCAATCTATTATTTCTGTTTCACACAAAGATACCTTGATGAGTTTTATTTAAAGTGTTTCAGAAATGCAGGTTGTCAAAGCCTACTTGCCATAAACTTTCTTCTTGCAAAGTTTTTCAAGAGTTTGTGTTAGGATAGATTTTATTGTATTCAACAAGTGAATATGAATTGAGTGATTTATGAATTCTCTTATATGTTTATTTGTTTGTTGTGGTTTTGTCACGGATTGACAAAGGAGAGATTGTTAGGACATATGTGTTTTACTTGTTAGGAACATATGTCATTATTTTATGTAATTGACTTATCCTTTGACAAAATACACTTTACTTATATTTGGATAGATTTAAAATGTGTTGAAATACTTCAAGAAATCATGTTTCAAGATCAAGTGTTGAAGCCTTCAAGTTTGTCCAAAAAAACAAGCTGATAGTGCAAATTCATTAAAACTCGACAGCTGGCTCAATAGTTGCATCTATCGAGCTTAAGAAAGTTGTTCAAGCCCCGTGTGCTCGACACTTGCTTGACAGCTGCTCAACACCTCCTATTTGTTGAGGTTTAAGAATTTCAGAATTCTGATCTGATTTTCTTGGGATCCGTGAATATATCTTTTTGGGCTTTCTTTTCTCCTAACCCTAGACATATAAAAGGATTGTTTTAAGGGCTGTCAAATAGTTCACAAGTTGCACAAGCATTGAGCAAACTCTGTTCAAGCAAATTGTGACCGGAGACGAAGTTCTTGCCCTAGTTCATCTCTTTCTCTTGAAGAAGTTAATGTATATGTGCACCATAGGGTTTTGTAACCAAGCATCTTCTTGATCTTCATCGTGTGGATGAACTGAAGAACTTTGTAGCCAACAACCTTCTTAGTTGGTGATTGAAGTCGCGTACTAGAATCCGCGCAATTGGTTAGTCACGTACTTAGGAGCCTTGCATCAGAAAGAGGAACTGTCACTACAGAACAAGTCCAATTAGGTATTGGGGTAAGGGTTCAACTGTAGGTTGGTAAGGTACTTGGGATTCCTTTACTTGTAACCGATTGTTGTGATAATAATGGAGTTTCGGGAGTGGTGACCTGAAAATCACCCGGTGGGGTTTTTGCTGTTAGGTTTTCCCCATTCGTAAACAAATCACCGTGTTATTTATTTTCCGCTGCATAATTAGTTTATTGGTGATTTGTTTGTGCTACCACGCGTTTGCATGATAAATTGATTAATTAATAACTTGGCTAATTAATAAATTAATTAATTTTTATCACAAGGGGTCATTTAGTTTGTGGCCTATCACTTTCTAAACAATTTTGTTATATCATATAACTTTCCAAAATTTGTTGAGAAGTCAAGAACAAATTAACAAAATTATTATGGGTAGATTAGTCCAAGAAAGCATGATTATTTGATGGCAAAATAATTAAGCTTGGCACAAGCCATCCCAACATATACCATAAGCTGTTTCAAAATTCTTGATTCACTTTGTGATGAGTCAACTAGTTTGGTACAAAAATTTTGGTGGCAAACTTAGAATAAGAAAAAGATGATTTGACTTAGGTGGGATACACTTTATGATCCAAAGTTTTGTGGGGGTTTGGGTTTTAAACAACTTAAACAATTTAATTTGGCTCTCTTAGCGAAATAAGGATGGAGTTTGTAAACTCAAGAATTCCTAGATGTATCAAGTCTTCCAAGCTAGATACTTTCTGGACCGTAGTTTTGTGTAAGCTTCCATTCGAAATAACCCATGTTTGGTGTAGCATCATGGCTACCCAACCATTGGTGCGACGGAGCATGAGGTGGCAAGTGAGTAATGGCGAAACATTTAGGTGTGGGGGTGATAAATGGCTCCCCACCTCCACTACTCATAAGTTCTATCTACCCACAACAATAGCTTTCCAATGATTCTCGGGTTTGTAAACACCAATATTGGTGTTTAGAAATCAGAATTGGTGAGCAAGTTTTTGTCCTACACAAAGATGGAATTATTTAAGGTATTCCTCTAAGTTTAAAAATCCCTATAGATAATAAACTGATATGGGCTTAGATTAGGAATGGCAACGGTGTGGGTTTCTTATTTTCCGCCATCACCCCACTTTCGCTTTAGGGTTTTTTTTTTCTTCTACTCATGGGTACCCATCCCATGACATATATATATTAAAAGTTTATTTTGAACACATTAAATTAAAACTCATTAAACATTAAAAAAAAAAAGTTCTAACACTGCAAAACATTCTCAAAGCATAACAATACAACAATTTAAGTAATAACAAATACAAAAACAATTCAAACATAGCAATAGAACAATTAAAAAATGTAAACAACATAAATATTAAAACATAAAAGTATAAATTCAATAATGCAATATAAAATAAATCAACAATTTAAAGTTAGAAAGCTAAAAACACATTAAAATATTTTTCAATTTAAATATAAACGAGGCAGGTGTAGGGAAAAAAGTTAATTCCCATACTTTCCCCATTTGCTATACAGGGAAGATAAAACACGTATTAAGGACGGGTGAGACAGGTTCATGCGGGTAAGGATTTAAATTGTCATTCCTAGCCAAGACAACTAATGAACAATTTAGTGTTAAAAGTGTCTACAAGCTTGCAATGGAAACAACCAAGCCAGAGGGTTCTTTCTCCAATTTTGAATGGTAATTCAAGGCAGTTTGGGAACTACCTTTGGTGGCACCAAGTACCACACAAAATTTTCCATTTTGTTTGGATAGGTTGTTGTGATATTTTGCAAACAAAAACGAGTCTAGTGCAGAGGAATATTATCCAAGATAACCTGTGTGAGGATTACCACTCTGAAGCCGAATCATTAGGTCACCGTCACTTGTTCTGGTCTTCTTCGCATGCTGCTAAAGTTTGGTCTTGACCCCAAAATATAAGAAACGAAATAGTATTTTCCATAGTTGTTAGTATCGTACAATACACAATACGTATCGTATCGTATTTGTGTAAAAAAGTTTCATATTGTAAGAGCGTATCGTAAGTGCTCATAAATCGTTCGATACATAGATGCGTATCGTATGAATCATATTGTATCGGTGAATTATACGTATCGTACGATACATAGACATGTGGGTTTAAAATGAATTTTTTTGTTAAAATTTGTGGTTTTATCTGATTTAAACAAGTTATTAAACTTTTTTAACAAAAAAATTATTGGGAAACTTAATTGAGTCTAAAATGGCAAGTCCGTGAGGTTTTTTCTTTTTTGTCCATTTTCTTTCTCCTACAAAATTTAGACTATACTCATAACACTCACTTTCATATTGACAAATTTATTTTCTATACTATTAATAATATATTAAATGAAAATATAATTATTTTTTATTATTACGAGTCTAAAAAACTAGAATGCCAAGAAAAAAAAATACAAAGAATAAATTATTAGAATAAAAAAAAAAGTAAATATTGATAATAATGAAGAAAATATCCATGAAAAAAATAATTTTGCAATATATTGAATATGATGATAACATTGACTTAAATGAAGATGATTAGCTAAGACGAAAATATTATTATTTTGGTTCAATATTATGTATTATCACTTCTGAATTTAATCAATTTGAATGTGCAAGTTATACACATAAGTTAATTTAATTTATTTATTTAACTTTGTTAAATTTTATTGCATAGTAATTATTATATTCATTAGTTGAATATATTTCGAATTTATAATGAATATACATTTTATATATGTATATATATTATTATTTTATAATTTTATTAATTGTTTGTATATTTTACAATAAATGATAATAATAAAAAATCAAAAATCAATTCACAATACAATTTTTTCACTTTTTTTTATAATTTGATAATTATAACAATAAAATAGACAGATTTTAACCTTGATTCCAAAACGGGGTTGAAACTTTAGATAACATCAAAACAATATAAGCATGTAAAACATGCACAAATCACGAGTGTGCATGTGTCCTGAAAGCTGTACCGTAAGCAAAAAGAAAGTGTCTTCTTTATATAATTTCCATGAAAATCTTCAACTTCTATACAAGTCGTCGTCAATGATAGGACATTTCAGCTGGCAAAAAAACCATGCTTTATGCAAAGCCGCAATCTCTTTACTGTAGAGTGTAGATCACAAGCACACGGCGCACTCAGATTATCTAGAATTATAAAACCACCAACCGAAAGATCACGTGACAAAATAGAACATTGATCACGTGTCCATTGATTCTGAGTTTTTTTAAGACTTGAAAGTAGGGCACCGATTGATGATGATTGATATATATTTGACCTTAAATTTATTGTAATTTAAATCTAAATTGTAATTTCCACCAGCTATTCTTGACTTATTTAGTTCACATGAAAATATGAACTTTCCTCATATTTTTTTTATTTGACCTTAAATTTATATTTGGCTCAAAAAGTGCTCAGAAGGAAGGAGATTTCATTTGAATACAGAAACAAAACAAGAACAGCGAACCTTAACAACTAGTACTTGACCTTAAAAAAATAGATAACTTGAGCAACTAGCAAGTAGCAACTAGTACTTGAAGAGTTTGTGACATGTGAATGAATTGCTTGTAGTCGACGAAGAGGACGAAGAGTGGAAGTGAGATTGGAGAGAGAGAGAGAGAGAGAGAGAGAGAGAGAGAAAAGGTTTGACTTCAACTTTGGCTTTTGAAGCTGTTGGCAATTTCTCTGGTTTTGGAGCTCTACTGAAGCGGCTACAATGTGCATTTTGGTATAACAAGATAGGTTTCTAGTGTTTGAGATGGACCGCTATGATTAGCTCTAGGAAAGAAGTCACGTTACATGGTGGTGCCAAATATTTAAGTCTTTTTTTTTTTTAAATGGGTTTTGGTATGTTACCTTGGAAGGTGGCTGATGTGTTTAGTCTATTAGGCCCACCCAATGAGAAAATTACTACTAGAATGACATTGCTTTGCCATGACCATTTTCATTTTTATTATTGATATTATTTGATGTTTATTATTTTTTATTGATAACTTTATGTGGTATAAATTATAAAACTATATATATATATATATATATATATATTAGTATTAGCGATAATCCTAAAACATCTTGAAAGTTGAAACAGATCGGTATCAAAACATTTCCTTCGAATGGACAAACCAAAACGGGATCCAAAAAGATATTCATAACAACTAGTACTTTAAAGTTTCACCAATTGCTCACTGATATCGACCAAAGGCTTTTTGAAGTTTCAACTAGTAGTAGTACTTCAAGGCAGGGAAAAATAAGAACTTAGAGTTAGAGGGCGGCTTTGCTACTGGTTGTATGTAGTGACTTTGGCTTTCGACTCTGCTGCTGCTAAGCCATTGAGGGTTTTTTTTCTTCTTTGACGCATGCGATGCTAGATAATATATATATATATATATATATATTTTTTTTTTTTAATTTCTAAAAGTTTAGGTTGTTTGTTTTGGGTAAAATTGGTTTACCAGACTTAATTTTTCTAAATTTTACTATTGGTAATTTTTTTGTTAGACTAATTTTTTTGGACTTGTATATTTTGTTTTAGATTTTAAACGTATATATATATTTTTTTAATGGTCTTTAAAATGAGGAAAATACTAGAACTATAAATCTTTTTTTATAAATTGCTGATGTAATGAGTAATTATTAATAAGTAAAAAAAATAAATAATGTAAGTAGTGGCCCAAATACGAATCAACAAAAGTTTGCCACCTTAATAGTTTGTAAAAATGCTGTAAAAAAATTTGTGATTATAACAATACTCTTAAAAGAATCAATAATATTGTTAAGGGTAAAAGTGTAATTTTATAAAATAAAATTGCTAAAATTAGTATCCATAAATATAATAATATTTTTTTAAAAGAATGCCAGGGTGGGGGGAGAGAGAATTGCCCCCCAAGTCCAACCATGGCTCCGTCAAAGTGCTAATACTTGACCAAAAGGCATTCATAATTGGTATTGGTATACTTAATAACTTTGTGTTAAAAATTTGATAATTCAATGTTTAAACAACCCATCATCATTATTAACTTGCAGTACAAGTTAAATAACCCTTATTGTCTAATACATAATACTCTTAATGTGATCATTGTAACACTTATACTAATAGTGAAGAAGTAGTAGTCGAAAGACTATTTCACTTTACACGTAAGTCATTAGGCTCAATTATGCGTTTCCGTTTTTATTTCCCTCCATTTTCTCTCCTTATTTTCTTTTACCATGTGTTATAATTTTGACAAGTAGAATTGTAATTTTCTTTTTTGGTACTATAAGTGGGAATAAATTGAATCTAAGAAGCTAGATTTCTCCAACGTGTATTTGACTATTTTGGTTGTCGCATTTGTACGTAGACGTAAAGATTTGCCATCTCAATCCATGTTTGTAACTAAGCTCTTTAAATTTAGAGAGATGACCCATATGTACCATAGGATTTGGATAGTGAAATCAAAATTTTCTTAATTGTGACATTATAGCCTTGTAGGTTTCCAATTCACTTCCGGATAGCCTATAAGGATTTTCCATCTTAATCCATTTTAGAGCCAATCATTGGTTTTCCAAATTTCGATGTGATCCATATTCAAGATAAGGTTTGGATTAGTGAAATCGAAATAATACCATGTGACCTTAAAGGTAGGGATGGTAATTCGTGTTTGCATGTCAGATTCGTGTCATATTGGGTTATGAGTATATTTGACTATATGGATTAACTCTAACTCGACATGTTTATTCAACGGGTCAAGATTCCTTAACCTGAACACAACCCATTTATTAAACGGGTCAATCGTGTCAATCTGTTTATCAGATTTTATCTAAATGAAAAAAAAAAAAAAAAAAAAAAAAACTAATTTTAGTATTAACCAAATTGATATTAATTATGAAAAACCAAACAAATAAATATCATATCATATTATATATAGTAAAAGTTGGGCTTAGACGCCGTGGTTGCGTCATGTGGCTTTACCAAATTGCATAAATTTTAATAAATTTTTAAATTTTAAGAATAGATATATACATATTTTTTGGATAAATATAAAAGAAAGTAGTGTTTCATTTACAACTATAACAGTTGTGTCTATCTAAAATGTTAAATGTTATCAACAAAGCCTAAAATCAATAAAATAGAATTACTTAAGGATATAATTTAAATAAAAAAGAGAGATAAAAAAATGTAAAAGAAGAAAAAGATCGAATTTGTATTTTTTTTTCCTACGTTTCTTTAAAAAATGTAAAAGGAAAAAAAGATAGAACCTACATTTTTTTTTTTTTTGTGTGGATAAATTTGCATCTTATGTCATCTTTTTCCTAATAATAAAGTAAAAAAAAAAAAATTAAGTATTTGAGTTTCACCTAAACTACTTCTTTTTGTTCATATCATCTTCTTAACAATCTAAAATTCCCACTATATATACAAAGTTTTTTGGTGTTTCATTATTTCTACTATGTACTTTACAATTATTTGATATATTCTTCCTTTCTCAAGAAAATTGATGTGATTTGTTTTTCATCATTTTGTTGGCGCCTTCAGATAAACAGCACGGAGAATAGGTCAGTGCTTCATGTAGCTCTCCGTGCTTCAAGGGATGTAGTTATACAGAGTCATGGAAAGAATATGGTCCCCGAGGTTTGGAGTGTTCTAGACAAGATCAAGGACTTCTCTGAGAGAGTCCGCAGTGCTTCTTGGGTAATATAAAGCTGATATTAGTATCTAATTTGGGCATGAAATATGTGAAGTTTTGGTAACTGAAAAATTTTGGTAGGTTGGAGCCACAGGAAAAGTACTAAAGGATGTTGTTGTCGTTGGTGTTGGTGGTAGCTTCTTAGGACCTCTATTTGTGCACACTGCTTTTCAAACAGGTTAGGTGTTGCAGGCCCTTATGTGCACCACCTCTCTGTTGTCCTTTTTTTGTGATAATGTTATTATTTTACTATTAAAATTTTTGAAGCCTATTGTGCAAAAAAGCTCAATCGACATGTTCATGATTTAGTGGTTGCATCTTACAGATCCAAAGGCTATCAAATCTGCAAGGGGACGCCAACTACGTTTGTGAGTGTTAATATTTCACTATGATACCATAAGTAATGAAGTATTCAAATTCTAGATGTAGATCTTCCTTTTGAGGTCTTACTTTTGTATATATAACTTTTTTTTTTCTTTCATCAAAATGAATAGATTTTGTGTATTTGTTGCCTTTTTATTATATAAAATATGATTTTTATCAACAAGTTTTATAGATAGGTTGAAATTCTATGTTTGACCACACATTTTAGTGTTTTTTTTAGAAGTCAATATAGCAAGCAATATATTTGTATTTTTTAATTTCTTATTACATGATTATTTGTTGTTGACATCAATATTTTATAATGCATTTAATTTGTTATGGCTTTTGTTTGGTACTTTGTTCCATGTAATCTATATTCTTTAATTAAAAGCAAAATTTGCTTTCAAACATGAAATTAGATACGAGAGAATTCATCCGTCCAAATTTCTATGTAAGTCTACCTTTACTTAACTCTGTTTTTTTTTTTTTTTTTTTTTTTTTTTTTTTTTTTTTTAAGCTAAAAAATTTGGATATTTTTTCATTAATGAATTGAGGCTTTGGCTTAATTTTCTTTTCAACCGTTTCAATTATTGAATTCATTATTTTTTTCAAGTGTAATATTAATATCTGTGTTTTTTTTTTTTATGATAAAAAAAAAATATATATATATATATATATGTGTGTGTGTGTGTGTTCTTAAAGGTTAAAACACAATACAATTACAAACATTACTTTAAGTTAGGGTGTTATATTTATTTATTAGTAAGTTAGAATGTTACATTAAATTTGAGTATTATATTTTTATTTATTATTAATTTAGAAAGTTACATATGGATACATATACTGGTTTAGGGTTGATATAACTTATATTCATTTGAATGAAATTAACACTAAAACAAATGATTTAAATATCAAAATAAGAAATAAAAATTAAATTTCTTTTAAGTGTACAAGTACAATTTCATTTTATTTGTTATTAAATTTAATTATATTATCAAAATATTTTTTATTAAACACTGCATTGCACGGGCATAATAAAAAATAGTTTTATCTCTTAAAAGTGGCCAATTTTTATAATATTATGTCTAAAGATTTTAATAAAGAACAATGACAAAGAAGAACAAGGATACTCTAAAAACATAGTGTTCAAATAAGTATTCAAAGATTTTCCAAATGAAAAAAATACTTCTAACATTTTTTAATCATTGATATTATTTTTAACAATACTTCAAGTCACTAACAAATTAGTACTTATTTTGTTATAATAATTATTAAAATATATAATTATTTATACATATATTTTATAAGTTTTTTCATAAAACCGTGCAACGCACGGGTCTATAACTAGTTTTTAATATAAAATTCAGAACTAACGAGTAATTGTATTACAAATAATAATTCTAAAACTAAAGCATATCTTAATATCACAAATAATCAATCATAATATGTCAAAGAAAATAAATCACAATAACTAATAAGTCTATATACTTAGGATTTGAAGGGTATATTGGTAAAATGTCATTTAATTTTTAAACAAGTCAAACAAGTCAAATAGGTTCCATGTGATGGATACTAACCCAACTCATTTATTAAATGGGTTAGTTGTGTCAACCCAAATATGACATGAACCCATTAAGCCTCAACCCATAACCTATTAATTTTGTGTCGTGTTGTGTCGAGTTCACAGGTCGTGTCCAATTTTGCCACCCCTACTCATAGGTATCTAGTTTACCATGCTTCTTCATTTGGGCTTGAGGATTTAAATTTAAGAAATTTGAAAAACAATTACTAGTATATTAATAAAGTTTAAATAAGTTAAATCCCTACAAAATTTCATCAATTGAAGGAAAAAAAAATCTATTTTTTCATACTTTATTCAGGTCTTTTTTTAATAGAAACCAAGTCATTTAAATTAAGGATTGAAATTCAAAAATTTCTGATTAAATTCCATCATCTAGACTAACCATAAATGCATGGTTTTGAGTTGACAGTTAAATCTCCAAAAAAAAAAAAAAAAAAAAATTACACTTTCCTTTTTCTTGGAATTAATAAGCTTCACTTTGTGTTATATTTTTAATCTAACGAGTAACGACACACAAATATTTTCAATCATACGGATCAAAAATCAAATCTAATGAAAGATGATGATATTGAAGGGATCTAATGTTGAGTCAAAAAAAAAAAAGCTAGTCGATATTACAATTTGTGATGACACCAACAACTTCAACTTGCTTTACTAGTTGCATGATATGATACGACTCGGAGTAATATCGACACACCCAAATTACTACATATCGAGGATTCTTTTTTTTGGGTTATATTATGAAGGGTAAAGAATAGATCCAATGTTTAGTTGCACTAACCCATTAAGATAATGTAATATGTCCACTGTTTGACATGTGTCATCATTTGGATGAATCTAATGCAATTAGATACTGGACTCAATCCAAGTGCTATTAGGAATGGGTATCTAGGGAGAGGCTTCTGTCCAATGGTCAGTTCCATTGAACACACTAGGATATGGATATGTGTCCAAAACTGAACATATATCTACATCTCAATTTGTCCAATAGAATTGACCACTGGACACAACCCCAACCCAGCAATCTAAACTCACACTACACATAACTCAGGTAAGAGGGGTGGTAGGTAGTGAGCTGATGGGTACGGCCATAGGGGATAAGTTTTGATAAATCATAAATGGCTAACATATCACTAGCTCATACACCATGTTGGACTGTGATTTATTGGTCAATTAATGCATTTCCTTAATTTCTCAAGTGGTGTGGTGTGGTTGGATTTAGTCGAAAAATCTTAAAATAAAGTATTCAATGAATCATAAAGTTGCTGATGTACATGTACTTAACAAACTTCCAAGCACATGTTGCATTTCAATGAGAAGAAGCACCCTAAAGTGAACTGCGAATGCGTACAAAGCACAATTTGGCCACCACATATCTGCCATTCCACCACGTGTATAAGGGATAAGCTCAAAGTTGTGATATTTCATCATTTATGCATACCATTCAGCCTTCTAAAATCAGCTATGTTTTAGCCACCGTCAAAAAGTGAACAGCCCTTATATACATTATAGACTGAAGTACTCATTTAGGGGATTGAGATCAGGTCCTACTGAATTGCACAATATCTAAAAACTTTCAATCTCAACTGTTTAATAAATAAAAAAGTTCAAAAAGATAAAAAATGTAAAATTAAAAAGTGAAATATATATTTTTTTTTTTGAGTAAAATGAGAGTAATTACTAATTACACATTGTGCAATATCTTAAGTATTGTACCTAATCTTAAGCTCTCATCTATAATGACTAATAAACAATGGATAGTTTTATTAAGATTTTTTTTATATGAATTGAAAAATACTTAACAAATTATTTTTTTTTCAAAACCATTAGAAATTTAGTTTCTCTTTAAAAAAAAAGAAGAAATTTAGTTTCTTTTTCTCAAATTAAGTTTTGAGTGGAGCTCTTCTCAAAAAAAAAAAGTCTTGACTTTTGAATGAAGCATTGTTGACTTTTTATAATTCTTGAACAACTAGTTTATCCTAGGGGCACTGCAAAAATGTGAATACAACAATTATCACTTTAATGCATTGAAGTTAAAGAGCACATAATAAGTGCCTAATCAAGAAAGAAGTACGGCCAAAGATAATTAACTTAGGCTCCGTTTGGGAGTTCATAAGGGAATGGAATGGAATGGAATTGAATAATCATAAGGGAATGGAAAGGAATAGAATGTATTTAAGTAAGGGAAAGGAATGGAAAAGAATGGAATGGAATGGAATTAAGTAACCTTGATTGGATGTTTTAAAATAAAGGAATGGAAAGGAAAGGAATGTAAGTAATCTTGTTTGGAAGTAACATGGAGGGAATGGAATGAAATCATTTTATGACAATATTACTATTAGACCCCTATTTTAAAATAAAGAATTGAATATATAGGGGTAATTTGGGAGTTTTAACAAAAAAGTTATTAAATTTAATTTCATTCCCTCCCATTCCTCCCAATTTCAGGGGGAATGAAAATTTGAGGTTTTAAGGGAATAGAGAGGAATGAGTGTTCCCTCCTACCCATTCCATTCCCTCCTACTTAAACTCCCAAACAAGGGAATGGACTTTCCATTTCCTCCATTAAAACTCCCAAACAAGGGAATGGAAGAATATTCTAAAATGATTCTTTTCATTCATTTCCATTCCATTCCATTCCCTCCTCCCAAACGAGGCCTAAAAGAAAAAAGAGAAAACGGAAGGCGAATCGCACTCAAAGTTAATTTTCTACTTTAAGCGCATCTGTTATATACTTATATAGCTTAATATATTTATGTAAACGAATCCGTGCAATTTAGCCTTTAATATTCAAATACCTTGTATTTATTTATTAGGTATCGATTCTTTTGGTGGTTAGAAGTATTATTGTAATGATCAATTTATATAGGATAGAGACTGTTGGCTTTTCCTCTTTACTCTTTTATTAAAAAAATAAAAACTTGTATTCAAATGCACCTAAAAGAAAATTAGGTCTGTGAGTTCTAGTTAGTTTAACTGATAAAGTTTTTTATGGTTGAATAAGAGATCTAAGATTCAATCTCTGCAGGAGCGGACACCATATGTTGAAATTCTCTTTCAAAAAAAAAAAAAAAAAAGGATTTCAATTAATATGATTTTTTTTAGCAAAGAGTCTTGTATTTTCATAGACAGTTTTTGGTATTTCTAATGGGAATTATCTTTTCCAACTATTTAATTATATAAAAAAAATATTTTTGTCAAAAAATTTATAACTCAATGATATTACATATTTTCATTTTATAGGAAGAATTAATGTTTAAATCCCGTTTCTCCTATTATTGCTTTTTTTTTTTTTTTTTTGATAGGATTCTCCTATTATTGTTGTTAATAGCGAATTATCATGATAAAAAAAAATGATTTATTTGTTTTTAATGTTGGTTGTGTGACTTGTGTCAGATAAATGGCATGAACCTTCTAGTGAAATTTGGCCATAGAAAACCAAAAGAAAGGTAGAAAACTTTTCCGGTGTCAAAATCAAGCTGTTAACATGCAATTGGTGTGTTCAGGCTAAAAAAGAATTCAGCCGACAACAAAGGTACCGAAGGTCCGAAAGCCATAATATAAGGCAATAAAAGAAAATAGTACTAGAAAAAGAAATGCTAACTTTATAATATTTTCATGGTTATGCTAACGAGTGCCTTTAGGGTACTAGTTAAGAATTCAGTTAAAAAAAAAAAATTATGGGAAAAGAAAAAAAAGTAATTAATGTTTTGACAACTTTTTTCATTTCCCATAAAAGTGATGTCAAAACTTTTTTCAACTAGATTCTTAATAAGTGCCCTAAAGACACTCGTTAGCATTCTCTATTTTCATTATAAATTCTAGAAACATTAAAAATCTAATTCTAGAAAAAAAAAATACTTTTTTCCTTATAACATTTTCACCAATAAACAAAAAAGTAATTTAAGCAATAGTTTTAAATTAAAATTTTTAAAAACTTAATACTTAAGATTTGTCAAGGAAATGTAGTAGAAGTTTTGTCAGGAAAATGTAGTAGAGATAACATTTCTTCGAAATAGTAAACATATCTAACCCCTATTTTAATGTTTATAAATATAGAAAAAAGAGAATATAAAAAAAAAAAAAAAGTCATATTGCAACTAAAAGCGCGTGAATGAATACGAAAGCAGCTCAAACGCAAAGAAAATAAAGGTGGCGGTTTTTTGGGGGACATGTACAGTGTAGCTGTGAGAGGCAAGAAAGAAAAAAGAAAAAAAAAAAAAGAGAAAATCGTTTTCCTCGTGCATTAAATAAAATTAACTTGTTCCGCTTATCGGCGTATTGGCTGATCCTGTGTGTTTTTGTGTGCGTTACGTGTTTGAACTTTGAAGTACAATTTCCAATTTGCTATTGTGGGGCCACATCACATTACACCACACATAAAATAAAAACCCATTGATATATCTTTTAGTATATATAAAACCAATCTCTCCTATCTAACTTTGTCATAGCATTTCCTGACACCAAAATAAGAAAACAAAGAAAACTTTGTCATAGCATTTGATATCTCTCTCTCTCTCTCTCTCTGTCTGATCAATAGATCTCTAAATCTTTGAGAATCTTGAAGATGAAGAGGAACTGCAATTTGGAACTTTGCCTTGTTCCCTACTCTGCCTCTCTTCCTTCCAATGATTCAGGCGACGACCACCAGCCAATGTAAGCTCTCTCTCTCTTTCTATTTCTCTTATTCAATATTTGAAGGGAGGATTTCATAGACATCATTGTTAAAAACACTAAGAGATATCAGTTGAATTACAAAACTTTTCGACGGTTGTCTTTGACTCTTTTGTTTATTTATTTTTTTTCTGATTATTGTTGTGTTTTGTGTTTATGTAGGATGGAAGAGCGAAGAGGAAGCCCACAACAGAACCAGCAACCGCAACAGCTGACTATTTTTTACAATGGCAAGATTTGCGTTTCTGATGTTACTGAGTTTCAGGTATGTTTGTGAACTAGTTAATTCTTTCTGTCTTCTTATCTCTTTGCATGGTTTTCCTTTGTGAAATGCATGCAACAAAATTGTTGAGTTGAGTTTGCCTATAAAATAATTTAAGAATTGCTAATTTTGGTTTGTGAAGACTGAAGTCGGCTGCTTTAACTTCTAGTTGCAATTTTTTGAATTTTAATTTTCAAATCATTGGCTTTTATTCTCCTTTATTTTTTTGGTACCGTGTTGTACGGTTGTACCTTTGTGACATAAATTTCAAAGTCACCGCACGATAGTGGAGTAGTACTTAATTTAGAGGCTGCAACCATGGAAATTGTTAGGAATTGAGAATTTAAGATCGGTGCCGACAAATTGTTAAAAGTTGGTGCTTTTACTGTGGACATAATTTTTTTTTAATTTTCTAAGTCTTATTTTTTACCGTATATAACATGATGGACTAGAATGATTTCATAGATTTGGACTAGAATAATTATTCCCATATTATTCATTATGTTAATTTTCCCATTACTTCTCAAATTCCTATTGTGGTAGCACTTATACATGTGTCAATTACAATATTTTTATGCTAGAAATTAAACACATAAAAATATTTGCTAATTAGTAAAGCAATTTGTTCATATATTTCAGGCTAGGTCCATCTTATTGCTTGCTACGAGAGAAATGGAGGAAAGACTGAAAACTCCAACGGGGTCAGATCTATCTTCACCAACACTGCAAACTGAGCAATATAGCCCTAGTACTGGTCTTTCCATGAAGAGGTCACTACAAAGGTTTCTCCAGAAGAGAAAGAATCGGATCCAAGCAACATCGCCATATTGAAAAGTTTACTGTATTGGAGAGAAGAAAACTGATATTGTTGAGTTTCTACAAATTTTTTTGTGTCGAAAGCAGATTCCATGGGGTGAACTAGTTTGTGCCAAAAAAAAAAAAAAAAATTTAAATATTGGCATGGTCTCCTCAATGGAGGCCCCCAAAATTACAAAATGGATATAAACATGGCTCAAGACTCTCGATCTATATTTGTTTATACCCTTAGTTCCCAAAGTAAACATTCTAGTTCTACCCCCTAGTAGGTTCTATGGGCTTGTAAATTATTTATTTAATTAAGGCTTTAACATGGCCAAACATTTCATTACTTGATTAACATTACATATTATTTTTTTTTCTTTTTTTTTCTTTCTTCTTGTTTTTTTGAGAAAAAGCCCCTAAAGAGTGGGTATTCTTATTTCTTTTTATATATATATATATATATATATATATATATATTGAGAGACTATTCTTATATAGTTATATTTGTTGTTCTTTCTAATTTTTCTTTTTATGAAGGGGGGGGGGGGGGGGATAATGACATAATCTTTTTTCCGAGAAGAAGATAATGAAAAAATTAAGTAGAGTTTGTGAGCATGTTTCCTATTAATATTGTTAAGTCTTTTTTAGAGCAATCATAGTCTATGATATTAATTATATATTTTTTATGGATAATACTATTGCCACAAACTATTTTACAATTTTTTTACAAAATGTTGATATGACCAAATTTTTATATGTTTTATCTAGGGCCACCATTTATATCACTTTATCATTTATCAATAATTACTCACCACATCAACAGTTTGAAATTTTTTTTGTAAAATAGTTTGTATCTCTAGCATTATTCATTTTTTATATTTCCTTTTTTTTTTTTTTTAATTTCAGACAACGTTTTTAATTCTACAACCTTTACCTAAAATATGTTAACTCCACGTCACTACTCCTCAAAGTTGGAGAGAATGAATAATCAATGATAATATAATAATTCTAAATCTTTTATTAATTTATGGGGAGATCAACGTTTTTCATTCTCTCCTTAAAGTTGGAGAGGATGAATAATTATTGATAATATAATAATTTCTAAATATTTTATTAATTTCTGGGAAGATCAGCAAATCTCTCAAAGTTGGAGAGTATATTAATGGTAATATAATAAATTCTAAATCTTTATTAATTTCTGGGGAGACCAGCAAATCTCCCTGAGTAGGGAGTCCTTTAGTCAATTGCCCAACTGATTTTTTCCCCCTTGAATAAGTGCCCTATGCTATACACATAGATCATCGCTTCAATTTAACAGTTTAAGAATATCCTTAATATGTTGTTAGTGCCATGAGTTCTAATTAGTTTAATTGATAATATATATATATATATATATATATATATATATATATATTTTTTTTTTTTAATATACAAGATAGAATTTCTACTCTAGCCTAATTTAAGTGTATATGTGTGTGAATCTCCTTCCTAGAAACTTGAACCCCGGCCCTTACGCCTCATACCCCGCAAGCATTTTATACTTATGAAGTGATCACCGCATCAAGGGTATACGGTGGTAAAATATTTTCTTGTTGAATAAAAGACTTGGGTTTGAATTACATATGTGCTAAATATGTGTTTGGATGAATGATTAGCTATTTACATAGAAATTGACATATGAAGAAATTTAAAGACTCAATATTTACAAAATTCTTTGTATCGATAATGAGATTTTAAATTCATTGTTTCTAGAAAATCTCGGCCTAATAAGTTTCTCCAATGCATAAGTTAGAAACTCACTAAATAATAATAATAATCAAAATAACCACACACACACAGCCTTTATCTTCTTCTCAAAGAAGCAAAATGGTTATGTTCCTGAAGTTGCAATGTTCTTGTATAAGTGCTTGCGAGTGACCTTAGTTAGGGCTTAGGGGCGAGATGGTTGATGTTCTCTTTCTCTAAATCATGTTTGGATATTTTTCTTACCTGTAGAATGAAAAATATCAGAAGTATGAATTCCTTCTTCTTCTTTTTCCCTCCCATGTCTAATTAGATGACGGGGGATCAGTCCAATTGATGGGGCTTATACGTGAGGAGTTTTGTTGCAAGAACTGTCAATTCTATTTGGCTTATTAGGAGATATGAGGTCTTTTTAATTTCTTCTAAAAATAAAAAAAGAAGGTTTTTATTTTTTTTTATTTTTATAATAAAGCTGTTTTTAATTAGTTTCCTTTTTAATTTTTTTGTAAGCTTTTTTTTTAGTTAAAAAGAAAAAGAAAAAAAAGAAAAGGTCTTGTTGGGAAGGACCACAAGCCCACAGCTGTTTGGTCAAAAGAAGAAATTCCCACCAAGGAAGCTTCAAAAACGAAAAAAAAGAATACCCACCTTCTGAAAATCGTTTATATTGAGAAAAATATTCGGGCCTGCGGAGCTTGCCAACTTTTACAATTTTTCTAGGTTCTTTTAGTTCTAGGACAATACACTTTGTTACTACTTATTTGGGTGTCAATTGTTAATTAGATTATATAACTTACAAATGGATCCACCCCTTAAAAGTAATCCAATCAACAATGGACATCCAAACATATTGTCGAAATATGTGTCACTAGTCTAGACTCTTTGATTTTTTTTTTCTATGGCGAAAAGGTAAAAGTATATCAATTTCTCACAAGGAAAAGTTAATTACATAGATTTCTCAAAAAAAATTACATAGAATTAAAAAAAAAAAAGTATATAATAGCGTACATCACTATAACATATTAACACTTTTTGGTGTTTTCAGTATAGACATCCAAAATTTAAATTTCCCTAACACTAACTAACTAACTAACTAAATAAATTCCCATAAAAAAATTAAAAAAAAAAAAAAACTAACTAAATATATATATAAAGATACACTATCTATGATAAGATTTCCCTCTTTGGATTTGACTTTTATGTGATTTAGAAATACCCTTAAACCTTACATTTAGCAGCAACAAAACTTGGGGATAACTCAGTAAAAATATATATCCAACTCTACTTAAAATGCCTATAAAATAGGATACTCTTTTATTAATCTATGTCCTCAAAACAAACTTATCCAAAAATTTAAATTTTAAAAATTTAAAAAAAAAAGTTTCACAAAATTGAGATAAATGAAAATTTATGGCACTAGAATAATAATAATAAAGAATTTCATCGCACACGCGTGTGTGTGTATATATATATATATACGTTTATAAAAGAAGACAGATAACATGCATTGCTAGGTAGTATCATTATAGTTATTACAAAATAGATTCTAAAAACCAAAAAGTCATTACTAAATATACTGAGGTGGATATTATAAATTAGAAATTTGTAACTTATGGTGGACATTACAAATACCGCCAATGATTTAAAGTGGTTTCTTATAATTAAGTCAATACTATTTCTAGGAGAGACTTGCAATCAAAGATCAAAGCATTATAGGGGTGAGATATCAGACAAAGTATCACGGGATGTAAGGATCGTGACCACAACTTTTCTCTCTGTCTCAATGTGAAGTTTTCTAGTGTTAGGGTTGTTAACTAAGGCAAGGACATTGCGGAGGCCCTAGAGTTCTGCAGCCAATGTTTTACACTCCTACTCATTATTAGAGCTTCCTCGACTTCCTGTGGCATTTTGTGATCATCAAGCAATATGAGATAGGAATATAGTTGTGGTCGTTATTACAGTGGTGTGTTCAATTTGGACTAATAGGAATGAATCGGCATGGGGGAGTCCAGTGGTGGAGCCACATGTATCCTTGGGGGGCCTTGGCCCCTCCAAAATTTTTAATTTTTTTTACAATTTAAGTATATTTTATAAATATATAAAGGTTATATGAAAAAAAAAATAGGAGTTGCCCCCCCCAAAAGAAAGCATTGATCAAATAATTTAGTAATTTTTCCTAAAAAAAGAGAGTTTAGAGTTGATATACAATTACAATAGAATGAAATAGTTACATAATAAGTTTTGTGAGTAAATAATGGAAGTGTAGAACTCCTAATTTTTAGCTCAATTTTAATTCCAATTAATACATTCAAATCATTCAACATTGATAATATATGCAATTTGATTGAAATTTCCTATTCTCAAGATTTTATCAAGAAATAAAAAAGCTCGTATGATAATTCAATTATAACATTATGATATTGATTTGTCAAACATGGATGAAGTTTTGCAAACAATTTATATATTTTATATTTACACACACATATATTATGTGGATTTTTTAAAGGAGTGTTTATTTTGTATTTGAGTTTATCTTGACAGAATATATAGTTCGGCCCCCCCAACTCAAGATTCCTGGCTCCGCCACTGGGGGAGTCAAGAAGAATGGTGAGGTGCTGGCTCAATGGAGTTCTCGAAACCTTAAGGAATATAGAGTTGCTAATATAAACCTTGCGGAATGCTGGGTTCCTCCCATAGCTCCTTTCTTCAAGGTTAATGTTTATGGAGCCGTGTTTGCCGCACAGCAGGAGGCGGGGCAGGTAGTTATATGCAATGACAATGGACAAGTGGTTGCTGCTTTGAGCCAAAAAAAAAAAAAAAAAAAAACGAGGCTTCTCTGGATGCTATTGAGATCAAGGCTAAGGCCTTTGAATCGGCCTCTAGTTCACTGCGAGATGGGAGTTTGTCATTGAAGGTGATTATTTGATCATCTCTAGGGCGTTATTTGAACAAGCTTCTGTACCTTTGCTGCTTCGGTTACCTATGGTATACTGTTCTATTTGTACGAGTTCCACATAATTGAGATTTCTCATGTTCGTAGGTAGGCTATAGACCTGCTCACTTGTTAACTAAATATGCTTTAGGAATTAATGATTCTTTTGCTTGGATTGAAGAGAATTTTTATTTTATTGAAGAAACTCTTCACAATGATGTAATTTCTGTTTTTCAACATGAATAAATTCATAGTATTCCCATAAAAAAAATGATATTATTGGTCATGGTCATTCTCTCTCCTTTGCTTTGTATTTGAACACTTTTAATAGTCCAGGCTAATAGGAGTCCATCACCAATGAGCTTTTTTCCTCTTTTTTTCCCCTCCTTATATTAAAAATATATGCATGCCCCCATGTAAAACGTAGAATTTTGAAGATGTCACTTGCAAATTAGCACCATTGTTAAAAACTTCGAATATTTTGGTTTTAAACAAGAAATTGATGAGTGATCTCAGGTTTGGTTTTAAGACATGCTAAATAGATTGGATTGACCAAAATATCTTCAAATACTAAATACCACAAACAAAAATGATTTAAAAATGCATTTCAACTTGGCTCAAGGTATACATGGTTTTAAAAGGGCTAAAACCACTTTTTTTTTTCTTCTCTTTTTTATCACTCAAGGTATACATGGTTATATATGTCTCATCAGTGGGTGGTAGAGTTAGAATTTGAATTTGGAATGAAAAAATTCATTATTAATATGCACATATTTGATATCTTTATACACCTTCAAACATAGCCCCCCCAAAAAAAGAATATTCTATATTTGTAAAGAATTAGGATTTTTAAAAGGTATATAAAAGTAAACCTGACATGTTAAAATGATTAAGTAACATATAAAAAATAATTTGAAAAATTGAAAAATAAAGTCATTGAGCACAAATATTGTTTAGGGGACAAAATGGGCTTCTGCCCTTTTTGGGCAAATTAATCAGTCTTTTGTCCTTCTTCCCAAACTAAATAGGAAAATACCCCTCTTTTGAAAATTGAGTTTTTGAAAATCGATTTAAACTCTATAGTGACGTTTTCAAGGACCTATAGTGACGTTTATAAAGACCTATAGTGGCGTTTTGTAACTTGATATCCATGAAATCGAGTTATAGGCTATAGGTTCTTAAAATGTCACTATAGGTCCTTAAAAACGTCACTATAGGACTCCAGAAATTTTTTTTTTTTTTAACTCGATTTTGAGAAACTCGATTTTCAAAAGAGGTGCATTTCCTTATTTAGTTTGGGAAGAAGGGCAAAAGGCTAATTAATTTGCCCAAAAAGGGCAGAAGCCCATTTTGTCCATTGTTTAGGTATATCATTTTTTTTCTCACCATTTTTTTATGAGATTTTTTCTTACCATTTATTTTGAGTTTTTGGGTTTTTAAAAATTTGATCATTTGAAAATCATATTTTACGTTCTTGGTTGGACGTGCCATCCATGGGCAACATTCTTAACACAGATATTGAACAATCATGGACTGGTTTTAGATAGATTCTTATGGCAAAAACTCTTCCTCAACCAATTGAGCCTATCATGTACGACAATTTCCAACTGTGAGAGACCGTTTACCTCCTCCCTCAACCGACTGACCCAGTCATGTTATCCAATTTCATATGCTTTGAGCTATCTAAAAATAATTATATGTTTTGATTATTTTATAGGCGTATTGTTGGTAGCTAAATTATTTGTTATAGATAAATAAATAGAATATTTACGTTCTTGGTTAAACGTGCCATCCATGGGCAACATTCTTAACACAGATATTAAACAATCATGGACTGGTTTTAGATAGATTTATGGCAAAAACTCTTACGTCTTCCTCAACCGATTGAGCCTATCATGTACGACAATTTCCAACTATGAGAGACCGTTTACCTCCTCCCTCAACCGACTGACCCAGTCATGTTATCCAATTTCATATGCTTTAAGCTATCTAAAAGTAATTATACGTTTTGATAATTTTATAGGCGTAATGTTGGTAGCTAAATTATTTGTTATACATAAATAAATAGAATGTTATAAAAGCTTATGATAGACAAGTCCAGAAACATCAATCGCCATGCTTGTGGTACTCGTAAAACAATAAAACAATGAAAATGTGCAATTATTTTGTATTTGTTTTCCTGAGAATCTATTTTTTAATAGCTCAAACATATATTAAATAGAAATACATGAAAAATAAAAGCGAAAGATTGTCAAAAAGATCAAGTAGTGTTGCAAAAAGATTGAGGTTGGCTTTGTATGGTCTATAAATGCTTTGACATTTTTCGGACAAAATGGCCTTATGCCCTTTTCACCCAAATTATATAGCCTTATGTCCCTCTTCCCAAACTAATTAAGGAAATGCCCCTCTTTTGTAAATCGATTTTCTCAAAATCGAGTTTAAAAAAAAAAAAAATTTATGGATTCCTATAGTGACGTTTTTAAGGACCTATAGTAACGTTTTAAGGATTTATAGCGACATTTTATAACTTGATATCCATGAAATCAAGTTATAATTGCCTATAACTCGATTTCCTGAATATCAAGTTATAAAACGCCACTATAGGTCCTTAAAAACGTCACTATAAGGCTTAACTCGATTTTGAGAAAGTCGAGTTTCAGGGACATTTCCCTAATTAGTTTGGGAAGGGGGGCATAAGGCTATATAATTTGGGTGAAAAGGGCATAAGGCAATTTTGTCCGACATTTTTCTATTAAAGTAATGCAATGTTTATGTTAATCCTTTCCAGATTTAACGTATTTATTTATTGATACATTTGATATGTTGGAGACCACTTTGACATATAGAGAAAAAATTTGGAACCAAAATGGTAATTAAACCAAATTTTAATGAAAATAAGTTCAAATGTATATGTTTATGAAGTTTTCATTTAAATATTGTATTTAAAAAAAAGGTTCTTACTTATGGTCCTAACTGTTTAGGATTTTTCACACATTAGAATTGATTAAGAATCTTATGGGGGAAAAAAATTTTAATATTGAAAATTAAAATGTTATTGAATATAGATTTTTTCTTGCTGTGTAGTTCGTTTTATTAGTTCTTTCATTAATTATGTTTTGGACTTTGTCATAATTAGAAAATTTGATATCTTGATGGATAAAACTTTGGTTTTAATATAACTAAGTGAGTTTCAAAATTAAATAAATTTAAAATGCTTTCGCTCAGAGATTATTTAATCAATAAAGGTTAGTAATTTGTAAATTACGTCTTCTAAGTCTTCTTAGACTTGAAAATATCCTGTAGCCATTAAACAATTGAACATATAGCTTAATGAACATTTGTATGCAAATGTGTGGAGGAATTTGCTAAAACTCTTGTACAGCTTCAGGTAAGGATAAAAAAAAATACTAAAAGAAAAAAGGTTTAGAATTTGAACTCATTATGATTTATGTGAGTATTCATTATTTGTTTGTGTTTTGTTGATCGAATTGATAGAGCACATTAGTTTATATGGAAAGTTTCAAATCACAATCAATGAAAGTACCATTAAGAATTAGAGCAAAGCAAATAAGGTTGGATATCTTAAAGAATTGAAACTTGTTTGAATGGTTAGTTGTCTCATATTTAGGGTTTGAGAGAGAGAGAGAGAGAGAGAGAGAGAGAGACTTCTTTTACAGTGTCATAGCATGGTTGAGTTGGTTGAAACACGAGATGACATTCTAAACTATAACTTCTTTTTTAGTGTTAATGATGTCTGAAATCATCAGTATGTTGTTCATCCAACGGAGCCAACACCTTCAATGTGTGCTTGCAAAATAAAAGAAAGGTTTTGGTGGAGAAAACACCAGTAGGGTGTTTCCTTAAAATCCTCCAATGATAAAGTCAGAAACGGCAGCAGATAATAGAGCAATCAGAGCTTCTTTAGGGTTTTCTCAATATATTTTGTGCATACCTTGCTTCTCTTTGTGCCATTCATTTTATAGGGGCTGAGCCTTTATGGCCTGCCTTCATTACGTTATTGATTGGGCTTTATTGCCTCTATAATGTTTCAAGCTAGAATTTGGTCATCTTCCATAATCATTAGTTACAGAACCTGCTGGAGGTTATGTCAGTTACTAGTGCATTAATATCCATTTAATATTGCTTGGACGAATCATTTTCTGATTCATTAGTTGCCCCCTTATTCCGAAATTGTTCGTCTAGAAGGAGACAATTTGTAGGAATGAATTTTATTCATCCGTGTCGCTTCAAATTCCGTTCTTGCCACATTTATGAGGTGCAACTTTTTTGGCTGAACTTCTACCACGTGTCATGTCTTGATTAATGGCTCGTGCATTGGGACTCGGCAATCTTTCTACACCTTAATTTTTCATCTACTCCCTTAAAACTATTCCCTTTCTTTTTTCTTTACTCCACCATTTGGTTTTTAACTTCAAGCACTGTACTCCTTCACTCCTAGGTGAGTTCTTCTCTTTTGATCATTAATGGTTGATTACTCTCTTGTTTGGTTTGATTCCTCTTTAATTTCTTTTTTCTTCACTCAGTTGTGTTTTTTCCTTCAAACTTCTGGTAGGAGAAAACCTAAAGTGGGTTTGTGTGTGACCTAAGAGACCCCTTTGAGGGAGGTTTTGCTATTGTTGTACCCCTTGGTTCATTTTACGGTCGGTTTTGCTCAGTTTTTAGAAGAGAGAGTAATGTCTGGGGATAAAATAAGATCTAGTGATTTAGAAACTAGCTTATCCTCTAGTGAAAGAACTGTTGCCCAAGAGATGGACACCGTTTCGTCTCTTGTAGTAACATTTCAGGCTTGGAAAGAAAAGTGTGGGTATTCGAGAAAAGATTGTGAAAAAATGAGGGATAGAATTATTAGTAAGTACTAGTTTCCTTTCTTAGCCTTAGTTAGGCTTCCTGAGGCGGATGAAAAAGCTGGCACTTTCTTACCCGAGGAGGTATGCTTCTATGAATCATATTTCCAGTGTGGGTTGCGTTTTCCCATCCACCCATTCTATAGAGATGTTCTTTTTCGTCTAAAGATTGCTCCAGGACAACTCATTCTGAATGCTTGGAGGACGATGGTGTGTTGTATGGTGATTTGGTCTACTGTGAATGACGGAGATTTTATCAAGGTGGATGAATTTTTATACTTGTATCATGTGATGGAGTTGAAACTCAAAGGTTATTGGGAGTTTAGGCCTTGGGATAAGAAGTCAAAAATTGTTTTGGAGTCTCCTTCCTCTTATCGAGATTGGCAACAGCATTTCTTCTTCGTCTTGGGCAAAGGTTAGGAAACTCTTCCAAATGAGAACCTGGACGAAGCTCCTAGGTTTCTTCGTCGATGGGGGACCCCAATGTCTGGTGCGTCTTTTTATGCCCCCTTCTTTTGTTTCCTTTGTATTGTGCCTCTAACGATTTTGATCGTGTATTCTTTCTTTCAACGAAAACTCGTCTGCGTTGGAGGAGTCGTTACAAGGATCGTCTGAAGAGGTTCCTGGAATACATCAGTGAGGTGAAGGATTTAGATGAACTGATCAGTCCTGATAGTTTATCCCTCCATTTCCTTGGTCCAGAACCTTCCGGTGGTGTTTTGCAAACTCTTGAGACGAACAAAAGAAGTTAGTTCATTTTTCTTCTTCTCCATATTTTTTTTTTTTTTTTTTTTTTTTTTTTACGTACACGTAGTGCTTGCTTTCTGATGTATTCCTTCGTGTATGGATGACTACTAGGTTTAACAAAGCTAGGTATGCAAAGCTTAAGCCAAAGGAGTGTGAAGAAACCCAACCTAGAGGGAGTCTTCAAAGCAAGAGGCGTCATTTGAAAAAGGGTGGTGGTGGTGACTTAGAGAAATCTTTTGTTCCTTCTGCTGTTGAAAAAGCTCCTGAGATTCCTTCGTCCTCCCCAACAGTTTTGATTCAAGAACAGACTCCTCCATCTTAATCTCTCAAAGGTTGTGACAAGGGAAAGCTCGTCTCTAACTTTTGGGATGACCCTGGTTTAGCTGTAGCTAAAGCCCACGACATAATTTCGATGGACTAATTGAGGTGTTTCTCGTCCATTGACTCGCCTGACTTAGTCACCCAACATCTACACAAGAATGTTCAGGTTTGCTTTCTAAAAACAACTTCTCCCTTCTTCATTCTTCTTCTTTTGATCTTTCTAACTTTCTCTATTCCAGATTCTGGTAAAATCTATGTTCATGACTGCTAAGTATTTGGAAATGGAAGAGAAATTAGCTTTGACACAAGCTAAGGTCAAGAAGCTTTCTACCAAGAACACTTCCTTGAATGAAAGCATGAAGAAAATAGCTGCTGAGAGTATTAAGGTCAGCAAGCAATTGAAGATTGTCCAGGTTGATCTGGTGATAGAGAAAACTTTAAATGCTCCGAAGGACGATCATTTGGCTAAGACGAAGAAAGAAGTTGAAGATGCTGTAAAGACCTTCAAGGCGTCGAACGAATACTTGGACAAGCTAATGATGGAGTATGTTGATGGTTTTGAGCTTCTTCAAAAATATCTCGTCAAACATTATCCTGACCTGAACTTTTCTTCGTTGGACATTGAAGAGGTCAAGAAGGAAATGTTGACTTTTGACACTGAAGTGGATGCTAGAGGTGGAGAGGATGATGCTGGAAATATCGTCCCTATTAGTAGCGATGCTACTATGGTGTAGTCTTATATTTTTATCTTTTTAGGCTTACTTATTTTTTAGCAAAGACAAAAACTTTTTTTCCTTTTTAGCTGGGCCTGTGTGTTTTGGGCATGAGACAATATTCTATTTTCTTTAAGGCCCGTATTTTTTGGGTATAAGACAATATCGTTGGCTTTCTTTGTTTCTAAGACTTTGTTGTCATTAGATATTCTCTGCTTTTTGCTTGAACCTTGTGAATTCGTGATAGTATATCTACTTTATCCTTATTAAAAATTATGTATTGGTCGAAGACAATACTTTGTGATTGTTGCACGTGGCAAGACAATTCATCTTTTGTTTGTAACTCGTCTTACATGCGCGAATGCTGCGTGTCACTGGGTGATTCATCTTGCGAGTGCTGTGGGTCACTGGGCAACTCGTCTTTTTGGTGCAAAAGCTGGGCGTAGCAGTCAATTCGTCTTACATTTGCAAGTGCTGCATGTCGCTGGGCAACTCGTCTTTTGGTGTGAAAGCTACGCGGAGCAATCAATTCATCTTACATTTGTAAAAGCTGCGCGTAGCAATCAATTTGTCTTACATGTGTGAAAGCTATGCATAGCAGCCAATTCGTCTTACATGTGCGACAACTGCACATAGCAGTCAATTAGTCGTTTTTCTTCATAACTGTTTGTTCTTTGTGCTTTCTAGAACACACAACTCCATTTATTTGGAAAAGAGATTTCAGGATCTTTTTATTCAAGGTCGCTTGTTTGGGAAGGACCTTTATTCTTGAGTGGAATACAAAAAAGGGAAATGAAACTTAAAGCCAGAAAAAACAAGGAAATGCTTACTAATAGTATTTCTTTAGATGTTCAACATTCCACGAACGAGGCAGATCTGTCCCATCCATGCTTGTTAGACAATAACTTCCTTCTCGCATGTAGCTTTTGACTTTGTGGGGTCTCTCCCAGCTTGGGCCTAACTTTCCCTATGTTAGGTCTTTGGTGGCTTGGGAGACTTTTCTTAGAACTAAGTCACCTTCTTCAAATCTTTTGACTTTTACCCTGCTGTTGTAATACCTTAAAATTCAGTTCTGGTACCTAGCCATTCTTGTACGAGCTCTTTCCCTCAACTCATCAAGGAAATCAAGATTGGCTTTCAGTTCTTCGTCATTCTTTGATTCATCAAACATTGTGGCTCTGAAGCTAGTAAGTCCAACTTCCACTAGTATGACTGCTTCGGTCCTGAATTGTCAAGTTAAAAGGAGTCTTACATGCTGGGGTTTTGGGTATTGTTCTATACACCCACAAAACACTAGGCAGTTCGTCTACCCAAGCTCCTTTTGCCCCCTCAAGCCAAGCTTTGATTATCTTGAGCAAAGTATGGTTCGTCACTTCCACTTGCTCATTATACTGGGGGTGTCCTAGTTCTTGATTCCTAGCCCAGTGCAAAAACTTTGGAAAGAAGAACTGTCAAATTGACATCTGTTGTCTGAGATTATTACTTTTAGGACCCTAAAATTGTAGACAATATTCTTCCAAAATTTTTTTTGCACATTCTTCTTGATAATCCTTGCTAAGGGTTCTACTTCTACCCACTTTGTAAAGTAATCTATAGTAACCAGCAAGAACTTTATCTACTTTTTCCCAATTGGGAGTGGATCGACTATGTCGATCCCCCATTAAGCGAAAGAAGTTATGGGTGTAAGCACTTCTGCTGGTATCTGGCTAAGATTGGCAAATTGTTGACACTTGTCACACACTTGGACGAATGCAAAGGCATCTTTCTTCATGGTTGGCTAGTAGTAACCTGTTCTCAGTATTTTTGAAGTGAGTGATTGTGCTTCCGAATGGTCACCACAAATTCCTTCATGGACTTCTCGAAGTGGGTAGTTTGCTTCATCTTCTGTTAAGCATCTCAAGTAAGGGAGCATGAACCCTCTTTTATAAAAAAAAACCCCATTGATCAGAACAAATCTCGAGGCCCTTAAGTGCAGCTTTCTTGCTTCCTTACGATTTGTTGGAAAAACCCCACTATTAAGATAGTTGAGGATGGGGGTCATCCAATTGTTCAGGGCTTGAACGGGAAACACCTCTGCATGGTTTGTACTTGACTCTGTCTGTATTTTGATGTGAACCCCCTTCACCTGATAAAACTTACTTGATGAGGCTAATTTTGCTAACTGATCAGCTTGGTCATTCTGCTCCCTTGGGATTTGCAGAAAATTCACTTCCTCGAACTGGTCAGTCAGGTGGAGGATCATTTGCAGATAACGCTACATTCTTTCTTGAACGGCTTCATGCTCTCCATTCACCTGCCTTGTCACCAATTATGAGTCACTGTATACATTTAACTTTTGTGCCCCCATAGATTTTGTCAATTTCAACCCAGTCAGAAAAGCCTCATATTCGACCTCATTGTTGGTAGTTGGAAACTGAAGCCAAACAGCATATTGGATAACATCCTTCTCTGTTGTTTCAAGAATTACTCGTACACCTCCAGCTTCTTTGTTAAACAATCCATCTACTTTAACCGTCAAGAACACTTCATCTACTTTGTCCTCAGCTCCTAGAGTGAACTTTGCTACAAAATCGGCCAATGCTTGAGCCATAATTGCTGTCCAAGGACGGTATTTGATATCGAATTCCCCCAACTCTACTGCCCACAGAATCATTTGTCCAACTGCGTTTGGCCTATTCATTACTTTCTTCATGGGTTGATCGGTCAGCACAAGTATCATATGTGCTTGAAAGTAGGGCCGCAACTTCCGTGATTCCGTGATTAGGGCAAAGACCATTTTCTCAATGCTGGGATATTGTTCTTCTGTAATAGATGAGCTTTTGTACTCTGTCCTCTTCCCGTATCAAAGTTGAGCTAATTGTAGTTTGTGACACAGCCAAATACAAAAATAGATCATCCTCCATTTTCAAGGGGCTTAGAAGAGGTGGGGTCATCAAGTATTGTTTCAGGCTTTCAAAGGCTACAGTACATTCATTCATCCATTCAAATTTTTTCTTAAAAAGCTTAAAAAATAGGAAACACTTATCCGTAGATTGGGAGACGAACCTGTTGAGGGCAGCTAGTCACCCATTCAGACACTAGACTTCCTTCACATTTGTTGGGGGTGACATTTCAATTATCGCCTTTATTTTTTTTGAATTTACCTTGATATCTCTCTGTGATACCATAAAGCCAAGAAACTTTCTAGATTGTACAGCAAAAATACACTTGGACAGATTTAGCTTCATGTTGTACTTTCAAAGAGTACCAAAGGTTTCTTCTAGATCTATTAAATGGTTCATTGCTTGTTGGCTTTTGACCAGCATGTCATCCACATACACCTCCATATTTCGTCCAACCTGATTATGGAACATGCGATTGACTAACCTTTGGTGTGTAGCCCCTGCATTTTTTAGTCCAAAAGGCATCACTTTGTAGCAGTAGAGGCCCTGACTGGTAATGAACGTTGTCTTCTCCTGATCTCGTTTGTCCATCATTATCTAGTTGTATCCAGAAAATGCATCCATGAAGCTAAGGAGCTCATGTCCAACAGTCGAATCTACCAGTTGGTCGATTCGTGGTAGAGGAAAACTATCTTTTAGGCATGCTTTATTTATATCAGTAAAATCTACGCACATCCTCCATTTCCCGTTTGACTTCTTGAGCATAACCACATTTGCTAGCCACTCCGGGTAATATACTTCTCTAATGAAATCTGCAAATAGTAACTTATCTACCTCTTCCATGACAGCCTTATTGCATTCTGGAGCAAAAACTTGTCATTTCTGTTGGACTAGTTTCTACATTGGATCCACCGACAAACAATGTACTATCACTCTTCTTTGTCTATGCTAGGCATTAGTATCGAAAAGTTAAATAGCATCCGCTACAAAGCCTGAACAAGATAAGAGCAATGAAAGAGCAACAAATAAGAGTGAGAAACCACATAAGCTCTTCTTTGAATTTGTATTATTATCGGACGCAGAAGAACTTTTCCACTGCAAGGGTTTTTCCTAATGCTTCTTTCACTATACTCTTATATTATAAACTCCAAAGTCTCCCAATAAGCCCCACCATGTCTGAGATCTCTATGTCTCAAGCTAAGCTATTCTCAACTTCAAAATCTTGAGTTCCAATTTCAAAATGTGATTACGCCAACAGCTATGGATGAGTCTAATCACTCCGGTCTCTAGCTACCAACACTACCTCTCAGCCTCTGCTCCTAGTGGCCTCTCTCTCTCTTCAGAATACCTGTAGTTTGGACAGAAGAATTTGATGTTCGCATACCCAAGTCCAACTCAAGTTTGATATGAAAATAAAACCCACTTGCTTATTATGGTCCATTATATTTTATGAGCCCAAAAACCAAAAAAAACAATATCACAGATAGGAATAAACTGGTGATAAATCTCAGGTCTATATATATACACTAGTCGCTAACTCGTGCAATGCATAGGACAATTAAATAAATATTAAAACTATTTAGTTTACTTGAAGGTACCATGAACTTGAAAATGATAACAAAAAAATTGGGCTACATGAATGCAATTCATATATAGTTAAATCTATTACTCTAAAAGTGCTCTTACACTTGCTTTGATAAGTACTAACAATTTTAGAAGACAAAAGATTTACTACATAGTATAAACATATAAGTATATAACTACTCTTAATATAGTGACTTCTTAAAATTAAGCCTACGACATCTACCTAACCAATTGTGACTCCAAAAGTTCCTACTTTGTTTTTTGATAAGTGACTCCAAAGGTTCTTACTTGTAGGCACTTTGAACAATTCTTTTTATATGAGATTAGTGAAAAAGATTCAAATCATCATCATTATGTGCAAGGATAAAGTGGTAATGATACAGAAATGGATGAAATACTTCTTCAAATTAGTTAATGAATATAGGCCCAGCAGAGTAAATCTAGATGACATTATGTCCTCTTACTGCAATATGCAAACTAAGATTATGATAATTGATGAATGACAAATGAATGTGGTGGCACTCAGGAAAAAAGTTTCAACTCTCATATCTTCAAATAAGAGGCCATATCTAATTTAAAAATTGCATAAGAAAGTTTAGAGCAAACCTTATTTTGGGTCTTGCATCTGTTGGACCCGATTCTCAAAATTTTCATTTCCTACCCAATACTACAAGTTTGATTCCAGAGAAGAAAACATGTACCCCATTTAAGATAGAAAATTTTAAGTTTAAAAATGGTAAAGGCAAAAACAAAGTGAACGTGGGATAAATGGAAGAGGAACATGCTATTATGTCTACACTATCATATAAACCACCAACCCAAGTTGAAGCTTAATCCTATTTATAGGGAAGATGATATAAAAACCACTACTTGCTGGGGCTAAAAATAACATAAATAAAACCCATTGCTTAAAGCTTTTTAAGTTCCAAAAGAGGTGTTTCCCCAATAGCCCAACACTATCATTACATGCCACAACCTGTTAATCATCTACTATTTCAAGAGGAGAAACACCTCATATTCCCATCATTCAAATGGCTATCTGCATATAGAACCTGAACCCAATCCAAGATCTTTATCCAACCAATATAAAATTTTATCCATAAAATTCACTTTAAAAGAACAGATAAATAATTCCAAGAAAAGAAATGACCTCAGCTAATGGCACAACAATGAGGGAGATCATAGTATCATACTCATGAAAAACAAAAGAGAGGCACACCCCCAAGAATTGATATTTCCTTTTTTTAAGTTTTGAGAGAAAAAATAACATAGTAATCCACAGCTGCAAACCAAAACTATAGTTCATAGTATCACTAATCAAACATGCATGTTGGAGAAAACCTAATGTCAAAAACATTCTAAAACCCCAAAAGGTATATACCATTTTTTGTCGAATGTTGAACGCAGATTTTTCTAAGCACCTAAATTTTCTCGGTTCCATTAATGCAAACATTCATTATCAGCAGCTATTTACAAAAAACACAGATTAAAAACGTACCAGGCTTTAGAGGCCAAGACTTGAGGCGGCAGAGACTATGAACAGAGAGAGAAAGAGAGAAGAGGTGAAGGGTTTGGCTGAGATGAGATAGTGGACAGCGTTTAAGCCATGAGCAAACGAAACAGAAAAGGGTGAGGTCTGAGGGGGCAGCGTGTGTGAGGAGAGAAGAGTAACCGTTTGGGATTGGATTACAAGTACTTTTACCTACTATCCTATGTCAAACATTCACTTAAATGAATCTGAAAAAAAATGGTCAAATGGTTAGCTTTTAAAATAAAATCTTACTACTGTGCACTTTTATTATGATGGTCATTCCACAAGTATAAAAGTGTAGGGGCAAGGATCAGAGTTCAAGTTTCTAAGAAGAAACTTCACACGCATATTGGTAATGTGGAAATTTGCAAGGCTCCAAATGCATGATACAAAAAAATTAACAAATAGTCAAATTGCTTCGATTTTATAATATTTATAAATAAAATTTTATTAACCTTAAAAAGTTTTTATTTTTATTTTTTATTTTCTCATTAACTAGAAATTTTACATTAAAAAAAAAGTTATAAGAAAACTATTATAAATAAATCTCCTAAAAGATAAATGAGAAATGTGTAACACGAATGGGAAAGCTATGGTTAATAGGGAAGTTCGCAAATTTTAGTTTAGTTCTAGTTTTTTTTTTTTTTTTTTTTTTTTTTAAAAATTAAAATAAAATTAATAACTCAATATTTGGCAAGTCAATATTTTTTTTAATAAGAATCATTTTTAAAAATGAAATTAATAACTCAATATTTGGCATGTCAATATGTTTTTGGCAAAAACACTATTTTGGTCCCTACATTTTTGGGTCACAGTCAATTTAGTCTCTACATTTTAGTACTAGTTAATTTGATCCCTGTTATTTTCAATTTGCAGTCAATTTAGTCCCCACTGTTAACTCACTGATAGAAAATTCCTATGTGGCAAATGATTTGCATAGTTGGCACAATTAAAGCTTATATGGCTTATAAAATAATAAAAAAATTTAATTAAAATTATTAAAAAAAAAAAAGCCCTATAAAAAAAATGCCATGTCAACGTTAGAATTTTAAAAAAGAAAAAAATAATAATTTCTGAAAAAAAAAAAAAAAAACTTAATTTTTCTTTTCTTTTCTTTTCTCTGTCGTTCTTGTAGTTTCTTGACAAATAAACACATCAAAATTGATTTTTTTTTTCTTTTATTTCCCTCTCACCAAAATCACACCCCCAAAAAATTCCATCAAACCCAACAATGTTCATTCTCACATGATGATCCCTTTACACTCATATACACAAATTCATAAACACATTGAACATTTTCAGAATTTTCCTCCATACATAATTGTTCACCTATTCATAATCACAGCAATATACATCCTTTTCGGATCCTTTGCTTTACCAGCAACCAAAAGTAATATCAACAAACTAAAACCATCACAGAGAAGTCTCAATTATTTTTTGAATACACTTTCATTTTCTTAGCAACCAAACTGAAAAAGAATATATAATAAATATCACAGAGACATTTCAACAAATACAAGAGTTTCAATGCAGTAAAACTCAGGCAGGACGAAAATAAGAACAAAAAACTATAATATAAAACCAGTAAGAAGTAGCAGATGAATTTTTGTTTTTCCCACTACATTTTCCTCTTCGTTTTTCTAGAGAACCAAACAGAAAACAAAAGGAAATATTGCAGATTGGAACTTTACTACCCACTTCAACAACCCACCCTTAGCAATGTTCTCCATCATGCAATCGTAAGCAAGAATCCCAAACCAAATCGACCGTTATCTCCCTCCTCCATCTACCGATAAAACCATCAAGGGGTTATACCAGTTTGCCCAAACATGCTCATTGATTCAAGGGTTGAAGAAAGCCATTGCCATGTCGTTGCCATCCACCGAGACATGGTTATGCCTTTTGCGAACCATTGCCATGTTGTCGCCATCCATTGTGGACTCTCTCCCCCTCTTCAAGTACAACCAAGATTTTGGTTTTGTGTTGTTGACATAATAGATTGATTAGGCATAGATCCACTCCAAGAACCCCGAAAGAAAATCCCAACCACCGACTGCATCCAATCTCCACCACACCTCTCTCATTCGATTTCCAGCCGGAGTTCAAGATGTACTTTATCTTGAATCTTCCGCGTGATTTTTTTCCTATGTTTTTAGTTTTTACATGTTTGGTTGCTCAAAAGATTTTTGGATGTTTTAATTTTTTTGCTGATTTGGATTTTTTTAATAATTAAAATGCTGATTTGTCATTTTTTAATATTATTTTATAAGCCACGTCAGCTTTAATTGTGCCAACTGTGCATATCATTTGCCACGTAGGCATTTTTCCATCAGTAAGTTAACGGTGGAGACCAAATTGATTGTTACTAAGATGTAGGGACCAAGTTAACCGTAACCCCAAAATGTATGGACCAAAATAGTGTTTTCGCCTATTTTTTCTTAATAAGAATCATTTTTTACAATGAAATTAATAACTCAAATGGCATGTCAATATGTTTTTTTAATAAGATTTTTTTTTTGTTTTTAGAAATTAGAGATTTTATTAGTGAATTGATGACATGTTATTATTTGGACCATTTATTATAAGATAAAAGTTAAGATTAAAAGAATTTGTGCTAGAGTTCCCTAAAAAACTATAGCTTACATTTATTTTATAAAGTCAAATAAGCATGGAATATTAACATATCAATTTAAAATACTTTTGTGATTACTTGTTCCAATTTTCTTTTAGCAAACAAAGAAGCATGACTACAATGGAGTTCCCTAACTTGAAAAAGACTTGAAGCTTTGTTTCAAAAGCCAGAGACTAATGTACAATATAGGGCGAGCTCGTCGAGCAGGGTTAACCTATTAGAGTTCCAACAAGAATCATAGAGATGTCAAGATTCAAGAGAGAAGTATGTTAAGAGGTGTGCAAGATATTGAGGGAAATGAGAATGTCATATGTTTGAACCTCAACCTATAGACCTCTCAAGGTTTCTTCATGTAGCAAGTTCAACGCTACCTATGAAATTGATAACATACTTGAAGTTGATAATTATCATATTTATTTATGCAATGGTACATTTTGTTAGCTATATATGTTCAAGGCTCCTCTCAACCAAAAAAAAGAAAAAAAACTATACATGTTCAAGTTATTTGTACACTTGCGGAATACCTTTTTTTTTCTTGTCCAATTTAGTACAAGGTAAAATGGATAAATATATTTAGGGTAAAACTTAGATACAGTACCTTAGGTACCCCTTTTAAAATTCAACCACCTGTCTTATTAAAATAACTTAGCTAACGGTGTTAATACCCTCTCTTTCTCTAATTCTGTTAACTATATCCCTCCATCATCTCACTCTCATCTCAAACTTGAAGATCTCTCCACCACTGGATCTCCATGGCTACTGTCAAGGGCAGCCACAGCAGGCCACCGTTAGCCACTCTCATGGTCTCTTTTGGGTTTGCTCTTCTCTCTGAAGTCTAGCCTAGGCCCCTAAGGCTAAAAGCCTGAAACCCATGAGCTCTGCAACAATCGGAAGCACACTAGTGATGCGGTGGCCGCCGATCGTCCTCTTCCTCCTCTTCTCTTTCTTTGTTTGTTCTTTAGTTTTCCTTTAATTTATCTTTTCTCCTCTCCTCGTTTGATTTTATGTGGGTTTGGGGGTTGGGTTTGTTTTGGTTTGATTTCATGCTAGGACATGATGGTTTTGGTTGGATTCCAAACATGGGTTTTTTGGGTATGGTCATTCTTAGCAAGGTTTTTAGAACCAAATCGGACCGAGAGGTCGAACCGTGAAAACCGGAAATCCGGGATGAAAAACGGTTTTTTAAGCCTAAAGAACAGGATTTTTTGTTAATTTCGTGAACCCTTAAAACTGGGGTTGGACCGCATGAACTGGTGAGAACTGTGCGGTCCAACCCCTTAGCATTTAAAAAAAAAACTTAACACAATTTTATTCTACTTAATTAAATTATCCATCTCTTACAAAGAATAAAAAAAATTATAATTAAAATCCTTCAAAGATATTCAACTTTACTTCAAAAATTAATCATAAATTTTAATGTTTTCGTGGTTATTATTTTCTTTTATTAACTTTCTTATTTAATTATTAAATATATGCTTGAAAATCATTAAATTTCCCTCACATATATAGATATATTGTCAATTTTGCTAGTTTTATAAATTTAATATCTATATTTAGGCTTTAATTAATTATGACGTCATCTCGATTCGACCTCGGTTTGACCTCAAAAACCATAAACCTCTCCCTTTTACAGTTCAATGAACGGTCTGAATCTGAAAACCTTAATTCTTATTTCTGTGATTTTTGGGTATGGTCATTCATTGTCCGATTCAAGTTCTTTGCTTCTCTAACTATGTCCCTAGCCGCAGACAAGAAGCAACAAACCTTTAGTTGACAACGCAATGCACATAATTAAGTTAGCCTTTTTGTTCTTCTAAAATCTTGATTTCTTTAAAAATTTAGAAGTATGAGAGATTGAAAAGCTAAAGATGTTGGGTTTTCTCATGGGTTCTCTAACATCTTGGAAAACTGAAAACAAAAGTGAAAAGACAGATAAACGGACTGTGTTAACACCGTTAATTGAGTTATTTAGTCAGATAGGTGGCTGAATTTTAAAAGGAATACCACCTAAGGTACTGTATCTAAATTACTGTATTTAAGTTTTACCCATATATTTATATATCTAATCATATTTTTATTTAATAAATCCAAGTAAAAATTTTGGTTGACTTTATGGAGAATTTTTTAAAGCAAGATATGTTGAAAACTTTTCTTTTACTTCTGAGATCAGTTAGTGTATTTCTTTTTGTTTCGTTACTCATTCCAATTACTGACAAAAAAAAGTGTGCAAAGTTCAACAAGTACATTATGCATACGACATGCAATCGACTGTTCTCTTCAACTTCAGTCCAAAAGGGTTGTGAGTTAGCTGGGATTGTCCTGTAACCCTCCCCTTTGATGATTACAAAATTGAATCTATTGAGCATTTTTTTTAAAGATAAGGTACTGGATGTTGGTTGACAATGTGATTAACATAATGATTGTGCGTGGACTGTGGATAGGATTTTTATATATGATATCCAAGCATCACATATACCCGGGTCCAGAAAAGACATCCAAAAGTCAACTTATTTAATTTCACATATTCCGGGATACACATAAAATAAATAAAGGAGGAGCAGGGAACCGACCCATCTCTATATTCTGAAACAAAAACAAACCCAAGAGGGAAGAGTGGAGATGGTGAGGGTGAGGGTGAGGGTGAGGGTGAGGGAGCATCCCACTTACAAAAAGAAGCCCGGTGGGCAAAGTTATGAGCACGAGAATTTACATTCCTAATCCTAAGGGAACTTAACATCTTTTTCGTTTTTTATCTGCAAAATGATATGCAGATACCAGAAAGATGCTTAAGATGGAGTGCTAAGAAACAAAAACCAAAGTATCAAAAGAAGAGCAGAGGCAGGGAAAACATCACTGAAATTTTAGACATTCATAACCATAACGTCACTTTTAAGTAGTGGCAACATGCCAGATAGAACAACTAGCTGCTAGAGAAATAGTGAGCAGCTTACACATCAAACCACTGATCCAAGTCCAACTCTTCCCTCCATCAAATACTATAAACACAGAGGTCATGATAGAAACTAACAAGTTTAACTATGAAAGTCACAGCTTGTGGAGCACTCCAAAAATACAAGTATAAAGGATTTTCTTACACAACCATGAGTATTGAATACCTGTGATTTTTATTACCTTAATACCATCTTGCTGCAAGTGAGACAGGCAGGAGGAGGCAGGAGAGAACCATATAATACATGAAGCTTAATTTAGAAATGGAGTTCAGTCATCCTTACCATGGCAGTCTTAAGACAAATTCTTTAGATCCCCGACTCCGAGCTTCTGTACTTCAACCTTGAGAGACTTGAGGTACCTAACAGCTTCATCTAGTACAGCAACAGTATTCATTTGATTGCCACCAGGTACTATTCCTCTCAGTGCCCTCACCATCTTCTTCATTTTCTTCTGTTTCCTTTCACTATTGCAGCTGTCACCACTGCCTGAGGTCATCTGATTAGAAGAAGACAATCTATTCTTCTTTGGTTTTGAGCCATAGTTTGAGAAAGAATCAGGAGACGCAGTTTGATAATCTTCATCAGTCCGTGCTGTGCTAACCACTTCGTCATCATATTCTTCTTGCTCATCCTCTTCCAAACTCAACAACGCATCAATATCATCTGAATCTTCTTTCAGTGGAGAGGATATTTCTCTTTCTGTATGATCAACCTCTTTTACCTCAAAATTGTCTTCAACATACGTAGCACCGATGTTTACACCAGGAGCACTAAATTTGTGGGCAATTGCAGGGTGGAACATAACTTGGCTTCGCTGATCAGTTTGATCAAAGATGATAAAATTCTTTGGACAGACCTCAGAAGGTTGAAATTCGACACCATGGAAGGGTGTCAAGTGCTTAGCAGTTGGAGATAGAACTGCATCAAAGGCAGATGCAACTGGAATATGCATGTAACCATTCCCCACTTGATTTGCTAGAGGGCGCACTGCCTTTTTGCGGAAAAAATGTTGGTCACTCTGCATCTGGAATCCTATTTTCTATTTAATTAAAAGTCCACGAAACAATGGAGTTCACACTTTTGCACTGGCAATTATTTTATTATCAATTGGACAAAGGTTCCTAAGGTGATGATTAAATTAAGGTATCGACATTCTGGTACAAGAAAGCTGTTTTTCCAAATAAACACTTACGGAGCTACCACCATTAAATGCTCATCTCTATCATTGCCTTCTTATGTATGAATGCAACCAAAGGCAGTCAGTCCCAAATCCCAATGTCCCAAAACTCGGAAATAGTAGACTACGTAACAGGTTTAAGCAACTGTCGGAAGTACTCAGCCTGTAACAGATAATAAAAAGTCAAAGGAGTAATGAACTATTAAACATACAATCAGACAAAGGAAGCAGAGTGTTTGGAAGATGTTCTCATAAAGTCCATAAATGGAGAAGTGTAAGAGATACCTATTAAAAAAAAAAAAAAAAAAAACCCTTTATAAGTTAAAGCAGAACTTTTTAATAATTAAATGAAACAAATAAATGGACAATCACAAGTGCAAATTTCTTCTATACTGCTCAAATTCTTCCATGGAGTTAAAAGGTACAAAAATTGCAAGATGACCAATTTTCACAATTTGATTTAATTTGAATTTTGAAAGTTAATAAAGTTCTTAAACTTTTACAGGATTTCAATCTTCCACCTTTGGTTTCAAACAGAGAGGCCCCAAACCATTCCCAGGAAGAATCACAGGTTAATTTATCACAATAAGTTTGTAGCATTAGGTAAAAGAGGGAGGCGTGCTGTTATTCTTGTACAATCAGGTCTCTTAACTTCCTCATTCTTATCTAAATGTAATTGAAGTTTGCATCACTTAAATTTTCAATATATATATATAGAGAGAGAGACAGAGACAGAGAGAACTGAAGAACTAGTGCACATGCATGCTGGAATATTCATACATAATCCCCTAATAATAAATCTACCGACAGCTGAAATAATTATATCAATAAACTCCAATCTATATTCACCACAACAACATATAAAAATTTGATGAAGATATTTAACATATTATCATGACAGGACACTAGCAATTCACATGTAACTAGCTCTCTAATGAATGCCATTTATTATCCAACACATAAGTCAGAACATGGCTCCGATGGAGGTTAAAAATGAAAATATCATGAGGAAATTAAACAAAGCTTGGAAATACTTTTCCACAGAACACAACCGTAACCATGTTAAGATACACCAATCCTATATCACAAGCACCCCAGAAGCTTCATATAAGGATTATGCATTGCAGAAGGAGACAAGGCACTGTCAATCAGTATAAGCTATAAAGAATCATGCTTAATCAATTTCACAATAAGAAAATAGGAAACCACTTTTACCTGGCAAACTTGTATCAGTTGATAGTATGTGATGATCCCAACACTCATTTTAATCTTCCCAACTTCTTTCACTGCTCGATATCTTTTTATGGTTACTCCAATGTACATTCTCACTCCTCCCACCAGTTTTAAATTAAGACAAAAGTACAAGCTAACAAAAAAACCTTCGCAAAACACCTACATAGAATAAGAAAAAAACCCACTTAAGATCAATGAGAGAAACATGAAACAAACACATATAGCCAAATGTTAAACAACAGTATATTTCCAAAATGACAAATCTTTTCGTAATTCAGATTAAGAAAATTTACAAACATCCATTCAACCGTGTCCAAACCTCACTTACACGGGTTCTCATTTTAGGCAAAACAAATGAAAAGAATCATATAATTATGTGATAACAAAATGACATGAAACCCACATTAAAAAATTCAGCGTTCAATTCTCCACAGCTTATTTACACACCAAACAGAATTGCATAAAATTAAACTTTTCTTCCATTACCTGGTTCAGATGTTCAGATAATAATAACAATCAATTCAACGCAATGAACAACAATTACCACATAATAAACACAAAAGAGAGAGTGTGAATCTCACCAAAACGAAATGGAATTACAGTATAACACGAAAGAACACAACCAAGCGAACACAGTTCATCTTGTAATACACAAAAGAGGACGTCCACGGCATCTTGATTTTGCTTCTTCAATACCCAATTCTTCAAGAAAATTTTGAACTTAAGCTTCTACTGCAAATCACAAAAACCCAAAACAGAAAAATTAATAGTCCAACCGAACTGAATGTCGAAATTTAAAAATTAAAAAAAAAAAAAAAAAAAAAAAAAAGAAGCAAATCTTTCATCTTGACTTTAATCGCTGGGGAAAAATGCAAGAAAATACATAAGATTCAATAATTTCATTTCATTATCTCAGCAACCAAACAGAGAATAAAGCAAGATTTGTCAAAAGAAAACCAAAATTCAAGCTCTCCTCGGATTCTAGATCAGAATCACAAAACAAACCCTAGACACAGAACAAAACAAAATACACTAAAAATCACACACAAAAAAAAAAAAAAAAAAAAAAAAAAAAGCTCAAATAAACTCAAACAACGAATCAAAAAAAAGAAAAAAGAAAATCAAAATTTCCGAACCTGTTGAGAAATTTTCCTAGATTTGCGGTATGAATTGAATTAAGGTCTAGAGGTAGAGAGAGAGAGAGAGAGAAAGTGGGTATGGGAATGGGAACGGGGGAATGGGTGGTGTTTGGGTGCGATTAATTATTAAGTTTGGGGATGTGTGCTTTTGGGTTTGAGTTTTTGGTTTTTGTTGGATTAGGACTTAGGAGCTATGTTACGAGACAGGGTGGAGTCAAACGCGGAGAACGGGAGCCGTTGGATTAGAGTTGTTGGGCCTTGGAAATGGTTTCCGTTTAATGCGGGATTATGTATTCACCGTTGGATCTAGCACGCGTGCGTGCCTGGATTAGAGTGGGCCCTCTTTGACGATTATACCCTTCGTGTTTTCGACTCTTCTACGCTTTCCCTTCCTTTCTATTATCTCCCATCTTTTTTCTTTTTTCTTTTTTCTTTTTTCTTTTTTCTTTTTTTTGCTAAACTATACTATTGGTCCCTGAAGTTTATCTTGAGTGCGCAATTGGTCCCTCAAGTTTAAAGTGAGCACAATTAGTCCCTTAAGTTTTAAAACTGAGTTGATTTGGTCCTTTTACTAACTGTTGTTAACGGTGTTACTTACATGACTAACGGAACAATAACTTGAGTTTTTTTTTATGACGTGGCATGTTTTTAATTAAAAAATTAAAAACTAAATTTACACATCACCAGTACCAAATTAAAAAATTTATTAATTATTTATTTTCTACCTGTTGTAAAAACCCACAACGAGAGAGAAAGGGAGAGAGGGAAGAAATCAAACCCTGGTCGCCGCTTGAAATTCCATGCCCTAGTCGCCGTCGGCAATAGCCCAAGCCATAGCTGCCGCCGGCGACAGCACAAGCCCTAGCAGTCGCCAAAGTCAGCCACTACCCTAGCAGCCGTTGGCGACAGCCACTGACCCGCCTTCCTCCTCCTCTCGCACAACCACTGAGCTGCGTTTGTCCTCCCATCTCAGGTACTACATCGACGAAGACAAAAATCAGCAATACTTGAGAGGGTTTTCAATAAGGGGAGGTGGAAAAGCACCAAGCCACAAATGGAGAGAGAGATGATAGAGGAAGATTGAGAGTGAAAACGGTATGGGTATGGACCTGTCTAATTGCCTCCCTCTCTCCTCCCTCTCTGTCTAATCGCCCTCTCTAGTGAAGGGTGGGTTCCGATGGGGCAATTGCTGGGTTTCATCTAGGTTTTCTCTTTGTGATTTCATTTGGGTTTTTTTTTTTTTTTTTTTGGTCTTTGGTCATGTAAATTACACTTGTTGATTGGGTTTTTTTTTTGGCTTGATTTTCGGCTTTGAATTCTGATTGGCTAGATCAAATGCAAGGTAGATACTAATTTTGGATTGGATTTTTTTGTGGGTTCATGGTGGTGGAGGTGTAGGTTGCCGTTGTGGTGGTTGGGGTAGAGTTGGGGGTTGTCGTCAATATGGATTTTCAATTTCCATGGAAACTATTTTTTTTTAATTTTTTAATTAAAAGCATGTCACATAAATAAAAAAATGTCAAGTCATTGTTCCGTTCGTCACGTAAATAACACTGTTAACAACAGTTAGTAAAAAGACCAATACAACTCAGTTTTAAAACTTAATGGGCTAATTGTGCTCACTTCAAACTTGAGGGTCCAATTGCACACACAGGATACATTTCAAGGACCAATGGTATAATTTTGCCTCTTTTTTTTGTTTTTTTTTTTTTTAATTTAGGGTACTTTTTTTAAAAAATAAAAAACTAGTATTAAAAAAAAAAATAGTTATTCCACATAATGCATAATCAATTCAAATATCGATTTAACGTGTGATTGTCAAAATAGAAGTGATTTTCACTTTCTTTAAAAGTAACCCACGTTTGAAATCATTATGACAGATATGTTATATGCAAGAAATATATTTATTAAAGTATTCCCCAATTCTCATAGTTAGTCTTAGTTTCATGTTATTTTGTGACTAATTATGAATTATCTATATTTTATAGGTAATGGAGGCTTTACATGCTAATGGGCTTTTTGTAAGATATAAGGATGGACTCTAATTCAAGTGGAGTGGGTTGAGGCCAACTCACTTCAAATTATCTTCAGTAGTAGGCCAAGAATGTATATTGTGTTCATCAAGAAATGTCTTAACTTGCAAAATGTGAAACATGTCATTTGTTAAGGGCCTCAGCCCAAGCATCTTAAGGTAACACTTGTGCACAAGATAGACGAATTGACCATGAAGGATGTGCAAGATATAGACAGTGACAAATAGGTGGTGTCAATATCAGAAGGCATTGAAACCAGTGAGCTTATCAAAGGGCTTGGGCAGCTTAACAAGACTCCGCATAAACCATCGTGTTGCAAGTGTAAAGGCAAGTGTCATGAGGATCACCATTATATTTGATAAATAGATTTGTTCTTTACGTATGGAGTTAGGCATATTTCTTGAAAATCAAGTAAACCACTTTTCTCTGCAGGATAGATTTTTTAATTACTGGACTCAACAGATTGAATTAGACTTAAGTAACCGAAGTAGACTAAATGGACTGAATTAGACCAAATGGAGTGAACTGCACCGAAGTTTAATAGACTAAATTGGACCTGTTAAATATTAGAATTGATACATCATATTAAATATACTAGTATGAATGCAAAAGCGAAAGTATAAAATATAAAACACAATAACATACGAGGGTTACATGGTTTAACCTAAACCCTAGACTAAAAAACTTCAAGTACAAGTAGGGGACTTGGCTTGCACACAAAGTAGAATTAAACTTGAGCTTATGCTAATGGGCTAATATATCTCTAACATGACCGAATAGCAAAAAGTAAACTAGATTGGGCTGAAATGGTCTCTCTCTCACTCTCTCTCTTACATATTGTATTTGTGTATGCTTTTTTTTTTTTCACCATGTGAATAGCTATTGTTCTAAACAACAGGGTTTGGTTTATTTTCCCAGGAATTAAGTTGGCCTTTCAGACACAGCTTCCCTTCCGGGTACTACGAAGTCTACAATGACACTGAGTCTCTGATGCCATAATTAACAATTCTGTCTAAACTTTAAGATTTCATTTTGAGCCTCAGATTGCTTTCAACTCCCGGATTGCTTTCTGCCTTGACATGCACAATGAAGCAGTTCGTGCCTTGCGATATTTAATTAACATTGGCAGCAAATTTAAGAACTTCCAAACGTGTCTAATCCCTAATACCACTTGTCAGCTGCTTGAGGTATGTATTTGTACCGAGATAAATATCGAAAGTTTTTTTTTTCAATTTAATAAGAATCAATCATTCTCTTTGTTTTTCAAGCATTTTTGTGATGTGTATTGGGCTATCCACTTGATTCAATGCAGTAATAGAAGTGGGAGTGGGGTGCCAAGATCCAAAGTTATTAGAGATTTCAACAATTGGAAATTGGAGATGGTTGATTCGTTGTTTGAGGTTGAAGTTAAATGGCAATGGTAGGTTTGATGTGTGCCTTTATGAGGCCTTGTGAAAGTGCTTGCTTTGTTTGGGCGCGTATTATGCTGATCCTGTATATAAGTATGCTTTTTATCTTATATTATCTTTACCACATTTATAATAATTTTCATTTGATTTCCACTTTTTGGATAAATATTTTCTCACTAATTATATTATTTTAAATAATTTTAAATAATTAAGTGAATTTATGTTAGCTCTAATTGATAAAATAATTGGAATTCAAACCCCACTTGTTCTTAAAACTGATTAGAGAGTAATCATCATACAGTAGACGCTATAAGTATAAGTTGAAATTTTGCTGTATTTATCAAAAAGAATTTTATATAATGGATCAAATAAATAAAAAATAATTATTTTCAAAATTCAAAATTTTAGATTATATTTAAATTTAAACTACCTATTAGTGTGAAGTGTAACTATTTAATTTTAAAACATAATCTTAAATTCAAGTAGACAACTCGTGCCAAATACATCCAAATCACACTTCAACTATAGTATTCAAAAAACAATATTAAACGCTAATGCACTAGTAGATTGACAAATACATATTAGAGAGCACTCTGCTTTATACAGATAAAAATTGAACCAACAAATGACTAAACACTAAATAGAAACTATTAAAGATATAAATAGCCTATTGAGATCGGTATGTACAAATAAACATGTGGAGGAGAAAAAATATATATAATGTATAAATGTTTTTGACCTGCAAAGATAAAGGGTAGTTGGCTGTGGTAGTTGATTGGAATCCTATTAATTGTCAATCAACTAAAATCACAAGAGAGTGGTCTAGTGGTATTGGGTGATGTACAAAATGCGCTGAGTGTGAGATCCAAGGTTCAAATCCGAATATAGACTCACTTAGGTTACCTCTCTCAACAACTCAAGGTTTACTAGTATCCCTCGTGGGGTTGGGAAGCTATGGTTCACCGTCAATAAGGCCCCGAACCCAATGAGTAGGGTGCTATTATTACCATCAATCCAGTGGTAGATTGATGGCTTGTGGAACAACCAAACCAATCAAGACCGGAAAAGGCATATAGATCAAGTGTGTTTGAGGCCAAATTTTGCATCCCAAAGTGAGTAGTGCCCTGAACATATATAACACAGAATGCGTTTAAGAAGCTAGTAGATGCATGAAATGGCATACCTTCAAAATTCACACCGTAATGAGACAAGTAATTGTAAGGTATTGCAAACCCACCACCAAGGTTATGCTAATCAGTAGGATCTAGGTACGGTAAGTCACTAAAGGGAAGGAAGTGGTGACCTTTGGATTGGATGGCATAGGAGTTGAGATGGGTTTGCAAAAGTTCATTGCAGCATGAGCATGATCGAGGAAGTTCAATGCATAATGTGTTTGGCAGAGAAATAAAATATGAGCAGATCGATGAACTTTAATTATGCCAAGAAAGTGATGAAGAAAAACTCAGGTCCTTGATGAAGAACTACCTACTGAGCCAAGTGAGAAATAAGTCAGCTAATTCGAGTAGAGTTATCACTAGTGACCGCCATATTGTCAACATATAAAAGTAATAGAAGAATACCATGGCAAAAGTGACAAATAAACAATGTGGGATCAGTGGTGCTACAATAAAACTTGAGTTGAAGCAAGTAATCAACTAAGTCTATCAAACCATTAGCAAAAAAAGAAAAAAGGAAAAAAAAAAAAAAAAAACTAAGTCTATCAAACCAAGCTCAAGGAGTTTATTTAAGACCATAGACATAGAGTGCACGATTCAATTAACACACACGTGGCGTGTTCATGATCAACATAGTCCGGAGTTTATTACATGTAAACTAGTGTAGATAATGAGCCCTAAAGGAATGCATTTTTAAAAATGCCACTACTATTACAAAACTTTTTTTTTTTTTGGGTTGGCTCTCACCAAAAACCTTTTTTGTCTCTCATTATCTGCATTATCCGTTCCACCATTTATATATAATTTTTTTTAATAATATTAAAAGTAACTACAAGAGAATAAAAGCCTGAAGAGTTTTTAGTTGATTATATAACTGTTTATTAGAAACTAGCCTCTTTGCATGCATATTGCACATGTTTAGAGGCTCTTCTATTTTTTTTTTTTAAATGTAAAGACAACTTTTTGTGTGTACTAACTCGGATGCATTTTCAATCACCAAAATTCCTAGGGGAGTAATGAGATTTATGCGTTTGAGAGTGAATTAAAATTTGGGAGCTACATCTTATCACTCTCCTAAAAATTTTGGTGATTGGAAAATGCAACCACCCCAAATTATTATACATGAAAGGCTTGTTTTTAGGAAAGATATAGAGGAGTCTCTAAGAATGCGCATTAAGGCTAGTTTAATAATTTAATAATATTATATATGTATCCAAAAATAAAAAATAAAAATATATGCTATCTAATATCTAATCTTTCTCTAACTTTTATTTCTATCTTTGGGGCAAAGGCTGCCTATTTTTTGATTTGTCTAATTTTATAATATATAATATCATATGATTATGAGTGTTTTATGTTTCTTTTCATTAGTTGAAGTGTTGAACAACTTGGAAATTGACAGACTTAAGAGAGGGCTTAGATAGCAAGATATATAGTTGTAAATTGAATCTTTGCAACAAGGTACAAATAGTAGGTTCAATCTACAAGATGAAAGGATATTGAAGTGGGAGATTCCACTCTGTACCTATAGTTCCTTATCACATTTCTAGTAAGCTAAAACAAAGTGATAAGTTTAAAGGAAAAATAACTTAAATACTTAGTACTAATACTTACTTTATTTAAAGGCCATAGTACTAATACTCTGACACATCCTTACAGTTCTTGGTACCACCCAGCATTATCCATTTCCCACCAACCTTGGAAGAAGAATTTACAAACTTAAGATCTGAGCAAACAAATCTTCCAAAACATACAGACTCCATATAACTGATCTCAAATACGGTGTCAAACATCAGCTCAGCCTTAACATTCACTTCACCGCCAGCCAAATCACTTGCAAGAAGATTATCACTGGGCGAAAATGGGTAATTACCCATAAAAAACAAACTATTTAGTTAGTAGGATTCGTTTACAAACTATATATATTTTTAGCAACTCGAGTCTTAAAGACTCGATTTTGGGCCCCTAAATCGAGCGTCTAAGGCTCGATTTTCATGGGTTGTTCCTATCTGATGTGGCACTTTTTCCACGTGGCATCTACATGAAAATCGAGTTTCTAAGACTCGATTTACATTTAAAACGAAAACAAAAAAAACCACAAGGGCAGCAGGAAAACCACAGCAACGCGTTCATCAGAGAAGAAAGGAAAAAAAAAAAAAAAAAAAAAAAAACCAGAGAAGAAGTGTTCATCAGAGAAGAAAAAAAAAAAAAAAAAAAAAAAAAAAAAAAAAAAAAAACCCAGATCGCACCGCGAAGAGAAGAAAAAAAAAAAAAAAACCCAGATCACACCGTGACCTGGGTCGCGCGGCAACCTGGGTAGCGCGGCGTGACCTGGGTAGCGCGGCGCGACCTGGGTCGCGCGGCAACCTGGGTCGCGCGGCGACCTGGTCGCGCACGGCCTGGGTCGCCGGCCTTGATCTGTCTGTGTCTCCATTCCTTCTTCTTCTTCTTCTTCTCTTTCTTTTTTTTTTTTTTTTCTTTCTTTCTGCCTTTTTTTTCCGCTATTTCTGCATTTTGGGTTGGGGTCATTAATATTTTATTTTTGGGATGGAAATCGAGTCTCTAAGACTCGATTTCCATGTAGACGCCACCTGGACAAACTGCCACATCAGACAGGAACAACCCATGAAAATCGAGCCTTAGAGGGTCGATTTAGGGGCCCAAAATCGAGTCTTTAAAACTCGAGTTGCTAAAAAAAAAAATATAGTTTGTAAACGGACCCTACTAACTAAATAGTTTGTTTTTTATGGGTAATTACCCATTTTTGCCTTATCACTGAGCCCAAACTTAGCCTTCACTTGTTTCTCTTCATTGCACTTTAGAACAAAAGGTGGAAGTCCTTTATCAGAGAGATACTTGTGATCTTGATGCAGGTACATGGTTGCCAATATTAACGAGTAATTTGCATGAGGCCCTCCATTTCTAAAGGAGAGAACCATGTTGAATTCTGTGGTGGTTTGTGGGTAGGAAATATTGGAAACTGATAGGAAAGAGGTTGAGTCCACTTGGACCTCGTATCAGAACTTTACATCAGAATTGGCCGGATTCGTTGCAATCAAGAAAGCACATAGCGAGATGAGTCCAAAAAAGAAAATCAGGAGGATCCACACGCAGGTCATGTCAAAACCATCTTTAGGCTTAGTCCTCTTGGTGACAGTGGCAGCTGTGGAAGTGGTGGCAACAGTATTGGTGGCAATGGTACCAATATTGGTGGAGGTAGTAACCTTAGTTGTCATGGTTGCAGGGCCTAGTTCCACTAGAACTTCATGGCTGAGACTGAGAGGGTTGGTCTTCTCCATTGGAATTGAAAGTAGCTAGGAATATAGGATAGAATAGGATAGGGGCTATGAAGTGATTTAGAGGGGATAAGGGAGATTTTGGTGGGTGAGGGCCATAAATCAGAGAAGTTAATAAGATTCACATGGTGGACAACTGATGTGGTCCACCATTCCACTAAAAAAAATTTATTCATTTAAAATTGTTAGTTAGAAATTTTTTTTTAAATAGAAATTAATTACTGACTCAATAATTTTAAATAAGTGGAAATTTTTTAATGAAATGATAGATAAGTGACGTGGTCTATCAGAAAACTCTATAATTTCTCCATAAATCATAATTATATGCTTAGCCTGACTCCCCACCAGAAGATGTATATAAAGTTGGGGAAAATGTAATTAATTTAGACACATGGGGTGATTGCTTCTTAGCCAATTGTAGTAAAACTTGGAGCACAATCACTTTTACATTTTGGGTATACTGCAGAGCTTTAACCTAACCAAATAGCAAATTCAAATTTTGTAACCAGCATTAACTCTTGTCCAAAACCCAAAAAAGCCACCCCAGGTTCCCAGCAAGGCAGCAACCATATCCTTAGGTTTAGATCCTTTCAATCTCAACCCTGAGTGCCCATCAGCCACCAACAACCAAAGTGATCAAACACTGATTTGTCTAGTTTCTTCTAGTATTGTATCAAACACTGATTTGGCTTGCTCTAAATTTTCAATTTCATTATTATTTTTCATTGATAGAATAATCACTACTTTTAATTCCATTTTTTGATGTCTCAAAACGTTAATAATATAGAATTAGGCAAAAAAAAAAAAAAATGGTTTCACAAAAGTTGACTATATGTAAAGGATAAAGGATAAAGGATTTCTAATTTCTTTGTTAGTTATGCAGGGTGTTTATTGAATTAAGTTAGTCAGATTAGAGGTGACTAACCTCCCAAAACATGAGAAAGAAAAGACCATTTGCGATTTAATTTGCTTGCTTTATTATTCAAGTCTCACTGCTTAAATATAGTGCAGTTTACAAGCTGATACAATCGAATAGAATAAAAGATAACTCAAATAAACGAAACAATCTAAATAACTTAACTCTCCCAAAAACTAGGAATCTTATTTGTTGAACTCCAATACTACTCTTATCAACGGTCCTTGAATTAAGGAACAAACTCAATCCATTACTCCACAGCTCATCCAAACAAAATAATAATAACAATAACAATGATGCTAGGTTGATGTCTATCCTTATCCTAACTTTCACTATTCCCTTGCTCATACCTTTGGATCATTTGATTGCTTCACCCATTTCTTAAATTACTAGAACACCACAAGTTCATCATATTCAGAAACACCAAAAGACTAACGAAGCATCAAAAGTTGAATATATAAAACAAGCCATAAATCACAACCACAGAACATAAAATAAACATGAAATTCACGTCTTGTGAGGCCTGTAGCAAAAGCCAAACGAAGAACAAGAGAGAGAGAAACGACGCCCCAGTTTTGGAAAATCAACTCATAGGTCGATAGTAGAGCGATAATACCGAAGATGGTGGCCGGTGGCTGATGGGCAGTCGGGATTGAAGAATTGAGTTTTGAAGGGGATCCAAAATCCTGATACAAGGATCTGGTGCATTTTTTGTTTTTGAACCATAGTTAACTTTGGTTACCATAGTTATTTGTTATTTGGTTAAGTTAAAAACTTTTATTTGAGGTGGCACTTTGTAGGCCTTAGATTCTTTTTAAGCAGATCCTAACCCTTAACTGGACATTTGGATCCCTTCACAAGGGTACTCAATAATTCTCATCATGTTGTCACTTGGCCAAATCCGAACCAAAATTTATAGTTATGAGTCATAATGGTGGTATAAAACCTAATAAACCATATAAAAATAAGGCTAAAATTAATGCAAAATTTATCCTCTATGTTTCATCAAAATTCATTCCACTAATTTCATTTCAATCCTCTAACTTTCAAAATTATTCAATTAAGGTTTTTTCATCAACTTTTGTTATATATTGTGATTAATTTTCTAATTTTTAAAATTTTTCTTCAAATTTTTTAAATTAAAAAAAATCAATTAATGATTGAAAAATATTTTTCAGATTTTTTTTTCCAAAAATTTTTAACAAAAGTTGACGGAAATGCCTTAACTGAATAAATTTAAAACTTAGAGGATTAAAATGAACGAAAAAAAAATTAGAGGATTGAAATGAATTCTGAAAAAACATAGAGGATGAGTTTGCATTTTAGCTTAAAAATAATTACTTAGTTTTTTTTTTTTTTTTTTGATAGGAAAATAATTACATAGTTATATATATTTTACTTCAAAATTTCTGACAATACAAAAACAATTGTTTTATAATGTATCAGTGGTATGTGTAAAACTTGATATTCTCAAAATTGAGTTTATATATATAAATATAAATATAAATATATATATATATATATATATATTTATATATATATATATTAAGTGGAACTCTTAAAGTCGAGTTCCACTTATAACTCGATTTTGTTAAAATTGAGTTTTAAAAACAAAGGTATTTTACTAAATAATTTCAAAACATGAACATTGTTTTGCATGGTTTATAAATTAGGGACAAGTGCTCATTTCCCCCCCCCCCCCCGCGCATTCTATTGACTTATTGTTTTGGATTTTATAGGATATAAGATAATATATAACACATCATATATATATATATATATGCTTATTTAGATAAAAATTTACATGATAGAAATATTTCTTTTTAACCGAAAATTATAATGTTTTATAATTTAATTTGAATACTAAAACAAAAATAGAACGAAATTAAGACAACATATAATAACTAATAACTATCATGAAATAATCATCGCCAAATATAACATAAAAGAAACTAGCAAGCTATAAGACCGTGGCAGTAATAATAACCAAAAACAATTGAAAAAGAAATGTGTTCGAAAAGACAACTTGCATAGTTGCTATCCATATTGAATTATGTTTGCCCTTACTTTTAGTGAAAATTCACAATTCGAAATTGAGTCAAGAAAATCTCAACAATTACAATTTTATTTTAAGGCTAAGTGAATTACAAGAATTGCGTCATTTTGTTCTAATTGGATGGTGGATTAACCAATTTTGCAAAGTAATAGCCAAAATCTCAAAATCATCCCCTTTGACCAAGTTTGATCTAGAGTTGGAAAAACTCCAACCATTTGATCAAAACAAATTTGAGCTCCCATGAAAGACAATCAAATTCACTCTAAAATGAATACTCATAGGCCCATATTGGAATTAAAGCAAGATATCGCAAAAATTGAAAGAAAAAAAAAAAAAAAATACCAAACACTTTGCCACTTTTAAGAAAAGTTTCATAAAGTTTGATCACGATTTGATCGTGATCAAACAACAACATCATATTGGCGCAAATGAAATGTTATTGGAAAGCTCTTATGATAGGCTTCAATTTGCTAGTCATGAAACATGAAAATTCCAAACAAGTAAAGAGAGAAGTCACTATTTTTTTTTTTTTTTTTTTTGGAGAAACGTAGAGAAGTCACTATTGATACTATATTATGTTTGCCCTTGGTTTGATTGAAAAATAAATAAATAAAAATCTCAAATTTAAGTTCAAAAATTCCAAAAAATTTCCCTTTCACCTTTGGGATCAGAGGAATGTCAAGATATAACTTAATCTATCCCAATTGAATGTTGGATTAACCAAATTTGTGCATCAAGAATCAAAATAACCAAAAAAAGGCTTCATTTCCCAAACTCTGACCAAGTTTGTTGATAGTCAAACGAGTTCAAAACTTCATCAAACTACCAAATTTTATAATATTACACCAAAATACATCCTCTGAAACAGTTCTCCCAAGTTTGTCCACGGTCAACCAAAGTTTGACCAGAAATCCCATTATTCGATTGGCATAAATTCGAGCTCATGTTAAGGATAAATGAATTCCTTAAAAGATGACTGCTCACAGGTCCAAATTGGACTTAAGCCGGGTAATATATCAAAGAAAAAAAGAACTTTTAAAAAGTGCCCAACAATTAATTAATTTTAGGGAAAAAAGTGCTATAAACTTGATTATGATTTAATCTTGTTAAAATTATTATCAAATGACCAGGGATTGGTACAAATAAAAAATCGTTAGAAAGGCCTCACAACAAAGTACAATTTTTTTTTTTTTTTTTTGAGAATGACAACAAAGTACAATTTGGTAAGCTCAGACCACAATAGATTCCACTTGAGTGAAAAAAAATTTATGAAAATACCAAAGTGAGAATTTTGGGGGCAAAATCTTGAGTTGGATCTTTACTAGGCAGCTTTTCATGCCCTCTAAACCACGTTTCCTTGAATTTCCCGTTTTGTGATTCGTATGCTTGGTTCATGAATCATTTACAATGCTATTTTGATGCTGGATTTGAGCAAGTGAAAAAATGCATAAGCTGGTAACTCTAGTTATGACTCCTTGCACTTTGACTGAAATTTGAAGAGAGAAAGAGATTTGCTTCTTTTCATGGTTGATGAGGGTCTTGTTTATGTCAATAGTATTAGTTGTGATAGCTGACTAGTCCAGTTCTTGTCCAGTTCGGCTTAAACTCTTAGGAGGAACTAGCCCAGTTGTAATTAGTTGCACACCTGGGCTTCAATAGTGGGCTGTTCTTCTCTGCTTTTACACATGAATTGAAGCCTTTGAAGACCCAATTCTAGCCGAAAAATAGTTTATGAAGTACTCGTAGTAAAATAGGTAGCGCACCTAGCATCTCTCATAGTTCATAAGGAAAAAAGTAATTTTTACACATGGTTTAAAGACCAAAATTATATTTTGTCCAATAATTAACTGCCAACTTAGATAAACTATATTGTTTTTGTAATTTAGTATTACGTTTCCACGTCTTATGGATTCAACTCAATGGGACTTCTTCCTTTTTTCTCTCTTATGGATTCAACTCACTGGGAGTTTTTCCTTGGAAGTAGGAGCCTCAAATTATAAAGGAAAACAAAGAGACCCAGATGAAATTTAAGAACTAGCAACCACAATCACTCATTAGGGCTACAGGAATTGCTTGGGAAGTGAGAAACCCATTAATATTTCTCCATATTGAAGTAATGAAGTTCATGAAATACATGTGCTAGACAATAAATTATTGTAAAATAGATGCCTAACTGCATGTTAAACATGTTACAACTCAATACTTCTTTTGATGGTCATTATTAAAACTTATATTTGCATTCATCATAACCTGAAAATGTAGCAAAATTTGCTATTTAGACTGATTTTAGAAATTTTTTTGGTGAATAGTATGCGCGTCAAACTAATTAGTTAGTTGGACTGATTTTGGAACTCGAGTTTGATAAACTCGAGTTCTAGCCCAATATTCAACTTTCCAACTCCGGGTCTGACCAACATAAATCTGACGTGGAATTAAAAAAAAAACAAAAACCACATGGAACTCGAGTTTGGCAAACTCGAGTTCCTGTTGGGTAAAGTTTTTTACTACGTTGGAGCTCGAGTCTAGCAAACTCAAGTTCCAGGCAGGTAAAATTTTTAAAAAATTGGAACTCGAGTTTGCTAAACTCGAGCTCCAATTAAATTCCACCAACTAACCCAACCGTCTCAACTTTCCCATTACTCTCTAATATATATCACAAACAGCTCTCTACCATGCCTAATACACATAGACAAGCTCTCTACCACGCCATTTTTTTTACTTCAAATGCAACTTTCATTCTTTCCCACACCCAAGCTCTCTTTTTTTTACTTCAAAGCAAACTTTCATTGATCTCTACAAAATTAAAAGCTTCATTCTTCTTCAACCACTAGGTAAATATCTAAACCTTTTTCAAAATTTTTTTGGTTAGACCTGGTGAATTAATTTTTCATTTGTAGATATATATTTTTCACATACCACTTTTTATGGTTTATGAGTAATTAGTTGTTTGTAATGTGTTTAACATGTTATTATTTGCAATGTAACAGATTTTAATTTTTAAGGGTTAGTGACCATATAAAAAATTGCTTGAGATTAAAAATTCAAATATTTTTATTTGCTTGGAGAGAGTATTTTATATGTGCTTGGTTAATCATACAAAATTTGCTTGGAAATTTCAAAAATATTATCTCTAATGTTATATTTTGTGGACCATACAATGTTATTTTTACTTGGCGGATCATACAATGTTATATTTTCTATTTTCTATTTGCTTGGGGATAATAAAATTCAATTGTTTATAATTGATTAAAATTTCAATGTTATCTTTATATTTGCTTGGAGATAATATTTTATAGTTCATATCGGATAAAAGTGTTATACTTGTCACTAACTTTTAGTAAACTCATTCGACTTTGAATAGGTTTGTAATGGGTTCAATTGATTTATATTTATATTATGGTGGGGAGCCCCACAATGATGTGATTCATGGAGTGACGTATGAAGGGCCTGGTAAAAGGTTAGAGATTATTCAGCTAAAAAAACGAAGAGGTGGTGTATTGATGCATGCCTCTATTTCTACTGTTTACTTTCTCTCTTGTTTTCCTTCTAATCTTTCTTCCATTTCTTTTGTTTTTTTGTGTGTATTCCTTTGTTTTCTATTCTTTCTTTTCTACTTCTTATGTTTTTCCCTTCTTTTTTTATTTATTTTTTTTTATTATCTATTTATTACTGTTCATGGCTATCCCTTATATACTGTTTGCCATTGTGGGATTTACCCCTTTTGTACCTCAATTGTTTTTTGTTCCTTATGGGCATCCCTCTAGGACTGCCCACTAACCTGCCAGCTGTCCAGCCACTACCTCTGATTAGAGTGTGTTGGTTACATCACTTTCCATTTCCAGACAAAATTACTTGTCTTGTTCCTTATCTCTCTCTGTTCTTGTTTTACCCATGTGGATAAGGATTAAGCTACCTCATCACCTACCTCTATGGCATACATCAAGTAGTCCCAGCCCATACTTACCTCTTTTGAGTTAAATTCCATCCCAGCAGGACATTTTCCTAAAGACGCTTGAGTGAGAAACTTAGAATAGACCCCCCTTTCTTGCCACCGCCAAACCACACCCTCTGGACACCTTGACTCGTGGCCCACCTCCCATGTATTGGATAGGTACAAGTAGGTGGTTCACTAGCCCTTTGTGCATGCTCCACTTCGTTTGAATTTGTTTCTTTTTGGCCTTCACACCGTTTTCGTTGCCTTTGCGATGTTTGGTTCTGTTGTATGTACTAGTTGATGTTTATCCTTTGTGGCGTGAAGGATGCGTGGGCTTTTAAGCTCATATTTTCTTCCTTTCAATCCTTTCTAGGTTGGGTATCACTTAGGTGAAAGCCATCATCTTCGTACTGAGCCCATACTTTCTTCTTTATGGTCTTGGGCCTTTTGGCCATTAATCTTGCCATTCTGCTTCATTGTGTCTACTACAATTTTGTCTTTCTTTTCACTTCTTATTACCCTGTAGACTAATGTTCCTGCTGTATAAACCCATTTCTTTATTAATCCTTTGCTTAGGGTTTCTTTGGCCCACTTACCACGTTTTTACCTCTTTTAGGCTTGTTGGCCAACATTCTTGCCATGTTAGCCTGTTTTACCACTTTATTCCTTGGGCTTTCTCATTTCATTTACTTTTTCTTTACCTCTTTTTACTTCCATGGGCTTGTTGCTAAATTCTTTGGACTTTCTCGACCCTTTTACTACATCTTTACTTCTTATTATCCTTTGGGCTTATCATGCCAGCCCATTGAGTTTACCAATTTATTCCCTGGGCTTCCTAGCCCATTTACTTCTTCTTTACCTCTTATTATTCTCATGGGCTTACTACTTCATTCCTTGAGCTTCCTCAGTCTATTTATTTCTTCTTTACCTCTTGTTATTTTCATGGGCCTGTTGGCCATCAATCTTGCCACTTCAGCCCATTAGGCTTGTTTTATGATTTCTTTACCGTTTTGCCCCTCATTTTCTTCTCATCTTCTTTATTGTTGGGCTTCTTCTATTGTTGGGCCCTTTGTCAAAAATGGACATCAACAAACATTTCTATAGTAAATTAAACAAGTGAAATTTTCTTGGAATAAAAATAAGGGTATATAAATAAAAATATGTATTTAATCCACCAACCCAACAAAATATGTTCTCGGTCCATTTATTTCTTCTTTACCTCTTATTATTTTCATGGGCCTATTGGCCATCAATCTTGCCACTTCAGCCCACTAGGCTTGTTTTTTGATTTCTTTACTGTTTTGCCCCTCATTTTCTTCTCATCTTTTTTATTGTTGGGCTTCTTCTATTGTTGGGCCCTTTGTCAAAAATGGGCATCAATAAACATTTCTATAGTAAATTAAACAAGTAAAATTTTCTTGGAATAAAAATAAGGGTATATAAATAAAAATATGTATTTAATCCACCAACCCAACAAACCTGAATCTACCCAATCCAATTTAGTGCCTCGGGTTGTTTTTTTACTAGGTTAGGTTGGGATGATTTTTTTTTTTTTTTTTTTTTTTTTTTCAAGTTGAAGTTAAGTTGAGTTTGGGTTCAGTTGACAAGATTTTCAAAACAAGAATTTGTCTAATTGACAATATTTATATTTAAGAGAATATATGTATTCTATATTTGTTAATTTGATTCACTTTGGGTGAGAATTAGTTTAAATTTGTTAATTTGATTATTTTGGTAATTTGAGTTATAGTTATTAGACTCTATTGTGTAAAATGCAATCATTTATCGAATAATGAGTATAGATAATTAAATACTTAAATGAAAGCCCTTTCTTTTTTAAGCTTAAACAAATTGCCTTAATTTGATGAATGAACTCAACCATAAAACTTGATCCCTATAAGTTAGGTTGGAGATTTTTCAATACAAGGAGGTCTAGTTGGGTTAAAAAAAAAACATGAAACCCTATCTAACTTGTGGAATATATAACGTTTGCTTTTATGATTATTGTTTTTTATCATCATACCAATATGTTAATGAATTTTATTTTTAGAGTAGATGAAATTTGATCTAAATGTCTCATATGTCAATAAAAAATCATACTAATTGAGCAAACTAGAATTGACACTCAAACTTAATAAAACAAACTAATCACATGTGTGAATAACTAGCCTCCTGCATGTCAAAGTGGCCAATATGTTTTCTTTAATTATTTTATTAGTTGACTTATTGAATAGAATTATTAGATTTCAGAAGAAATATATATATATATATATATATATATATATTTATATATTAACTGGTGAGTGATAAAAAGAGATAAAGGTTAATGTTTGGGATTTGTGGTTAAAAAAATTCACTAAATCCAATGAAGTAAATAATAGAATAATGATTGACTTTTCTTTTATAAGTTTCCATAAAAGTTATAGAATTATAATTTTTAAGAATACACAAATGAATGACCAATTATGATACTGACGAGTTACAAAGTTTTAAATGATTAAGAAAAGTTGAGATAAACTTCTCGGACATGTGAAGATAGTTTGGCCGAGTGGTCTAAGGCACCAGATTTAGGCTTTGGTCCGAAAGGGCGTGGGTTCAAATCCCACAGCTGTCAAGATGATATATATTTTGTGTAGTTTTTCTATCTGCTAAATCCTAATCCTTTCTTTGACTTGTTTAGTCTTTTAGCACCACAAGCCAACCCATCTTTTTGGCTTTTATTAATAGCAACTTTTGGTGTACATGATGCTTAGTTGAAAAAAAAATGTTACTTCATGAATAGCATTAAATGTTGGTTTTGGAGGTAATTTTGATACAAATTTAGGTATCTAAAGTTTTGTTTTTACCTAATGGTTTGTGGGCAGAACACGTTTTTGGGTATGTTTATAGTATTGCCATAATCTTTATTATCACTACTAGAGGTAGACCAATGGCCAATAGGTCTTGTGATATTGGATCAAGGAGCTCAAAGTCACATTTGGATTTCTTGTTATGTTTCAAAGAATCACAATTTTCTTCCTTGCTATGTTCATTGTTTGACAACTTGACGTTTCCTACTTTTCTAGCCCAAAAGATAGTTCAAAACAAGTCTAGGTAGGATTGTCACATATATTATTGGTTGAATTTTGCCTATAAATTTTGCTTCATTCGATTCAGCTTTCAACTCAATGTCTAGTATTTCTGTAGTAATGGTATCTTCAAAGAGTCGGTTTGATTGTAGCCTTTGTTCCCTTCTACCTCTACAACAAAAAATGTTTATTATATCAAATGTTAATACAACAAAATATGTATATAGTAGTTTTAGACAAAATATCGCAACTACAAGTTAAAATGGTTGCAATAGTAACTTAAAAGTGTTAAAGTATTGCATTAACAATAATAAATTGCAATAACTTATAATTTTCAGTTGCAATAGAAACTTTAATATATTTGGAAAAATTGTTGCAGTAACTTAAAATGAAAGAATCGTTGCAATAACTTAAAATGAAAGAATCGTTACAATAAATTGATACCAATTGTTTTTGCAATCTATTGCAACAAAAATTTCAAATTAATAGCTTATTGCATTGAAGTTACCATTGCAATAATTTGATATTAATTCTTTTACAATCTATTGCAATGACAAACACGTAACTGCAATGAATATATTGTTGCAATAACTTGGTATCAATGATTTCATAGTCAATCGCAGTGAAAAAATGAATTAATTATCTATTACAATGAAGATATCGTTGTAGTAATTTAATTTGATTTATTTTGTTCAATTATTTGCAATCTATTACAACAAGTTTCGTGAAGTAATACCCTATACTTACAAGATATTCGAAATAGTAAATTACTTATTGCAACAATATATATATATATATATATATATATATATATCTATGTCACTATATCAAAGTTATTATTAAAATATTTGGAGTTTATTGCAACAAAATTTTTTGTTACATAAACCTATTACCTCAAATTTTATTGCAACATTTTGTATCAACTATTGCAATGACTCTAATGTTATTGCAATGGTTTTTTTCGTTGCAATAAACATTTTTTCTTGTAGTGTACTTACTGTTCTATCTGAAGAATCAAGCTTGAAGTTTAAATTGAAGCCTTGAATGCTTTGGCATCACCAATGATGCCACATACGCTACAATCAATGTCTTCCAATGGACTCATCATTGCTTCTATGTCTCAACAAATCCATCAACTTTTATCTACTGCTGAAGTAGAGGCTGCAACTGCGGCCAGATCTTTGGAATTTGCCTTGGAAATTGGTGTTAACCAAGCCGTTCTAGAAGGTGATTATGAGATGGTCGTACAAGCACTTGCTGACGAAGCTTAATCTAAAATTCTTTCCAATTCCTATAGTTTCATTGAGTTTTTCTCATACAAAAGGGGAGGGTAATAAGTTAGCTCATAATCTAGTTAGAAATTTTATAAATATCTCAGATCTCTTAGTATGGATGAAGGATATTCCACCACAATTCCTTTACGTTTTTTAGGTTGATATAATCAGATTATTTGGAAAAAAGTTCTTGTCTATCTTCTATAAAAAAAAAATGGTGAGACAAATGACACGATTTAACCTAAGTCTTTAACTTTAGCTTTCTGTTGCTTATTTTTAATTAACCTAAGTCTTTCCTTCTCTACTCAACGCTATTTACTTAGGCCATTTGAAAATCTTTCAGCTCTTTATTCACTAAGTTAACCCAAGTTTCAATCTATAACAATTTCAATCCAAAAATTAAGGCACACAAATTCCAACAAACAAAGAGACACAAAGATAAGAGTGATGAGTTTAGAGGTTTGCCTAGCTAGCGCTTCCTTAGATGAGTTTGGTGGCAACTTACTCAATCAGTGACTTACAATGGCAACAGCAGAGGCCTTCTCAGTGATGGTCCTCCTCCTACTAAGCGGTGGCGCAATGATGATTGTAGATGGAGGGATGCTGTCATGTTGACCCTACTATTTATACTATGGCGTCGGCTTTTGGACAAAGTTGGAGGAAAACTAGAAACAATGATATGTGATAAATAATTTCGAGAGATGGAAAATGAAATGTAAATCTCAGTTGCGTATTTGAAAGAAAATAAAAGTCTCCCTATTTTCAAAAGATGAAAAATGAAACGTAAACGGTAAACCTGTTACACTAGCCGTGCTGTTTGTCTTTTATTTATTTATTTATTTAAAATTTAACCACTAAAACTCAAAGGTAAAAGTTAGACAAAACAATGAAAAATTCATTTGAGAGGTTAAACTTAAAATAAAAACATGATTGCATACGAATGGGGTTCCTCCTTAAGCAACCTTTGGATTGCCGATGTTGATGGTTTGATTCGTGATTAGAATGGGACTTGGATATATGGGTTTGCTCCTAATGTTTGTTATGATTGAGCTTGATGCTCTAATTGTTATCTCTTCTTTTGTTAATGACTATAGAGTTCACCCTTGTTTGATAAATCTTGAGGATGATTCATGATTGCAGGTCTCTGTTGCAGCACATCCCTAGTTATAGTATGTCTCACATTTTCAGAGAGGGAAACAAATGAATGGATGTGTTGGCTAGATTGGGAGGCTCTTTGTCATTGGATTTTGTCATCTTCTCTAATCCTCCTGATTTTGTTATGGACTTAGTTTTTTTCTATATGTCTGTGAAGGTCTGTCTTCATTTTGGTCCCTGCTCCTTGTTAGGAATTTCTGTTCTTTGTCTTGCTGTACCAAAAAAAAAAAAAAAAAAAAAACCTCGGTTATTGGCTCTCTTTGTATCCACCTAAAGTTCTAAACTCCACAGACTACAACTCCCTTGGCCAATTCACCAAGAGACTACAACAAAATGTATTTTTAGTGACGAAAAAATTCTTCACTAAAAGTCCAGTTTTTCGTCGCTAAGGACCTTTAGCGACGAAATCGGACTTTTAGTGACGAAACTCATTTCGTTGCTGAAACCCCGTCACTAAAAGTCTTGGTGATGAAAAATTTTGTCAGTAAAAGTCCACTTTGATTTAAAAAAAAAAAAAAAACTTTTAGCGACGAAAATGTTTCGTCACTAAATGTTTTCCTCACTAAAAACACCATTCAATGTCGAAAATATTTCGTCACTAAAAACAATTTAGTTTATTAAATCATATTTAGTGACGAATAATTTCATCACTAAAACTATTTTCGGGTACATATAGTGACGAAAAAGTTCATCACTAAAACTATTTTTAAGAAAATCCAAGCACATATAGCAATGAAAATTTTCGTCACTAAAACCATTTCTTACAAAAATTTTGCTACATTTAGCGACAAAATATTTTGTCACTAAAACAATTTTTTGTTGCTATATTTGTGATGAAAAAATTCGTCACTAAAACTTATTTTCTGTTTTTATTTTTTTCATGACTTTGATTTTAACCTATAACATATCATTATATTATTAAAACTTCACATTTGAATAACACATTTATTTCAACAACACATTTATAAAAAACGATCCATACATTCCACAAGTAAAAAATAAAACAAGTATCCAATTCAAACTCATTCCATACAATAACTGTTTGCAACGCATACAATAACACAAAATGTTTTATAACAATACAAAAAGTGTAGCATAATAAAATTAAGACCAACAAAAGATGTCCTCAAATGTCTTCAACTAAAAGCCACCAATAAGAAATATGCATAAATATAAAAACAATACTTCATTAAAATCGTAAAGTAAAAAACATTAACTATATTATAAGAAACATTTCTAACAATGTATTAAGAGTAGCCACACCAATGAATTAAAATCACAACTCCTATCGTATACGTTGTAGAAAGCAAATATAGATTTTCAAGTGTAATATAATACAATTAGTTCCAAAAAATGCATTAAAAAAAGTAGTCACACCATGTAGTGCGGGTCAATTGATAGAATAAAATACTAACCAATAAGTGTTTTAGCTTGAAGACAAACCACCACCATAGGTAAGAATGTCATCATAACCCTTGCTCCTCAAAAAGTAAAGAATATTTTTTTGGACCTTTTCTTGCTTAGCTTGTGCCTCTTGGTCCCTAGCTCTTGCCTCTTTGAGCTCAAATATCTCACTTTCTAGGTGATAGATATATTCCACCGAGGAACTAGATGAGGCGGTGGTTACTAGAAAAGAGGAAGGTCTCATGCCAAGTATTAAAAACCCATTATCAACGTCACAATATATAATGCTACAAGTATTAAAAACAATTAAATAATATCCATAACATATAAATCAACAATATCCATTCACAATTCAAAAAATAAAAATACTCCCAATGTGAATTTAAACCACCTTATAACTCCATACAAGCCACCCACTTGCTTCAATACAACAACCCACCACAAAGCCAATCATCAACATTACAAATATAGAGTTTTTTATGTATTTAAACAAATTTTACTTACTATGCTCAAGCTAAGTGTACACCTTTAAGAAAAAATCCAAAGTTTCACAAACAATGAGTATTTAACCTGCAAAAAAAAAAAGTCTAATTTATAAAGAGTTTATCAGTACACTTACAAGCTATATCATCACTACTAGCAATACAAACTCAACAAATTTGTATTTTTACTGTAATCTATGTATAAGATACACAAACAACTAAAACTAAAAGTAAAGAATGTGTAATTTATTAAGCACAAGCCCAAGTTTAAAAATTGAATCACACCCATTTGAAGATTATATATAAAAATAAAATAAATTTAATTTAATTTATTTGCAACAATGAACCTCACTGGAAATAGATTGTGGTTTCAATATCTCAAATACTCTCTTGGGGATCACAGGAGATTTGCCAATCAAAGTCCTAATAGTCTCTTCCTTTAGGAATTTTGCAACTAAATCCCCATTACAATTTTTTTTTTAAATCCCATTATAAACTCAAGTGATACAGCCAATTCTGAGACTATCACAAAGACTTACCACCTGTTACTAGAGACTATTACTTATGAATGACAAGAATCTTTAAAGGGAGAGAAGAGAATTTAACAATAATATTCATGAAGTTTCATTGAACTTAGCATTTCCCTTTGACAAGCATTCATATGAAATATTTGCTCCTATGGTTTACAAACCCTTTCCTAGCTAGGAGGTATGGATACGTCAAATATCCATTGTATCTAAATTTGATACAAATCCATACCATATATGCCATTATACAACGGTATATTGGATACATATTGGATACAAATTTGTAAATTTGAAATTTAACTTTTATCATGAATCTAGGATGATAAGAGAGGAACAACATGGATATTGCATGGATACATTTCAGGTGGTGGGGGGCGATTTTTTAGCAACAACTTTGTTTCGTCACTGTTGGGGTCTTTTAGCGACGAAATGTTTTTCATCGCTGATAATCTCCCAGCAAAACCTACCACGACGAAATTATTTCCTAGCCAAAAACTTAAAGTTTCAGTGACGAAAAATTTCGTCACTGTAGACTAATTAAATTCACACCCTACTTTTCCTTTTGGCGCCCTTGTTTCAAATCAACAAATAGTGACGAAATTGACTAAAGGTTATTATTTTTTCATTTTTTGCGTCGAATTATAAATTTTGTCACTAAATGTAAGTTTTCAGTGATGAAAAATTTTTCCTCACTAAAATTCGTCACTAAAAATACATTTTGTTGTAGTGAAGTCTTCAAATTCTAATTTCTTGAGGTGCTAACTTAACCTTATCCCCCTTTTTGGCTTTTTTAATAGCATCAAAACAAATCTTTTAATTTTTTTGTAACACATTTAACATAAAAGTTATCCAAAAACTATATATTACACTTAAATAGATTATTTCCTTTTGTTTTATTAATTGCTGTGTTTTTTCCAATTAAAATCATCCCTATTGACAAATTTTAATATTTTATTGATCGAATACGAGTATAATTCATATATATTTGTTTTACAGAAACAATGACTTTGATAATTCTATAAATGATGATGATGATGATACCGAAAATTGCCTAATATTCTTAGGATGATGATTATGTGAGTGGTCTTTATGGTCCCAAAAAAAACACACACACACACACGCACAAACATAAGAATAACAATGAACATATGTATATACATAAATTAACATGCTAAAATCAATAATGAATAATTTATAGAAAAAAAAAAAAAGAACAAATCTATATGTTAATAAATTAAATTTAAATGTTTATATATAAAAATTCACGAAGAATAACAAATATAATGAGTTTTTACATATAACTCTATACTTATTTTATTTTTCTATTTTTTTTATCTTTGATTTAAATATATTACTACTACTTATTTACTCTTTCGCAGTAAATTATTAGTATAATTGTTACTGTAGTATATTGATGTGAAAGGCCAGTGTTTTAATTGCAAAATCCTATAATTGTGAAGAGGAAAAAGATATAAAAAGACATGAAAAAAGAAGAAGAATGATAGTGAAGAGAGTAATGAAAACATATAAAAAAGGTATATATTTCAACGAATCTCTACCATGTAGGGCGAAAGATGGTTACACTATAACCAAAATCAATTGATCCCCTTTGTGCACATTTAGCAGTATCTTTGTTAAAAAAAAAAAAAAGTGTCAATCACAATATATACAACATGATGTTGTACGATATGCAAAAATGTAATCCTTCACATTTGGTTTGCTTATCTTTTGCTTTTCTTTTCTTTGAATGAAGTATTAAAAAATTTTGGTCAGGCATGTTGGCAAGTATGCAAAGAACATGAGAGATCTTAAATCTTTTTATTTTTATTTTTTAACTTGGATTTTTAGTGAGTGGCTATCTGGTTTAAATTTAATATATATCAGCAACACACTAAATGCTCCATCAAATTATTAACAAAACACAAGTTTTGTTGGTTAATACCTTCAACTTCAAGATAACAAACAATTTAGAGCCAAGCAGAATTTTTTGTTGGTTGGCTAGTTTTAGTTTTACAATTTTTGACAAGGTTTCAAAAGCCAATATCAAACTGGACTGGCCAGTTTGAGTAGTAAAACTGAAAACCGAAGACCAATCTAGTCCAAAAAAATGCTAAAAATTGGGTAAAAATAAGGAAAAATGGGTCAAAACCAGTCAAAAACCGAGAATCGGAGGCGAATTTGATTTTACCCCCGGTCCGGTTTTTAAAACCATGGTTTTTGAACAATTTTGTCTTCTATAAAAGTTGTAAAGAGTTATTATATATTTACTTATTTTTTAAGTTCACATCACTTCATACAATTAATCATGGGAATTAGCTACATTTTGTTCCTTGCTTCATCATGTTGCATGCATAGTGTAATTGTTAGCTTTCTCTTATCCGAGTTTTTGGACATGAGTGTCTTTGGCAAACTTGAACAAGAATTAAGCATTAATGTTGTTCATCGATAAAAAGAAACAAGCATTAACCTTATCTTATGGCGAATATATATATATATATATATATATGTGTGTGTGTGTATTCAAACATAAACATAAATATTAAACATATGTGTATACATAAACCAACTCACTAAAATAATCAATAACTAATAATCTATAGAAATATTATAAAATAAAATAAAATAAACTAAATGTATATATATGTATATATGTAAATAACTTAAATTTAAATGTTTATATAAAAATTCATAAAAAAGAATATATTTAATGAGATTTAAAATAACTACTACTTATTTATCATTTTTCACACTAACTTATTAGTGGATATTTATCAGTGTGAAAGGTCAATGTTTTAGTTGGCAAAATCCTCTAAATGTTACGTTAAAAACATAGAACACCCTAACTGAATAAAGAACGTACACCAACAGGGAAAAATATAGAAAAAGAAGCAAAAACATGCAATGAAAGAAAGATAAAAACAAAGAAGGGGGATTTCTCAGTGTGTTTGTCTAATCCTAACATTTAGCAATGCGTGTGAGACCAATTAGAATAAAAACTATTGTTAGTGCTTGGAAGGACCTAAAATAAGATGTGTCAAATTTTAGACACAAAAATGAAATTTGTCTCTAGTTTAGAAACGAAAACAACATTTTAACAACAACGGTAATTTGCCTGAATCATAGAGAGTTGAAGAAGGACCAACAACCAAAACCATCTCCTTTTACAAAAAACCATTTTGGAATAGATTAGATGGAGATTGGCCCATCAAAATCAGAGGCACTAGCCCCACAATGGATATGAACAAAATCCGAAGCAATGAAGGAGTGAAATAGAGATTTGGCATTACCAATGATGCCACATATGTTCCAATCAATGTCTTCAAATTTCCTAAAGGCTTCAATTCTGATGAGGATGATCCAAAAACATTACAAAACAAGCCCTCTTAGCTAAAGAATGGGCAAACTCATTAGCTTCTCTAAGCGTGCATTTGGATGAGCACTTTACTATTGCTACTCCTTTTTAGAAGTTGATTACTTTAAAGTATAGTTATAACTTATAAGCCTAAATAAACAAAATAAAAAATCTACTGGCAATGAGGACTACTAGTGCTGGATTGAATTGGGTGAATACATAGCTTGTGACTTTCTGAATTACTAAAAGGGCTGCCTTAGCTTTTGCAAACAGGGGATCATTAGTACTATAATCTCCTTAGTCCGCATAAAAATAATCTCCTATATGTGGTTCCAAAAAATATTTTCACAACCAAGACCCAAAATTGGAAGAGGCTGTGATCATGAAAGAGTCAGCCTTAATGTATTTTGTCTTTATCTATAAGGTTGAATTTTATCAACCATCTTGTTGGCTTTATTCCATTCCAAATTTACTTGTATTTTATAAATTAGTAACCCTGTATTTAGGTGGAAATCGTGTAAAGGTAGTGTGTGAGAAAGTGTGAAGAAATGCTCAAGATTTTGCAAAGAAACAGGGACTCACGACTGGATCTTCCGGGTAGCTCATGGCTTGTGAGCCGTCAAAAGTTGCACACGTGCCAAGCATGTAGAGAAGCTGAACCGTCATGCCAGTTGTAGCACAACAGGACAAAAAGTCCAGTCTAGCCATTCAGTTACCTCGCAGCTGGAACTCGCGACTCAGTCAAGTCGCGAGGCCAAGTCGCCAACCAGCTCTATTTTGAAAAACTGACTCTTCACATTCCACTCTCACCCTAGTATATATACCTCTTATACCCACGAAATGTAGAGAGCTTCCAGAGAGAATATTGAGAGAGAAACCCTAGAGAAAAACAAGATTGACTTATCCTCAATCTTCACATAGAGACTCTTCAAATTCTTCTACTCTCACCCTCTCCATTGTTACATCCTTGAGAGGCTCATTACCAAAACCTTTTCTCACCATACCCACATCTATGAGAAGGCCATTTGGTGTTTGGGAAGCAGTTAGGAAGGGACCAATTTCATATTGGTTGATGCTATGGTTTATAGCAGAATTCGGTAAACTAAAGAAGAAATAGGTTCGGTGTAACCTCGTTGGAGTAGGAGCTTGGAGGGCTTAGGTACACTGGGTAGATTAGGCTTGGAGGGTCTTCTGCTGTTCATATATCCCAACTACATTCTTTAGTGGATTATTTACTACTTGGAGGGCGGCGGAGAGGTTTTACGCTGAGGGCTTCGGTTTCCTCTTCGATAATACATCGTGTGTTGTCATTGTGTTTGCATCTCTCTTCCCTTAATCTTTGCCATTTAATTTTTGATGTGAATGTGATTTTATTTGGTCTAAGATTGTTTATCAATTCTATTATATGCTTATGTTCATATTCCGCACATTAATTGTTTGATAATAAACTTGAATTGATTATTTGGAAATTGGAGGTTTAAACGTTCATAGTGTTTTATACAATTATTGAACATTCATCATCAATTTAGCCCAGGGGTATTTCAACTCCATCATTTTAACCCAGTGCTTACTTTCATTTATCATCGAACTGCACCATAGGTTGGCTAATATGGCTTTATAATGTCATCCATTTTCCTAGATCCTAATCCACTCATACTTCTAGGCTTACACATTGATTCCAAGACTTTGAGACACTTACCTCTTTTAATCTAATTTTCCACACCAGAAATCCCAGAGCAAGCTATGTCTTTCGAAAGTATTCCCAATATTAAAAATCCTAGAGCAGTAAGAACCAAAATAATCAAAATAAAAATAAAAACTTTAACCAATATTCCAGAATCAAAACACTAATGCCTTTCATGCCAATATAGGCCTAGGTCAATGACGAATTCAGTCTGCAGACCTTATTGCCTTTTCTACTAGGAGCATCACAATCTGAGCAGAACTCATGCCATAATCTTCAATAGGGAAACAGCTTTGATTTTGGTACTATATCCACTTGCTTAGCTTCAAAAGGATAGACAACTCCTCGTTTATGTCAAGTCGATCCTCAGGATTTGGTTGTGTGCAAAGCAATGCTATTTTAAGTAGCTCTTTCAATACTTCATCAAGGATGACGTAGAATTACCTCCCAAGCTGATAGAGCTCTAGTCGCTTTTCAATAAATGGACTTTAAAAAAAATTTATGACTTCTAAAAATGATAACCATAGAGACCTTAGCATTGTTCACAATTAGCCATGGTTTTAAAAACCGGACCGGACAGGATGGTCCGACTGATTTAATCGGAAACTAGTCTTTAATCTGGTCCGGTTATGTCTAAAAAACCGAAAATCATCCAAAAATCGGAAATAACCGAAAACCAGCCGGTTCAATCATAAAAACCGAAAACCGGTATGGTTGAACCGATTATTGGCCGGTCACTGCCCTCACTACCTCTGCTCTGCTTCTCGTGGAAAATTTTCTTCAACTTCTTGGCTTCTAATGAGGAAGGTGCAAGATTTTTGTTCTCTAATTTGTAAAATCTTAGATCTGTGATAAAAGGAGATTTAGGGAGACACTTAAATTGGGTAAAATCTCATATTTGTTTAAGGATATGTGAGAAAATGATTATGAAATAAGAAATATCTCTTGGTTTGGGGGCAAGGAGTTGAACTAGGCTTTGGAGGAAACAGAGAGAGAAAGGAAACTGCAACTCTGCTGCTACTTCTTCTTCAGAGAGAGAGAGAGAGAGAGAGAGAGAGAGAGAGAGAGAGAGAGAGAGAGAGATTTGAGTAATTTGTTTAGACTTTTTAGATAAGGAGAGGAGAGGACCATCTTTTTAAAAAGTTTGGTATAAATGTGGTTCGATGTCCTTTGGCCACGTTGATGGTTAGGTGGGAGAGGCAGAAAATTATTAAATACTTCGGGAGTACCATAAATGCATACTCCTCTCTCTCACATGAATTGTGAGTCCCACCATAAATTTAATTAGTGGGACTTACAATTATGTGAAAGGAAAGAGTACGCATTTATGGTACTTCGGAAGTACCCAATAGTTACCAGGGAGAGGCAGACCACTTTGTAATTCTACATTTATTTGCACTTCGTAAACACCGGTAAGGTTATTGCAATGTTCAAGGCAAGCATAAAATATTTTTATAATAAATACAATTTTTTTTAGAAGAAATATTTAGATGTGAAATATTTTTCTTTTAGTTTGAGTTAAATTTGACATGAAAATACTTCTAAAATTATATATCTTTCTTTTAGTAAATATCAGTAGCTATATTCTTATTTATTTAATTTTATTATTTTTTATAATTAATTAATTATTAATTAAATTATTTATGACGTCACTGGTTTGACCAACAGTCGGACCCTGGTCTAACCAGAAAAACCTGTAATTAATCTCTTTTCCGGTTCTTTCATAGTACCAGTTTTAAAACCATGAAATTAACTGACAAAGCGCTATATATATATATGTGTGTGTGTGTGTGTGTGTGTGTGTGTGCGTGCGCGCGCGAAATTGAGTGTGATACTACTGGGTTAAAATGAATTGACCCTTTGCAATTAATTAATTAATTACCCAAGTTAATTAATTAGATCAAATTTCATGCAATAGCATGGTAGCACAAACAAATCACCAAAATCTAAATGCAGTAGAAAATAAATTTGACACAAGTGATTTGTTTACGAATGGGGAAAACCACAGAGACAAAATCTCACCGGGTGATTTTAGGGTCACCACTCCCAAGAATCTACTATTATTAATCACAAGCAGTTACAAGTATAAGGAATCTTTCCAAACCCTTTGGCCTATCCTAAAATGCCAACCTACAATTAAACCCTTACCCTAATACCCAATTGGACTTGTATTGTAGTGGCAATCTTTCTGTTCAATGCACAAATCCCAATACATGACTAACCAATGATGCACGGATCCAGTACGTGACTAATTCCAACAACTTGAAGAGGTTGTTGGCTACAAAGTTCTTCAATTCATCAACAATGAAGATCAAGAAGCTCATTGGTCACAAAACCCTTGGCATAAAGACGTAGTAGCTTCTTCAGAGAGAATAATTAACTATGGTCACTTTCTGCATGTGTGACAACCTTTAAAATAAGCTTTATATATGTCTAGGGTTGTAAGAAAAGAAACTCTATATAAATATACAAACATGAGCCTAAAATCAGATCTGGAAGTTTTGATTTCATAAGCCTCGACAGAAACAGCTTCTGTCGAGCTTCAACATTAACTCTCAATAGAAAGGATTTTGTCGAGACTTCTGTCGAGCTTCAACATTAAATCTCGATAGAAAGGATTCTATCGAGACTTCTGTCAAGCTTTAGTGAACAACTCTTTCTTCACTTGTTTCTTAGTCAGATCTTCATGGCTTTAACACTTGACTTGAACTCTTGTTTCTTAAAGTACTAAACCCATCCTAGATCTACCCAATTACAAGTAAAGTGCATTGTCAAAATATTATCCAATTACATAAAATATGTCCTTAACAGATACTATTTCACTCGTTTTCATTTATAATTTATGGCGATAGATGGTTTACACCTCAAGTTTCATTTTGAACAACCTGCAAACATTAACAACAGACCAAAATTAATTAAAATTGGTTTCTATTCAAGCAAATTGGTGGCCACAGTAGGAGTTGAGTACATGCTAGTAACAATTTGAAAGATGAGAAACAATGAGGCAATAAATTCAGAAGTCCAAGCTCAAGATGCGTCTAGGGAGATTCAATTGCATACTATAACCAGCCATCTAAATAGCTGTTTTGAAGGTGAAATTTAACAGAAGTTAGACCGAAACTTCAAAATTTTACCAAATTGAATGGCTAATAAAGTTGCTAAAAAGCTAAATAGACAAGCCTAGCCAAACCAAATAACCAATTGAATGGCAAGATCTTTCAACTAGAACCTCTTGGTTTTATCATTGAACACATCCAGATTTCAAATCCCACTCACACTTAACTATCGATCTTTCAACAATAACTATTCAAGTTGTTGGAGTTAGTCACATACTGGAATCCGTGCAAAGGATTAGTCACAAATTGGAGATTTGTGCATCAAGAGAAAGAAAGTTACTATAAGATCAAGTCCAATTGAGTATTGGAGCGAAGGTTTAACTATAGGTTGGTATTTCAATATAGGTCAAGGTAGTTGGTAAGATTCCTTATACTTGTAACCGCTTGATTGTTGATTAGTGGATTCTTAGGAGTGGTGACCTTGAAATCACCTGAGGAGTTTTCATTTAGTGAGGTTTTTCCCATTTGTCAACAAATCACCGTGTTAAATTAGTTTTAGCTGAATTCAGTATTTTTGGTGATTTGTTGTTGTCTCTACGATTTGCATGCAATTGAACCAAATTAATCAACATGGATAATTAAATTAATTAACTGGGGTCAAGCCATCTTAACCCTACAGTAAGTACATACTTCAAAGCTCATACTCTTAATATAGATTCAAATCAACATAATGTAAATTGTTAGGCCTGGGCTAGCAGATTTGGTGGAAAAAATGACCTCATAATTATGTAATTTTTAGCAGTAGATTGATAGAGGGGAATTCATATGCTGCTATCATCCAAGATCCAAATAAATAAATATATAAATAAAACCATTTATTACAATCAACTTGAAGACCCATCTTCTTAGAATTTACCATTAGAATCCTGCTTGAGTTATGAAGTCGACGATGAATATAGCTGATTAAGATGACTTGCTGATTAAGGTTGACTTGCTAATGAAGGTTGACATTTTATTCCCACTAAAAATTACACACACAAACACAATAGCACATACATACACTCACCCAAACATAACCACTACATAAACATATGTATTTGCACAAGCTAACACAATAAATTTAATAACAAATATTTTATAGAAACCTGAAAAAGAAAAAGAATAAATTTATGCATTAATAACTTAAATTTAAATATTTATATACAAAAATTCATGAAGAATAACCAATGTAATGAGTTTTGACATGTAATTCTACACTTATATTCTTTACTTTAAAAAAAAAATTTAATTTAAAATTCTACTACTTATTTACTCTTTCACACTAACTTATTAGTATAACTGTTAGTTGTGTATTGATGCAAAATTTGATACAAAATGCCAATGTTTTAGTTGGCAAAATCCTATAATTGTGAAGGAGAAAATAATTTAAAAACACATACTTTAATTCAACAAATTACATCTCAACATTTGATATGCCTACTACATTGAATGCTACACTTCATATTCATCTCTATATTTGTCAAAATGAGAAGTGACAATCTCAATGCAATAGTATGTAATAGTATATGCATATAGATATATATATATATAGATATATATATATATATTCTTCTCATTTGGTTTTCTCATCTTTTGAGTGTTCTTTCTTGAATCACATATTAAAAAATTCTGGTCAAGTAAGTTGGCTTGTATGCAAAGAACATGATCAAAAATCTTAAATCTTATAAAATACTTAGTTTTTTAGTGAGTGGTCTATTTGCTTCAAATTTAAAAGAAAGGGTAGAGCCAACGGTAGAGCCCATATATATATATATATATATATATATATATATATATCAAACATAAACATAAATACTAAGCATATGTTCATACATAAACCAATATACTAAAATCAATAACTAATAATCTCTAGAACTAGGGGGAAAAACTAAATGAATAAATATATATGTAATTAACTTAAATTTAAATGTTTATATAATAATTCATCAAGAAGAAGACATTTATTGATGTTTTAAAGGAAATTAAAAAAATTATTTTAACTTCTATTTTTTTTTTTAATCTTTGATTTAAAATAACTACTACTTATGTATCATTTTTTTTTGGCACTAACTTATTAGTAGTGATGTATTGGCGTGAAAGGTTAATGTTTTAATTGGCAAAATCCTATAATTGTTATGGTAACAAAATTAAACAACCTAACTGATTAAAGAACACACACTGGGAAAAAAAGGAAAAAAGAAAAAAAAGAAGCAAATGCATGCAATGAAAGAAAGATAGAGCGAAGAAGGGGGATTTTTCAATCAGTGTCCAAAAACTTAATTCTAGAACCTCCTCTTGCATTGCATCTTGTTAAAAAAAAAAGTAGCACAAATATAAATTAAATACAACAATATACCATTAAATGTTTTTTTTTAATAGTATTACCATTTTAGTGCAGAAAGTTGTTATGACTTGTAGAAAAGATGGGGTAACAATGCTCAAAACTAGCAACTATCATCCCATCTGAAAAGGAAAAAAAAAACAAAACAAAACAAAACAAACAAATATATTGTTAAAAATACATATTGTAATTACAGGATTTGTTTTTTTGGAGAATTGAACTTATCGAGCTAAATCCTTGAGATAGAAATTGCCCCATTTGGTAAAAAGCCCCCGAATATGCAAAGATGGAAGAAAAGGATCCGCTAACTAGGAGGGGCCCACTAAGTAGGAAGATATTACACCCTCTATTAGTTAAAAGCCTTCCAATGCATAATTGTCTCTGTCACGTAGGCATTCATAAACTGGAGATTATAGCGAAGTCCGCAATCAGAAAAGATAAATTCAACTTTAAGTAATGCCATTTGGTTGGTATTTCGATCCTTGGGATTTGGTTGTGTGCAAAGCAATGCCATATTCAATAGCTCTTTCAATACTTACTCAAGGATGACGCAGAATTATCTCCCAAGTTGATAGAGCTCTAGTACCTTTTCAATAAATGGACTTTAAAAAAAAAAAAAAAATTATGGGCCAAATCGGCCATTTACCACTTTTCGCGAAAATTATTAGTAATATACCATTGTTTGCAAAATAAGTAGCAATATATCACTTTTTTGAAACTCAAGTTCATGAAACTTAAGTTTGCTCCGTAAATCGAGTTTTAAACATTCAAGTTTCATAAAAAAAAACTTGTGCTAACGTGGATTTTTTTATTAAAAAAATGCCACATGGAACTCGATCTTCGTAAACTCGAGTTCCATGCAACACAATACTCGAGCTTACCAACAAAACTTGAGCATATTGCTCTCTTTTTTCTCTTCTATGATACTCGAGCTTCCCAAGCTCGAGTTCCTTGTAATATGGAACTCGAGTTTGTTAAGCTCGAGTTCCTTATACTTTTTTCCCCGATAATCAAAAAATAAACATAAACATAACAATAAGTAATGTTTTTCATTTGAACACACAAGCATATGTTTTTATTTATTTAAATAGAAGCATTGTTAAATATAGAAATTTTAATTTCAAAATATTAATTTTTAGGCCACTCATACCTCTTATTCATTCATTTTTAACACACTCGTCAATTTCTAACTTCTCGAAAGCGTTATGGTCAAAAGAGCAATACGCTCAAGTTTTGTATTTACAAAGAACTCGAGCTTGGATAGCTTGAGTATTGTGTTGCATGGAACTTGAGTTTACCAAGCTCAAGTTCCATATGGCATTTAAAAAAAAAAAAATCCAAGTCAGCACAAGTTTTTTTTATAAAACTCAAGTGTTTAAAACTCGATTTATAGAGCAAACTCGAGTTTCAAAAAAGTGGTATATTGCTACTTATTTTGCAAATAGTGGTATGTTGCTAATAATTTCCGTAAAAAGTGGCAAATGGCCAATTTGGCCAAAAATTATGACTTCTGAAAATGAAATAACCATAAAGACCTTAGCATTGTTTACAATTAGCTGACAGAGCACTATATATGTGTGTGTGCGCGAACACATGCAAAATTGAGTGTGATACTATTTCACTTGTTTTCATTTATAATTTATGGCGATGAGATGGTTTTGCAACTCAAGCTTCATTTTAACTACTTGTAAACATTAACAAGAGACCAAAATTAATTAAAATTGGTTTCTATTCAAGTAAATTAGGGGCCACGGTAGGAGTTGAGTACATGCCAATAACAATTTGAAAGATGAGAAACAATTAGGCAACAAGTTCAGAATCCCAAGCTCAAGATGCGTCTAGGGAGATTCAATTGCATACTGTAACCAACCATCTAAATAACTATTTTGAAGGTGAAATTTAATAGAAGTTAGACCAGAACTTCAAAATTTTACCAAATTGAATGGCTAATAAAGTTGCTAAAAAGCTAAAGATACAAGCCTAGCCAAACCAAATAACCAATTGAATGGCAAAATCTTTCAACTAGAACTTCCTGGTTTTATCAATGAAGACATCCAGATTTCAAATCTTACTTACACTTAACTATCGATGTATAAAAATAAATACCCAATAGAATGGTTGAAGTATTTCTAGGAAGCATCTATTACACTCTGTTCTATTACACACAAATTAAGTACACAATTCAGTTTTTCAACAGAATTGTAAGTTGCAATTTTGAATAATGTGCAAATATATGCTATTTTAAGCTAGGAAGCACAGACACGAACACGAACACGGACACGTGTACGATTACGGTCACAGATACAACACAGTGATACAAGCAATTTATGAAAAATTATAATATGAAACGACTGGTACGACACTAGACTATGGTATGATATGGTTACAACATAAATACAACACAAGTACAGCACCCCAAATGAAGTGTCCATGCTTCCTAGATTTTAAGTAGCTCTTTCAATACTTTCCCATGCTCCAAGTTGCTATTTTAAGTCATTTTAAAATAACTAGTAAGTTATCCATGCTCGTGCGATGCATGGATAATATTGTAATGTTGAATGTAAGATAGTTTTGGAGAATGTTGTATATGTATTATAGCATAACTAGTGGATATTCTGCACGATGTATGGTGCATTTTGATAAATTTAGTAAGAAATTATTTATGATCCATTGATTTCATGATACTATTATTGTTTGTTATAATTAATCTATGAAATTTTCTAGTAAAACAAAATTCAAACTAAATAAATTAGGGAAAAAATCTTCTAATTCATGTAACCAACAAATGTTATCATATTATGTTTACATTGTCACCTATAAACCTGGTGGTTCTTAGGTGTCTTTATTGTATGATTTATGCTTTATATATAGATTTTATAGTGTTAATTTCTACATTTCTTATGCCACTAAAGTCTTTATCCCCACTATATCAACACCTATAATTTTTATGTCATTGAAAGTAGCTTTTCTTTAGTTTCAGAATTGATATGAGATAAAATTAAGGCCCATTAATATTTTAATTGAAGAAAAGTTTGATTTTCTAAGACCTTAATTATAATAGGGTGAAAATTGGAAGAATGATATCTTAATCAATTAGCTATAAAAATTGTTAGAATTTCATAATACAACAACAAAAACAATAATGCTATAATGATGCAATAATATCACAATTTAACCTCCTAATTTTAATTGAGCTAAAAGCAGCCAAAACACCAAGTATTCTACAAATCTCATACAGAAAACCCAAAATCTAAATTAGCACATAATATGAAAAAACCATCCTAACCACATTGCAATGCTTCATCACTAAAAATGAATACATAAAATGTAAACAAAATATTAAAGACAAACATAATATTTTGGAAGTTAACATACCTCTCAAAAAGGGAACTAAAGAAATTGTGAGAGAAATTATGGAAGTTTGATTTTTAAGTCCAAAGAAAATGGGGATTTATATTAGACAAATGTGGAGACAAATAATCATATTACTCAATATTCATTGAATCTGACTCTTGCAATTCTTTATTGAAGTTAGTCTTATGCATAAAATTGAAAAGTTTTCTTAATTCCTATCTTTCCCATGACTTTTTAGATCCATCCCTATCTATCCAAAGCATTTCAAATTATAAATGTATACAAATTTTTTTGAATTTTATTAATGCATCAAAATAAATGCATATGTCATTACTTAATAGTTTGATATAAATGCTAAATTTAGATGAGGTGAAATCCCAAATGAAAAAAATGTCATACAATGTGCCACATGGCAAAATCTCATAATCTCGCATATGAGATCTTTGCTTTTATATATATATATATATATATATATATTGATTGTTATAGAACTTTATTAGTAATAAGTTCATCATATAAAGCAACAATTATAAATTGCACACACACATCCATTATAATTAATCAATAAAAGGAATGAGGAAAAAAAAAAAAACGTTGGAGGAATATTATGAAATAAAAGTTGATATAAAATGTGTTTTTCTCTTTTTGCTTAATTCTAAAACAAAATACACATTCCAAACACCCATAGTCAATCATATCATTTACAAAGCCTACAAATCTACAACGTCCGACTTTAACATCAAAATCGTAATTGCCATTGTCACTCAATATAAAATGCAAACCCCCCTTCTTTGGTTGTAGCCAACTTGTATAGGTTAGGATTAGATGAAATAACAATGTTAGAGCTAAGCAAGTGTTGTCGAAAGATTGAAGGTAAATGACATTATTTTTTGTCTGTGTATTTGACATGGGATGACATGAAGGGCCATGGGTATATATGAAAGGGTAGAGGTGAAATAGGTAAAAATGGTGAATTAAAACTCAAAGAGTTTTGCGTGTATGTGTGAAGGATGAGAAGTCTTGAAACATTAAACTAAAGGATATAAATAATATTTATTTTTTAATTAGAAAAGTCTTGAAACTTTGAACCAAATGAAACAAAAATAAATATTTAATTTGTTCTTATCTTTGATATAGCACTTGAGAATATTTCAATTCTCTTTGCATACAATACGTCACTTGGTAGAATCTCATACTTTTCCATATAAGGTCTCTGCTTATATATATATATATATATATATATATATATATTTATATATTTATATATTTATATATATTGTAAAGTTATGATTTATAACTTTTTTTTTTATTAGCTTTAATTTCATGTCAAATTTGATTGTATTTTGTTCAATCTTTTCCCTATATGTTTGTGGGATTTAATGTAAGGGTTGAGTGTGAGAATTTGGTGAAGAATTGTGAAAAAAGTAAAGTTATTGGCTCGCGAGTGGACATCCCGCAAAAGGCCACGTAAGAAGCATATGCTGGAATCTGAACAGTCTTTTGCCAAACTGTATTTCACGAGTCACTTTGCAACTTGGCCAACCCACAAGTGATCTGCAAAACTCTTTGCTTGGATGATTTTAATTGTGCTTTCCTCATTTCTTTACCCACACTATATAAGCTTACATTACCCACAAAACTGTAAGAAGACTTTTAGAGAGAAAACCCTAGCAACAAACTTAAGAGTTAGAGATTGTAAACCCACAATCATCTACACAATTTCTCTTAGTTTTCCTCTACTCCTACCTCTCTAATTACAAATCTTTGAGAGGTTCTTAGCCCAAACACTTACCTCACTTAATCCGAGTGTTGAGAGAAGTTTTGGTGCATGTAGGAAACATTGGAAGAAGCCATTGATTGGTGGATGCAATTTGGAGCTAATTGCAGGATCCAAACAACTAGTAAAGACATAGCTCGATGAAGTCCGTTGGTAGCTGGAACTTGGAGGGTTCAAGTACATTGGGTAGATTAGGCTTGGAGGGTCTTTTTGATATCCTTGCACTCCAACTTTATTCACTAGTGGATCGATTCGGCGTGGAAGGCAGTGGAGAGGCTTTTGGTCGAGTACTTTGATTTCCTCTTTAATAACATGTCTCTATGTTATCTTGTGTTTGCATCTCTCTTCCATTACTCTTTAAGCTTTACTTTTATTGTGTATTGTATATGCTTATGCTTTAGAGAGCTGATCCGGTTTCATTACATTACACTTACTCTTATTCCACACTTAGTTAAGATGGGTAAAAGTAATCTAGTCGTATGTTTTTATATTGGGGTCTAATCAACCCATAGTTGATAGGCTAAGAATATATTGACCCATTGTGATGAATTAACCAATTAAATAGCCAAGTTAATTAATTAATTCAATTAGCATGCAATAAGCATGGTAGCACAAACAAATCACCAACGAAGTTAATATGCAGCGGAAAATAAATTGACACGATGATTTGTTTATGAATGGGTAAAACCTACACGGCAAAAACCCCACTGGGTGATTTTAAGGTCATCACTCCCCAGAATTCACTATTATCACAACAAGCAGTTACAAGTAAAAGAATCTCAATACCTTATACCAACCTATAGTTGAACCCTTATCCTAATACCCAATTGAACTTGTTCTGTACTGACAATCTCTCCTTTCAATGCACGGCTCCCAATACGTGACTAACCAATTTGATGTGCGAATCCCAGTACGCGGCTTTCTCACCAACTTGAGAAGAATGTTGGCTACAAAGTTCTTCAATTCATCAACATGATGAAGATCATGAAACTCCTTGATTACAAAACCCTATGGTGTACAAACATAGCAGCTTCTTGAATAAAAAGATGAACTAGGGCATATGTCTCCGGTTCACAATATGCTAGTGAAAAACTTTTGCATTGAGGTGCATCAGCTGTGACGGCCCTTAAAACGATCCTTATATATGTCTAGGGTTGTGAGAAAAGAAAGCCCAAACATCTATACACAGATTGGATGAAAATCAGAATTGAAAATCTGATTTTCTTAAACCTCGATAGATATCCTATCTATCGAGCAGCTGTCGAGCATTGGGCTTAAACAACCTTTTAAACCTCGATAAATACAAGCTATCGAGCTTTAAAATCCAACATTTTCTCACTTGATTCTTGGACAGACTTGCATGGTTTTAACACTTGAACTTGAACCCTTGTTCCTTGAAGTATTAAACACATCCTAGATCTACCCAATTACAAGTAAAGTGTGTTTTGTCAAAGGATTAGCCAATTCTATATTGACATATGTTCCTAACATGATTCACATATATCCTAACAGTAGTGTTTTACACTATTTGAGCTTTCATATATATATATATATATATATATATAATGGTTTTGGAGAATGTTGTATATGTATTATAACATAATTGTTATAGAACTTTATTAGTAATAAGTTCACTATAAAAAGCAACAATTATAATTTGCACACACACATATCTATTATAATTATCCAATTGAAGGAATGAGAAAAAAAAAATTGGAGGAATATTATGAAATAAAAGTTTATATAAAATGTGTCTTTCTCTTTCTCTTTCTCCTTAATTCTATAACAAAATACATATCCCAAACACCCAAAATCAATCACATCATTTAGAAAACCCTCAAATCTACAATGTCCGACCTTACAAAATCGTAATTTTTGATGTCTCTCAATATAAAATGCAAGCTTCCTTTCCTTAGTTGTAGCTAGCTCATACAAGTTAGAATTAGATGAAACAACAATTTTAGAGTTAAGTAGGTATCGTCGAAAGATTGAATGTAAATAACATCAATTTTGGTCTGTGAATATTTGATATGGGATGGCATGAAGGGATATGGGTATATATAAAGGGGTAGAAGTGCAAGAGGTGAAAATGGTGAATTAAAATTCAAAAAGTTTTGTATGTATGTGTTAGGAATGAAAAGTCTTGAAATATTGAACCAAATGATAAAAATAATATTTATTTTTAATTAGAAAAGTATTGAAACATTGGACCAAATGAAACAAAAGTCAATATTTAATTTGTTCTTATCTTTGATGTGGTACTTGAGAATATTTCAATTCTTTTTGCATACAATACGCCACTTGGCAAAATCTCATGCTTTCCTACATGAGGTCTCTACTTATATATATATATATATATATATATATTGATGATTTCAAGACAAGATTTCAGTTCAAAAAATAATTTGTGTGCACTATGTGTGCAATGATGTGTGTACTAACAGTTGGCCTTTCCCAATATCCTAGTCTCAGTCTTTGTATTCCAACCAATAATTTAAGTGATGTAACAAATTGCGAGATGTGGGCCGATTTATTAGGATAGCAAACAAATTCCCCTCCAATTGAAGTGCCCAATTCAATACCCCTACAGCACACTTTCACTTATTTGATAGTTGATACTTTGTGGTGTGCAAGCAATTGCAAGTATCTAAAGGGGTCCCTGATTTGGCAACTAGAAGCCTAGCAGGTTGTGAGGCTCCCAAGTCCTAATGGGTTACACAATTGACCATAGTTATTAAACTCGGACCAGACTTTAATTTGGTCAAAGAGTTGGGTCTTTGGTCATTAGTTTATCTAGTAGGTCTCTAGTCCAACTTCATGGTTAAATAAAACAAATAAAAATAGGTTTGAGAAATCATAATCTATATATATATATATATATATATCTGTCGCTCTAGCTAGCTAAATTTTTCTCTCTAGCTCATCTCCTTCGACAGTAGAATTGAAGTCCCTTCTTCGGAAGGCTGTTGTTCCCTGTGACAATAGTGTTATCACTAGGGCTTGCTGTTGGGGTTTTTTCAAGGTTGCGGGAAACAGTTTGTGTGTGCCCTCCTCCCCCTCTCTCCTTTCTTTTTCTCTTTCTATCCTCCCTCTATTCTCCCATGGAAGATATCACAAATGGATGGAACTCTCTCTCGGATAGGGAAGGAGACGACATGTTACCGCGGAAGAAAAATCCGTCGCAAGAATTCTCCCTTTTGGCCAAGTTCTTAACGAAGAGGGCCTTGAATGTGGACGTTGTGGCCAAGACTTTAAAACCGCTTTGGCGATCCCATAATGGCTTCAAGATTCAAAACCTGGGGGACCATCAACTCTTTTCATTTTTGATAATGAAGCAAAAGTAGACAAGGTCATGCAAAACAAACCATGGTCTTTTGACAAACACTTAATCGTGCTCCGACGATATGACAAGCATAGTCCTAGCTAGGAGGCCATGCCCTTAGAGACTATGATGTGGGTCTAGGTGCATAACATACCGATCTGCTACATGAATAGGGAAACGACGGAGGATATTTGTGAAGCAGCTACTAAGGTTATACGTAGCCAAGGTAAAACTGACTTGGGTGGTGGAGGTTTTATTAGGGTCAGAGTTAAGATTGATGTCACACTGCCTCTCTGCTGTGGAAGGGTTGTTACCATGGAGAATAGAGGCTGCTCTTGGGTCTCTTTCAAGTATGAGCAGCTCCCCAATTTGTGCTACTGGTGTGGATGTTTAACCTACGATGACAAGGATTATAAGGAGTGGATTCAAAGTGATGGCATGCTGGACCCTAAGAAGAAGAAGAAGTATGACTCTAGCATTAGGGCACTACTAGTCTTCCCTTCCAACAGGAACCTAGTTCATGTGTTCGGGTATTATGAGGATCTGAAGAAAAACGCAATGAAGCGAGGCAGTGCCATGGGGGGTAAAACACCGAAGGCGATGCATCAAACCTCCACTCCTGTTCCGATGAGGACATGAATTAATAAGGAAAATGCATGTTTGGGGGCAGAAACCTCAGGAAAATCCTTCTCGAATCACGTTATTCCTGATTCCCATGTGCCAGTTGTTGACCCACCGTCTCCTACTCAAAGTTTTGGTAAATCCAAGGATTTCACGGCTAAGATAAATGAAATTGATGAAAAGATAAGAAAATTTGATTTATTTGCAGAAGCAGGAAAATCCATCTTACCCTACGTCACTACTCCTTGCCCTTCCAAAGTTGACCATACTAAGCAAGGGCCTAGCCCAGATTCTTTGAAGCCCACTAAACCTTGCCCACTCAAAGACATTACCAACCTAAGCCCACCCAATCCAAAACTTAAGCCAGCCAATACTCATAAATGGTGCAGGATCAATAGAAGCATAAGGGCTACAAATGATGGTGTGGCCCTAGAACCCTTGGGGAAACATACCTTCCCACGCCCTCTCGATGAAAACATGCCATCAAAGCGCAAAAGCATGGATGGTTGTCCCCAGTATGAGTTCTTACATTCAACGGTGGAAGCTGGCTCCTAGCCCAGCTGATCGCAATGAGTTGCCTCTGTTGGAACATGCGTGGGCTTGGGAATCAACGCACAGTTCGAGAGCTAAAAAAACCGTGCGGGCACAAGATCTCTCTGTCCTGCTTTTGGCCGAAACATGGGTAGATGAAGCTAGGCTATCAAAACTTTGTGATGATTTAAATTTTGATGAAAAATGGGTGGTAGGCCGAGTGACTAGAGCAGGGGGCCTTGCTTTACGTTGGAATAACTCTTTGAACGTTAAAATAGTTGCCTCCTCTCTAAACTATATTGATTCAATTTTTAATGATGGGCAGGTTGATGCTTGGAGGTTCATAGGTATTTATGGATTCCCTGAAGTAGGTAGGAAACATGAAACGTGGGAGCTTCTGTGACAACTCCATCGCAAGTTTGATGTTCCATGGGTATGTGCCGGGGATTTTAATGAAATCCTAAGGGGCTGTGAGAAGATGGGAGGTGTACTGAGAGATGAAAAGGAGATGAAGGCATTCAGAGATATTATGGACGAGTATGGTTTCGTTGATTTGGGCTACACAAGTCACAAGTTCACTTGGTGTGGAAAGAGGGCAGGGGGCTTGTGTTGGAAAGACTTGATCAAGCCTTCATGACATCTTGCTAGTTAGAGGCGTTTCCTGTTACAAAAGTCCAGCACCTCCGCACCAATGCTTCAAACCATAACCCAATCATTATTAGACCTGAGGGCATCCTCCCATGCAAGAAAAAACCATTTCGGTTTGAGCAAATGTGGACGAAAGAACCTGGCTGCTTGGACACCATTAAAGCTTCTTGGGGAGACTCATCCACCATTAGCTCTATGTCGTGGGTCATGTCACAAATTAAAAGGTGTGGTGAAAATCTTACTGAATAGAGTTGATCATCCTTTGGTTGTCTTCAATAGCAGATTGTGGAGAAAAAAAAGCAACTAGAGCAAGCTAGAGTTGCAGCATCTATAGGGTATCCTTACGAACCTGTCCAAGCTCTCAAATTGGAAATTAATGAGTTATTGGACAAAGAGTGTCTTATGTGGCAACAGAGGTCTCGGGCATTGTTTCTGAAATCTGGGGATAGCAATACTCGCTTCTTTCATAGCAGGGCCTCCCATAGATACATAAGGTACCATATTCTTGGTCTCAAGGACAACAACAACGTCTGGTGCACCTCAGATAATCAAATAGCTGAGATAGCAGTGAACTTTTACAAAGATTTGTTCACCTCCTCTCAACCCGTGGATGTATAATCAGTGTTAGATGCCATTCAACCAACTGTCACACCAGACATGAACCAAGCTTTAACCAAGGTTTTTGTTAGGGAAGAAGTAGAGTATGCGTTGAAGCACATGGAGCCCTTCACATCCCCAGGACCGGACGATATGCCCCTCATTTTTTTTTCAATCTTATTGGTCTGTTATGGGTGATGATATATCAGCTGCTGTGTTGGATTGCCTTAATAGATGTCATTTGCTTGAGGAAGTCAATCATACTTATATTACTCTTATTCCCAAAGTTAAGAGTCTTGAAAAAATATCTGAATTTAGACCAATTAGTCTTTGTAATGTTATTTACAAATTGGTATCTAAAGTCCTTGCTAACAGATTACAAAAGTTTCTACCTCTACTTATCTCAGAAAACCAAAGTGCTTTCCAAGCTGGTAGGGTTATTACAAATAATGTCTTAATGGCGCCCTTTGAAACTCTTCACTATATGAAACATCATCATTCTGGAAAGTCAGGTTTTATGGCCCTCAAACTTGACATGAGCAAGGCTTTTGACAGAGTAGAATGGTTTTTTCTAAGATCAGTTATGAGGAGAATAGGTTTTCATGAAAATTGGGTGGCCTTAATGATGGAGTGCATTACTATTGTTTCATATTCTTTTCTTCTCAATGGTGAGCCTTTAAATATTATCAGACCCACTAGGGGCATCAGACAGGGTGACCCCCTCTCGCCCTACCTTTTCCTCCTTCGCACTAAAGGGTTTCATGGTTTGCTCTCCAAAGCCGCCAAGCTAGGTAGTATTAGAGGAGTATCTATCTGCTGAAATGGCCCAAGACTAACCCACTTATTTTTTTGCAGATGATAGCCTCTTATTTTGCAAGGCATCCATCCAAGAATGTCTTCACATTCAAGAACTCCTATCTCTCTATGAGGCCACCTCTGGCCAGCAACTAAACAAAGAGAAAACAACTCTATTTTTTAGCAATTCCACTCCTCAAGCGATCCAAGATAGCTTTATTTCCTTGTTGGGGGTTCCGCAAATCAAGCAATATGAAAAGTACTTGGGTCTCCCTTCCTTTGTGGATCGAAGGAAAAAAGTGAGTCTTCTATACATAAAAGAAAAGGTGTGGTAAACAATTAGGGGATGGGAAGAAAAATTATTATCCCAAGTAGGTAGAGAAGTCCTTTTGAAAGCAGTGGTTCAAGCTATCCCAACTTATTCTATGAGTTGTTTTAAACTTCCAACTTCTCTTTGCCATGAGATTGAGGTGATGGTGTGAAAATTTTGGTGGGGTCAAAGAGGAGAAAGGAGGAAGGTTCACTGGATTAAATAGAGCAAGCTTTGTAAACCAAAAAATGAAGGGGGCATGGGTTTTAGAGAATTACAAAAATTTAATAATGCGTTGCTCGCCAAACAAGTTTGGAGATTGATGACCAACCAAGACTCCTTCTTTGGCAGGTTCTTCAAATCAAAGTTCTTCCCAGAAGGGACGATCTTTGATGCCAAAGAAAATAGAGGCTCTTTTGCATGGAAAAGCATCCTTAAAGGGCGTGATATCATAAAGAGAGGCATGAAATGGAGGATTGGAGATGGCTGATTTGTTAGGATCTTACAAGTCTGCTAGCTTCCACACCAGAATCATGATAGAGTTCTGTCTCCGATTGGGGTCCATTGCCCAGAGACCAGGGTTTCTTCATTGATTGATGAGGAACTTTGTTGCTGGAAAATTGAAGTAGTTGATCAAATGTTCTTGCCTTTCAAAGCTAACATAGTCAAGGCAATCCCTCTGAGTCTGTCTAGATCTTCGGATACTATTTTCTGGCCGAAAACCCGAAATGGAGTATAATCTGTTAAGACTGGATATAAACTTCTCATGGAGGGTGATGAGATCACCGGTCCTAGTTCATTAGATGCCAAGGTGATGAAGACTGTCTGGAAAAAAAATTGGCAACTTTAAGTCCCAAACAAAGTCTGTTCCTTCTTGTGGCGTGCGAGGTCTGATTCATTGCCAACCAAAGCCAATTTATTCCGTAGAAAATTGGTCACAAACTCCTGCTGTCTGAGCTGTAAGGCTGGCCTAGAAGACACTCACCATGCTCTCTGGTCATGCCCTTCCCTGTCTTCGATATGGCAGGTGCAATTTGTTGAACTTATAAGCATAACCAGTTCCATTTCAAGCTTCATTGATTTCATTCAGCTTGCTCAGATCGATAAAGGCCATGTTGATCTGTTTGCTATGATGGTATCTTTAATTTGGATGAGAAGAAACAAATCTCGAGCAGGGAAAAAATCCCAGCTTTGGCCCGAGACTCCTTCCAGGAATTCCAGCAACTCAGACCCATCCATGCTAAGATCCCAAGGACTTCCAGATCGATCAAATGGCGTCCTCCACCCTCTGGTTTGGTAAAAATCAATTTTGATGGCGCTTTATTCCCAACTAGAAACATTGTTGGGCTTGGTATTATAGTCCGTAACGAACTCGGACTAGTTATGGCTACTCTGTCATAGCAAATTCCACTGCCTACCTTGGTAGAGATGGTGGAAGTGCAAGCAGCTCGTCGGGCTCTCCTGTTTGCACGGGAGCTGGGCTTTGAGCGTTTAATCGTAGAAGGGGACTCAGAAGTCATCATTAATGCCATCAAAGGTGGTGACGCTATGCTTTCATCTGAGCTTGGACACATTCTGCAAGATATTCATTCACTTGCATCTACTATTCAGTCTGTTTCTCATCAGCATGTAAGGCATTTAGGTAATTGTGTGGCCCATAGGCTAGCTAGAAGATCAATTTGTAATCCTTTTCTCATTTGGATGGAGGATGTTCCTCCAGACATTGTTGATGTTTACAACTATGATCTTAGTCGAATTTCTTAATAAAATCGCCCATCTCAAAGGGGCTGTTTCTCAAATATATATATAGGACAAAACTTAGGTACAATACCTTAGATACTGTTCCTTAGGTTTCCTTCTTAATATTCACCATGTGGCTACTTAACTAAAAAATACACTTCTATCCCATGAGAAAAAATCCACATGGCGAAATCTTAAAAGGGAAACTTAAGGAATAGCACATAAATACTGTACCTAAGTCTTGCTTATATATATATATATATATATATATATGCATTTATAAATTACTAATTAAAATTTAAGTATAAAAAACAAGTCATCTAATATAATTCAAATTCAAGATTTCACAAATAACAACATTAGAATATATATAAAATAAAAACACATAATGAGATTGTATCCAAGTATTTGTTCACCAAAATCTTACTATTTCATTACATTTTTCTTATATTTCTACTAATAAAAGCGTATCTTAAATTTCAAAGTCACATTTGATGTGTATTGCATATCTCACTAGTTGCTCTAATCTAGTGGATTACCATCTGAGCTAAAACTTGAAGCAATATCTTTATTTAAAATTCAAGCATTAACCTCATTATAAAAAAATATCTTGTTTTCATTACAATTCAAATTAAAAAAAAAAAAAAAAAAAAAAAAAAAAAAAAATACTTCGATGAACCCTAAAGGTAATTATATTCAAAATTACAAAACTGGATGGCTCACAACAACTCGTCCAAGTTACGAAAAAAATGTTGGGTTTTACCAATTCAATTGCATAAGTAGTCCAATTACAAAACTGAACCAGTTTGGATATCGATTCATCGGATTATTGGTCCAACCGATAGGGCTTGGTTGGGTTTAATAACTATGAATTAGACTTGCAACTATACTCTTTGGATCTTTTTCATAATCATCAATGCCCTTATTTCTTTTTAATAAAGCTATTACCCAGTCTGAATGCTTTAAGATTAATCCCAAAATCTACTTCACTATATTAGAACACTATTATTCTAATATAGAATAATTGTAGAGAGAGAGAGAGAGAGAGATTACCTCTTAAGGAACAAACTTTGTCAACAGATGCTAGCCTTTGCCTTTCATGTCTTCATTGCCTCCTTGTTCTTTTCTTTTCTTTTAACATGTAGAAACCCTTAATTCTTCACATCCTATTTATCTCTCCTAACATGACTCTTTCTTACCCTTTTTGTTTGGGCTATGCTTTAAGTAAAGTTGTGATTTTTAATTTTATTTTGTTGGCCTTAATTCTGTATCAAATTTAATTGTATTTCTTCAATCATTTCCTTGTATGTTTGTGGGATTCTATGTAATGAGTTGAGTGTGAGAAATTAGTGAAGAATTGTGAAGACAGATCAACTCGTGATTGGAGCAACCTACAAAAGGCCATGTGAAGAGCACATGCTATAAGTTCAAGAGTTTAGTGCCTGATGGCATCTCGTGAGTTGCTTGTGATTTGGCTAACTTGCGACCTAACTCGCTAAATGTATTGCCAGCCTATTTGTGTTCTTTTGCTCATTTATATACCCATACTATATAAGCCCAAATTTCCCAAGAAATTATAAGGAGAATTTCAGAGAGAAAACCCTAGAAATCCATTTAAGAGTTAGAGATTGTATCCAATAATCATCTACTCATTTTTCTTAGTTTTCCTCTACTCCTACCTCTCTAATTACATATTCTTTGAGATGTTCTTAGTTCAAACACATACCTCACCCATTTTGAGTGTTGTGAATTGTTTTGTTGCTCATGGGAAGTATTGGATGAAGCCATTCTTTGGTGGATGCAATTGGAGCTGATTGCGAGATCCAAAAAACTAGTAAAAACAAGGCTCAGTTAAGCCAGTTGGTAACTAGAACTCAGAGGGTCTAAGTATAGAGACAGAGGGTAGTCTAAGCTTGAAGGGTCTATATTGTAATCCTTGTGCTCCAACTTATTCCCTAGTGGATTGATTCAGCTTGAAGGGTCGCAGAGAGGTTTTTATGCTTAATTCTTCGATTTTCCTCTTTGATAACATATCGCTGTGTTATTTTGTGTTTGCATCTCTCTTCCCTTACTCCTTGTGCTTTACATTTAATTGTTAATTATGTATGCCCATGCATTAGGAAGTAGTCCGACTTAATTGCGCATTGATTACTCTTATTCCACACTTAGTTGAATAGAGTAAAAGCAATTAAGTCGTATTTTTAAAATTAGAGGTCTAAACGAGCTATAGTAGTTTTATTATTGAGCTTTCACTTTATAACCCTACATAGCTTATTTCTTAGGCCTTTAAGTGACTTAGGCCTAACTAATATGATAAGGCAATATAACCTTGCAAATAAATCACATACTCCATGCTATCAATTTAAACATGTCAAAATTTAAGGATAAGGAAATGTGGGGTCTCAAAGTTAACAAGAAGATTATTAGGAAATCCTTTTGAAAAGAGTGTGCATCGAATATGACTCTCCTAAATGCAACTCGAAAGTTCTTTCGCTACCCAACATTCTCAAGGAGAAGTTTTTGCTTCCAATTCAAAAGAATTGCCAACGCAAAGGCAAAGCCTCCTCCACGTATACACATTAACATAATTGTAAACATGAACATGAAAATAAACATTACAATAGGAATATGCACAAACTAATAGAATAAATTTATAAAAATATAAAATAAAGATTCTCAAAAAAAAAAAATATCAATTAATAATTTGTAGAAATAAATGAGTTTTGAGTAGTCTCTTTCTATAATTATTTTATTTCCAATTATTTATATTTGATTTAAAATTTACTGTTTTTCCCCTTAACTTATTAGTATAACTATTTGTGGTGTATCAGTGTATAGTTAGCAAAATGTTAAAATTGTGAGGAAAAAAATATAGAAAGCAAAATAAATAGGTTTGCAATGAAAAAATGATAAAGCAAATTGACTAATCAAATTGTTTAAATAACATTATGGTGGACTAAAAGATCATAAATAAACGATATAAAATTATTTAAAAATAATTTGAAAGGAAAATTGATGAAATTGTAATTGCAATGACCTTAAATTTTGATAATCTAGATTGGTCGCCTGCTGTATTTCGTCAATTAAAGTGGTTCTTAAGTCGATTTTGTAAATTATAAACTCTTCAAATCATTCTAACCTAAGAACAAAGATTTTTTCTTTTTTGGCAAATATTGCTTGCCTTATTTTATGGATTTGATGCAAATATACCTTTTTTATTATTATTATTTTATATGAGAATTTTCAATGAATTATCTCTTTTTGTTTTATTCATTGTTATCTTTCCCTTTTTTAATTAAAAGTATACTATTGGGAAATTTAATATTTTATTGATTTGGTATATGGATAATTTTATAACTTTTTTTTTTTATTGAACCGAATGATAGGTCCAAATATTGCCCATCATTCTCAAGATGATGGTACCTTAAATTATCTTTATGCTTCCAATTATAAAGGAATATATATATATATATATAACATATACATAAACATTAACATATGTATATACATAAAAAAACACATTCAATAAATAATACTTTATAGAAAGAAACAGCTAAATGAGTAAATATATATGATGATAATTTAAATGTTTAAGAAGAAAACATTTTTGTATATACACAAACTAACTCACTGAATTTAATAACTAATAATTTATAAAAAGAAAAAAAATAGTTAAATGAATAAATATACATAATGATCATTTAACCATATACAAAAATTCATGATGAAGAACAAATTTAATGAGTTTTGACTATTAATTCTAAACCTAATTTATTTTCTAGTTGTATGTTTCATTTAAAATACTACCATATTTACCAAATTTTCTCCCTAATATATTGGTGTGAAATGTCGATGTTTTAGTTGAAAAAATCTTATAATTGTGAAGGAAACAATAATAATAATAATATAGAAAACTCTATTTGAATTGGAGAAACAAATGTATACAATGGAATGAAGATAAAGTAGACAAACTAATAAAATATTTTGGAAAACGTATTGGTGGACTATAAATTCAGAAATAAAACCCATTGAAAATTTTTCAAAAATAATTTGAGAGAAAACTAGATTAAAGTATAATTGTAACAGTTTTAAATTTAGATGAAATGACTTCATTTACTTGTGTAACAAGGTCGAGGGAAGTCATTGTTGTAGGACTATTGCTAGGAAGATAATTAAGAAATCTGTTAAGTCCAGCCTATGGCCATGAGAGGAACATTTAGAGAATTCTTCATTGGTTTTGGAATCCCACATCAGGTAAAAGAATAATAAAGAGGGGCGCTAAGTTTATTGTAGGAGTTAGTCCCACGTTGAAAAGAGTAGTTCAAAGTTGTGTCAACCCCAATAAAAGTAGTGGTAGAGTAGTTTTATTCAGTGTGTGAATTAAGAGCAAAGCTTTGTCTTGTGAGAGAGATAAAGACTAGCTTTGCCTAGTGAGTTTTTTCGATGAGAGTTTGAGTGATTGTAATCGCTATTACTAATAGTGAATTTTGTTGGTGTTGATCATGAATGTTGGTACCAGAGCTATTGGTTCGAGATGGCAATGGTGAGCACAAAGCGAGGTGGAGTCTTTAATGAGAAACATAATTTTAGTTTTTGGCAATGCACTGTCAAAGATATCTTGGTGCTTTGGTGGTGTTGAAGGGAGAGAAAACTTTCAAGAATTTGTACAAGTTGATTGGTGAGACTACTATTAAAGGTGGAATGCCTAGTGGAGTGAAAGGCAAGGAGGAGCCTTTGGTTATGATATCATAGATGAAAGATAATCATGGATGTAAGAAAGGAAGATTTGTGGAGAATGAGACTAACAAGGTTGTAAAGCCAAGTTCAACTATGGTTGTGAAGAAAAGTCTAGTGAGAAATTCAAGCATTGCTTGTTTTCAATTGAGAGTACGTCTTGTTGAGAACAAGGTGGAGCACCCCCTACCTACAAAGGGGGTGCAAAAGGGAGTGCCCAATGGGTTACTAGTCCAACTCAAGCTAGGAGTGTTTAGAGAAATGCTTATTGGTTTTGGAATCCCATATCGGTTAGAAGAATTAAAAGGAGGTGCACTAATTCTATTATAATAATCTTGCATTGAAAAGAGTGGTAAGGAAGTATGTAATTGCCTATAAAAGGAGTGGTAGGCAATGCCATAGCTTTATTAAGTGTCTGAGTTAAGAGCCAAGCTTTGTCTTGTGAGAGAAAGAAAGACTACTTTTGCCTAGTGAGTTTTTTGTTGAGAGTTTGAGCGGTTGTAATCGTTGTTATTAATAGTGAATTTTGTTGGTGTTGATCGTAGATGTATACTTGGATTTAGCCTAATTTTTTTAATATTTATTGTTTTGCGTGTAGTTGCATACCCATATAGCATACACTAAAACAACCCAATCAATCAAATTTGCACCATTAGGGGCATCACACTTGGCCACACCCATATATTAGATTATGACTTTAATGTTATTTTGATGTTATTTTTGTCAAGAAAAATAATGTTTTAATATGAATACACATCCTTTGATCCACCACTCAGTAGATGACACACATCCTCTACTTATTCTTTCACACTAACGTCTTTTTAAATTTTAAGTCCTGTTAGTTAGCTTACTAACGTTAAGACATCAGAAAACATCATATGGCTCGTTTTTCTTTTTTAATATATTTGTCCTTCAGCCCTTGGGTCTGATTGTCACATGGAACCGTTGACCTTTTTAAGAAGAAATTAAAATAATATTTTATCCCTTTTTCTTTCTTCTTTATTTATTAATTTGATAGTATTGAAGAGGTTAGTTGTAATTTAACCCTAATTCTAGAGATGAGATACATCAATTGGATTTCCTTAGGGTGGCTGATCTTTTTGACGAAACAAGGCATGGAATATTCAAAAACTTCATGCCATTTTTTGATAGAAGCTATTCTGAAGATTCCTATCTCGATGTTCTTTGAATAAGACAAACTTGTGTGGGTGCCTGATAAAAAAGGTGCTTTTTCTGTGAGATTTACATATGGTGCAAATCAGAGTATTCATTTTGATGAGGCTCACAAAAGTATCTGGATAGGAATTTGGAGAATAGAAAAATTCATGTACGTTTGAAAATGTTCTTATGGAGGATTGCAAATAATGCTCTTCCAACAAGGTCCAAATTAGCCCTATTTTTGCAATGAAGTGACCCATCTTGCCTCACTGTGATGCTGAAGAATCTATCTTCAGCATCTATTTACTAAATGTCCTTTTGTTTGAAAACTACTGGGGTGTTCACATAGATGGCATACCACTAAACTCCCCAAAAGACCTTGTGTCTTTCATTGTTAACCCCCCATCCCAAGTACTACAACAGGTCCAGGAGAGAGGTTTCATTTTAATGGCAACTTTAGTGCTGGGATCACTATGGAGAATTAGAAACGAAAAACTCTTTCAACAAAAAAGTCCTATTGTAAGTGATGTCAAGAGCTCTTTGGTTAGAAGATTCAGAGAGTTTAAGAGAGTTGAGAAGCAAAGCTCACACTCCCTACCTCCAAAGCCTAGCTTGAAATGGAGCAAACCCACCATGAGAATCATAAAAATTAGCCATGATGCAATTGTTTCCCTACATAAAGCAGCTCCATCCATTATTGCAAGAGACCAAAAAGCAAGTTACAAGCAAGTAAAATTGGATTAGAGTTGTTTTGGAGAATGATCTAGAGGAAAACATCCCCCATTGGACCAAGTTTAGTTACAAAATTGGTTGTAATATAAGGATATAATTTATTTTCTATTTTTAATTTAATATTACTACATATTTTGAAAATATAACCGTTGGATTGTATATTCTTTATACTCTTAATACACATATCAAATTTTGTATCAATCGGATATCATTTACCATATAATCTATAACCTTACATTTTATGCATAATCTATAACCTTTTCTTTAATTTTTTATAAATTTTGCAAACATAGAGGATATAAAAAGAAAATGTAATCTACTGGTGGGTTTGTCAAAATTCACCCCCGATAAAAAGATATTGAATAAGGTTGTAGTTTAAGATTATAACTAATTTTGTAACTAAACTTTTTTCTCCTCCATTTAACTCAACCACATGAGGCACCAACATGGACTATATAAGGGCTCATGTAGGATATCTATTTATTTATTTATTTTTGGGTACTAAAGATGGGATTTTTTATTAGGATGAGATTTTTTATTAGTAGAAGAGCAAATAACATCTGGACATCTATGTTCTGTCAATTTCTTTAGCATAAATTTCATTAACATATTCCGAAATTTGGGTTAGTGACAACAAGATTCAAAAATTTTCAAAAATGACTAATTTGGTCCCTAAGTTGGCTTTAAAGACCAAATTAGTTAGTTTTTTTGTTTTTTGTTTTTTTTTTTTGTGTTATACAAGATAAAAATTTTACTCTAATTTAATCTAAATGTATATGTGTGTGAAGCTCTCTCCTAGAAACTTGAATCTCAGCCTTTATCTCCCACACCCCATAAACACTTATACTTGTGAAGTGACCACCACATCAAAAGTGCACAATGGTCAAATTAGTCAGTTTTGAAATACCTTGAACCTCATTAGCATTAATCCTAAATTAATGAAATTTACCATTTCTTTATATATATATATATATATATATATATATATATATATTTATATATATATATATATATATATTTTCTTTTTCTTTTTCTTTTTCTTTTTTTGGGTGGATCAAAAGAGTGCCCTTGCCAAATGGGCGCTTTCTTGTAAGTTTGCGGGCCTGTTTCATTTGTTTTATACACCCAGTCCATCTTCGATGCTTTGAAATTGGATTATGCTGTGTAGCTCTTTGTTGTTTTGAATAAAATTTTTCTTGAATCCCAAAAAGCCACCCAAAGAAGAAGAAGACAATTTTATACGAATCATCTTTGGTCAATCGAGCCTTTAACCGTGTAAGGATGCGACCACCGCCTACTCCTCACTCTAATTTCTTCTCTTCCCTCAAACAGGTAACTCACTTTCTCTCTGTCTGTCTCTCATTTGCTTTCTCTCACAAATTCTCAATTCTGCTTTATATGTTATGGACTTATTGTTATATTACATTGATTTTCACAGGTTGAGAAGAGACTGAAATTAGAAGACACATCAAAAACCCCAACTCTCTCTGTCTCATCAGAATCTCAAACTAGCATCAACTTGGCCACAGAATCTTTGAGCTCACCCTTATACCTCCACGTGGACCAATCCCATTCGCCCAGTGAACAACAACCACCATTCCTGTCAAGTACTTCCTCACAGTACCCACAAACCCAACAATCCAACGACTTATTGTTATTACACGACCAACCCAAAACTGTTTTTCACACTCAACACCATGAAGCCATTGACGACATCCAACGGTTAATACAGCTCTTGGGTTTATCAGATTGTTATTGTAATGGTGATAACAAAGAAGAAGAGGAGGGAGAGAGAGAAAGACAGAAAATAGTTGGTAATTCTTGTGATTTTGATGAGGGTGAAGATGGGTTTTATGCAAAGATTGTTGGGGTGAAGGGTCCAAAGTGTGGGAAGGAAGTGGAGAGGTTGGAGGGTTGGATTCAATATTTCATGAATGGGGAGATGGAAAGGAGAGAGCCTTTGAGGTTGGCATATTTGCTTTTGGGTAAGGCTGCTTTTGAGAACAAGGAGGATGCTGATTGTGGCTATGGAGGCTTGGACTTCCCTACAAGTGTACAACAGTTTTTGCTGAATGACCCTCCTACAGATTAAGGCACCCCAGCATATCATATGCCTCCAAAAAGTGTCAAAACACTTGGGATAGGTACCCATGTATGCATATTGCATTGCCTTTTAGAACCCTTTTAGTTTATGCAATATTTCTAGCATTTGCATTATTGATGATGGTGATTATTGTATATATTTCTGTTAGTGTATTTAGTTTTCTCTTTTGTTTGTTCTGTTCATGATGTTATAGATGTTATAAATTGATTTGGCATAAATCACTAATTAATAAAGAAGTGGGAAATTTTTTATTACTACTAAATGCTTAATCATGCTTCAGGGTTTTACATATCCTCTTTTATTTTAGAACATTAAGTGGGTTTTCAATAAAATCAAAATACTAAATGCAAAGATAAAGCTTTCATGCCAATATAGTCATAATGGCCAATGATGAATTCAGTCTGCAGACCTTTTTGCCTTCTCTACTGGGAGCATCATTGTTTGAGCCTAACTCATGCCATAATCTTCAGTGGGGAAAACAGCATTGGTTTTGGTACTATATGCGCTTGCTTAGCTTCAAAAGGATAGACAGCACCTTGTTTATGTCAGGTCGATCCTCAGGATTTGGTTGTGTGCAAAGCAATGCTATCTTAAGTAGCTCTTTCAGTAATTCCTCATGATCCTTGGAGATACTCAGCGCCAGCATAGGATCCACAATTCGATGAAGATCGTTCTCTCCATTTGCAAGAGCTTTCTCCACAAGTTGACGCAAACTGATTGGCAACCCATCCTCTTCTATTAGTCCTGTTGGCCTTCGTTTAGTGAGAAATTCCATGACTATGATACCATAGCTGAATATGTCAACTTTAGTTGTGACTTTCGTCATATATGCAAACTCTGATAAGAAAACAAACATGTTTTAGTATATTGAAGTTAAACAAGTGGAATAAAAAGGGGAAATCTGAAGATGGGAAAAGCAAAATAACTTATATCCTTACTTGATATCTGGTATTTGAATTCAGTGGCTTCATATATACCTCTGGGACCTTTGTTATGTAAAACCAACCATTGCATTCATGTTTTAATTGGATGACACAGATTTTCTTCCAAGCTTATAGTGCTCCAGTCGCTTTTCATTAAAAGAACTTAATTTTTTAATAATTATTTATGACTTCTGAAAGTGAAATAGCCATGGAGACCTTAGCATTGTTTACAAATAGCTGAATAGAGCACTATATATATATATATATATATATATATATGCAATGCTTTAGGATTTTAGTTTGCTAGGTTAAAACCTGGTATTTATATGTGCAAGACTGAATCCCTGGTCCAAATTGATTGTGATTGTTAAAACTATTTCACTCATTTTCTGCTAAAAAATTATGACAATGAGATGATCTTGCAAATCTGACAGCGAAATTAATGGAGATTAACTTCATAAGTGAGAAAGGATAGTGATAAGTTACCTGGTGCCAAGTAGCCAATAGTGCCTTCAAATGCTAATGATGCAGACAAACTTCTTCCGTCTTGAAGATGAACACCTAGCATTCGAGCTGTTCCAAAGTCACTTACATGGGCTTCCCAATCTTCATCCAGAAGAATGTTAGAAGGCTTCATGTCACAGTGAACGATAGGAAAATCATAACCTGAATGCAGGTAATCCAACCCAGTCGCAATGGAAATGAAAACTTTGATCCGCTCAGATAATGTCCACCTTGACTGATCCACCTCAAGGTCATGTATAATGCTATCCAAATTCCCGTTCTCCATGTATTCCAGAACTAAAGCCTTTAGTTTTCCACTCTCCCAGGCATAACCTAGAACCTTCACCAAATTCCTATGCCTCAGTTGTTTTAGGGTGTTGATCTCCCTATCAAAGCACTTATCGGCCTCTTCAGAGAACTGATGCAAATTCAACTTTTTTACTGCTATGATCTGCCCATCTTCCAGTCTACCCTTGTACACAGTGCTCAAACTGCTTGCACCAATAATGTTATCTTCGCTAAAGAAGCTAGTAGCATGTTCTAATTCGTATGGTACAAACCTCTTGAGGGTCAATGCTGGAGTATATTCTGATTCTGGATTCTCAACCCCTTCTGGTTTTCTTAACTTTGTACGTTGGTGGAGGATTATAAATACAAACACAAGAACTAAAAGCACAAAAATAGATCCAATCACCACAAGAATCAACACAGTCTTCTTGGATAGTTGACGTGAGCTCAATTTGCTGCAGGACCTGAGGAATTCAATACCACACAGATGAGGGTTTCCCATCAAACTAGATGAGTTAATATGTCTAAATATTCCAATCTCTGGAACATGGCCTTCAAGTTGATTGAAAGAAAGGTTTAGATGTTTCAAGTTAGAGAGATTGGCAAAGCTTTCAGGGATGATGCCCTTCAACTGATTCTGAGAAAGGTCAAGAGAGCTAAGGTACTTCAGAGCTGCCAGGTCTTCAGGGAGTCCACCATCTAACTTGTTCCTTGAAAGGTTCAAGCTAGTAAGCATAACCATTTGAGTAAATTCTTCAGCCGGAATTGGACCAGAAAGATTATTCCCTGATGAATCAAGAGAGAACAAATTTTTGCAGCCACCAAGTGTTTTAGGAATGGTCCCCGAAAGATTATTGTTTGAGATGTCTATGGCTTGAACCATTTCCAACATCCCAAGCTCATCTGGAATAGTTCCAACCAAGAAATTGTATGAGAAGTTCAAATATAACTGCATTCTTTTCATACTTGCAAGCACCGATGCAGGTATTGATCCTGTAAGATAATTGTGGGAGAGATCCAAGATCATAAGTTGATTAAGATGCCCCATGCTTCTCAGAATGGACCCGTTAAGCATGTTGCCATGGAGGTTTAAGTAAGAAAGCTGCTCAAGCTTAGAAATTGCATCTGGAATTGGACCCTTGAACTTATTATTCTGCAACCCAAGTTCGTTTAGCTGTTTCATTTCAAAAAAATTCTCAGGTATTGCACCCTCTAGATCATTGTCATTCAGATAGAGCCCTTGGAGAAGAGAGAGTTTAGATAATTCTGGTGGAACTAGACCTGACAAACTATTTTGACCAAGTGATAAAGAAAAAAGTTTACTTAAATTGCCAGTGTCAGGTGGTATTGGCCCTATGAATGAATTAGAATGGGCTCGCAAAATCTGGAGATTAGAAAGTTTGCCAATGCCAGACTTTATTGGCCCACTAAAAAAGTTCCTAGTCAAATCTAAAATACGAAGATTGGAGCAATTGAAGAGGTCATCTGGGATTTCACCTACCATTTTATTGTATGAAAGACTCAGGAAAGTAAGATTTTGCAAATGCTGAAAACCCTGAGGAATTTTCCCTGCTATTCTGTTACGAGATAAACCTATGACAAGAAGATGGGTGCAGTTGGTGATACTAGACGGAATGGCTCCCTCAAGGAGATTGTTGTTCATGGTTAGGTTCTTCAAGTTGTAAAGCAATCCAATATCTGATGGAAGCTTCCCTGTGAGGAAATTGAAGCTCATAGACAACTGAGTTAAATTTGTCAAGTTCGTCAATGACGAAGGAACCTCCCCAGAGAACTTATTTGAATGCAGGGTCAACACTTCCAATGATCTCAATGATCCTAGCTCAAAGGGTATTATTCCAGTTAATTCATTCTCCGAAAGTCCTAAATGGGTTAATGATTTCAATTGAAATATGGAGGCAGGAATGGTAGAATTTAACTTATTCTTGTACAAACGCAATGTTTGTAGATGATATAAATTTCCAATCTCAAGTGGAATGCCTCCAGTGAACTGATTGGTGTATAGTTCAAGAGCAACAAGCTGTTTACAGCGACCTAGTTCAGATGGAATTTTCCCAAGAAAGGAATTTTCAAACAAGAGAAGATACTCTAAATTTGATAAGTTTCCTATCTGTGGAGGAATTACTCCAGAGAATTGGTTTTGACTCAGGTCTAAAGCTTGTAAAGATTCCAACCTACCAATGGATATAGGTATAGAACCAACCAACTTGTTCCCATATACTAAAAAGAGTTGAAGGTTAGCTAAATTGCCTATGTTTGGAGGGATTCTTCCAGTTAGATTGTTAAAAATGACACCAAAGGCTAACAATGATGTGCAGTTACAAATGCTTTCGGGGATGCTTCCATTCAAAGAGTTATCACCTAAATCTACTGACTGCAGATTTTTGAGGTTTCCTAGTTCTGGTGGAATAGGACCTGAAAGAGAATTTTCATAAAGAGTTAGCTCAGAGAGCTGGGAGCAAAGTCCCAGTTGAGCTGGAATGTGGCCTGTAAATGAATTCGAAGTTAAATCAAGAACCTGGAGGCTTGAAAGGTTTCCAAGGAATGGTGTGATTTCACCTTTAAGCTGCTTATCAATAAGAGAAATTGAAATGACATGATTTGAAGGGTCACAAGCAATACCAGACCAGTTGCAGTGGTGGTTACTGTCAGTCCAATCCGCAAGTGCTCCAAATGGGTCATTGGTGATGGAATTCTTGAAAGCATTCAAGGCCTCAAGTTGAACTTCTAAGCTTGGTTCTTCAGATAGAACAGCAACTAGAAGGGAACAAACTATGATTACAATCAAACCGATTTTTTGAGATACCATTGCTATAGAAGTACAAGACACTGATTTGTAACTTGAATCGAATGAAGCATTTATATGCAAAATTTAACCAATAATGTGTGTGGCAATCCTTGACTTCTTTTTTGAACTAATTCTTTTGGACTAGGAAGTAGGGTACGTCAAGTTGTCAAACAATGAGTACATTAAGGGAAAAAAATGTGATTCTTTGAATGATAACAAGAAATCCAAATCTGACTTTGAGCTCATCCGATGTCAGGAGACCTACTGGCTACAGGCCAAACTCTAGTGATAAAGATTATGGCAGTAATATATTTCCAAAACGTATTCTACCCACTTGACACTACGTGAAAACAAAACTTAGATACCTAAATTTGTATCAAAATTACCTCCGAAACCAACATTCAATGCTATTCATGAAGTAAGATTTTTGTTTTTCATAGACATATACTTGGAATCGGTGATTAGTATAGGCAGTATAGCTTGACCAAGATGTGGTTTATGTGGGAAAAGGTTATAAACTCAAGGTGGGCAAATGAAAGCACACTGATTTGTTGTGAATACAGCATATGTCGATTCACATGGTTTGGAATATGCAGTATGCAATGCGCGCACACTATGTACAAGTTGCTAATAGATTAAAGTATTAAAGGCCAAAATGATGGGTTGGCTTGTCAGTTGTGGCTCAGACGAAGAAGGTGCCAAAAGAAAAAGAGTATAGGAGTCAAAGAAATGATTAGGATAGGAGATTGGATTGAATCTTACCTAATTGTATGTGGTACCAGGACTTTGTCCATTTTGATCATTTGTTCAACGGGGCTTGAATGCAAGAAGACTAAGAACACAAACGTAGTAAAAGGGAAAAAGGAAAAAAAAAATACTCAGATTTTGACAGCTGTGGGATTTGAACCCACGCCCTTTCGGACCAGAGCCTAAATCTGGCGCCTTAGACCACTCGGCCAAACTGTCCACCTTTTGTCATTAGATATCTATCTTAATTTATATTAACAATATAAAAGTTGTTATGGGATATAAGAGTAAGACGTCTAACAGTATGATTGGCCAGTATTTTGGCTTTTCTTAAAAATAGTTTGGTTTATTTGGCCCTTGTAAAAAGTAGTAATCATAAAGTGATCATGTTTAATTTCTATCATATATATATAAATATAAGAGCATTTGCATCAGGTGATGCAAAATAGAAAAATGACTTAATTTTACATATCTAAATCCTAAAATTATCCACATTCATTCAGTTAAAAATGTATAAATTTGCAAAGTTGCTACAATGACCAAGTAAATTTACATTAATAATATTCAGATTGTAGTTTTTTTTCCCCCTTTTACATATCTTGAAGATAAAGAAAGAGAGTGAATAATTACTTTGGTGGTATAGTTGAATATGACTTTTGACATGCTTTTTTGAGACTCCAAAACCCCCCATCTATTCCAACTATCTTTCAACCATATTTCATTGCTGATAAAGCCTAGTAACAACATAAATTTTCCAAAATTTCAAATCCTTGGACTGGGTTATTATGACTTAAACGAGTTCCCAGATTTTCTAAAAGCCAAGATGATTTGGGGGGGTTTTGATACTTTCTAACAATAAAAATTTATGGCCTTGTACCAAAATGGATGTGGAACTTGAGTAAAGAAACTCTCTAGTTCTGTGTTACAACTTTCTAATAGGTTTCGACCAACTTCCTGTTATTCTACCATGGACCAATCTAAGAATTCGGGGGCCTAATAATAACAAGCAAAGGGATCTGTTCCTATCCCACCTAGTTCCATTGTTACTTAATCTCAAATAACATACTAACTAGAGAAATCCCACCAATAGGGAAACTTGAAAGTAATTTTGAATTTCCAAATTTGCATATCTTTGAACTTTCTAGCAATAATATCATTAGTAAATTACCATTTGAATACTTCCAAATTTGGAAAGCCATGCAAATCATTGATGTAGTTGGGCAAATGTATATGCAAGCAAACACAAGTTTTGATCTACCTAGATATTTAATGCAATCTAATTACGTTTACTCAATGACATTCACAAACAAAGGCATAGAGATAGCATACGAGAGAATACGGGTGTGCAAAAAACTGACGAACCGAAAAAACTGCTTCAAATCGATCGAACCGATGCAAAAATTTAGGTTTAGTTTCAGTTCGATTCGGTTTTATTATATAAAAAATCAAAAATTTCGATTCGATTTTCAGTAGCAAATTCTAATACACCGAACTGACCGAACCGAGCCGAAATATATTAAATAATAATTTGTACAAATTATTTCAACAAAGTTCCTAGTATCCTAGTGGCAAGGACACGCACTTGTCTCCAATCAACCCAGGTTCGACCCTTAGTAATAGCGCTTTATAACCCTAATCCTATATTAGTACGCTGCTTTGCCGTTCTCTCTCTCTCTCTTTTTTTTTTTTTTTTTTGGTTTTGTGTTTGCTACTTTGCTTGGTGCTTGGTGTTTGGGGTGGTGAGAAAACGTGGGAAAGCAAAGGGATTTTTTGGGTTTGTTAATTTTTTTTGGATTTGTTAATATTTTCTGGGTTTCTGAGTTTGTTAATTTTTTTTTTCTTTTTTTGCTTTCTTAGAAAATAAATGATAAGGAAACCGCTTAGAAAATAAATGATAAGAAAACCGAGAAAACCCACCGGTACGTTGCTTCGCCGTTATTTTCTGGGTTTGTTTGCTTTCTTCGCTGGTGCGTGCTTCGCTGTTCTCTCTCTTTTTCTTTTTTTTTTCCTTTTGGTTTTGTGTTTGCTACTTTTCTTGGTGCTTGGTATTTGGGTGGTGAGAAAACGTGGGAAAGTAAAGGGATTTTCTAGGTTTGTTAATTTTTTTTGGGTTTGTTAATATTTTCTGGGTTTGTTAATTTTTTTTCTTTGTTAGCTTTCTTAGAAAATAAATGATAAGGAAACTGAAATCCAACCGAAATTGATGGTTTTCCGATTACTTCAGTCGGTTTCGGTTGAGAATTTCACAAACCGAAAACTTCAGTTTCGGTTGGCCAACACTTAGAAAACCGATCGAAACCGAACCGACACACCCCTACGAGAGAATCTCAGGTTTCTTCATAGTCATGGATCTCTCAAGCAATAAATTTGAGAGAGATATTCTAGAAGTCATGGGTAATGTGAAATGAATCCAATTGCTCAACCTTTTCAATAACTTATTCACTGGTTCTATCCCATTGTCCTTGGAGAAGTTGACAATGCTTGAATCATTGGGCATTTCTCAAAGTAAGTTATCTGGAGAGATCCCTCCACAACTAACACAACTTACCTTCCTTGCATTTTTTAATGTCTCCAACAATCATCTAATAGGGTCTATACCACATGGGAAATAATTCGATACATTTTCCTTCGATGGTAATCCAAGATTGAGTGGAAGTTCTTTGCCAAAGAAATGTTGAAATTTTGAAGACTTATTGCTCCCTCCTTTAACCTTTGATGATATTAATCAAGGCTCAAAGTTGCTATTTGAATTTGGCTGAAAAGTAGTTGTGATGGGGTATGGTTGTGGATTCCTAATTGAAGTAGTTATTGGGCAACACCAAGGTATGGTTATTGATCACAAGGAAGTATAATTGGTTTAATTAGACTTTGTAGTTCAACACCAAATGAGAAGATGATTGACTAAGAGGGGATCCAGACATTAAATCCAAACAAGTAAGATGTTACCCAAATAGATAAATAAATTTTGGCATATGTATGCTTTTTTTTTTTATCATCTATATATATGTTGTTAGCGTTATTTATTTTTTTTTTTTTGGTAAACCATGAGCTAACATTAACACTAAGAATTAACAAGTCTGTTACAATGCATATTAGCCTTATCAAAAGTCAAAATAGCCTCCACCAAAGGCGGTGGGTTACAAAAACAGCAAAACTATACAAAGATTGTGCTCCTAGTTTAGCCAATGCATCAGGGCACTGGTTGGCTTCACAATAAGCATGGATCACGTGCCTGTTTGGGAACTCCTTCAAAAGGTTCCTGCAATCAATTAAGAGTGATTCCATTAAAAAAATTTCAAATTCATTGTTCATTAGGATAACAACACTCAAAGCATCAAGTTCAATTATTAGTTGTTGAATTCCCATTTCCAAGGCTAGCATCAATCCATCTCTACGCATCCACAATTCAGCCAAGGTGCTATTAGTGTACCCAAGCCCTCTTGCAAAACCTTTTAGCCAAGCCCCATCATGGTCTCAAATCAAACCCCCTCCACCTACTCTTTTTGGATTCTTCATAGTTGAGCCATCAGTATTGAGCTTCATCCAACAGTGTTGTTAGCGTTATTACATTTGCTTTTTTCCTTTTATTTTTTATTTATAGAGATTTAGGTTGTATTTGATTCGACGCAAAATATTTTTCTGAGTGTAAAATATTTTTAGGTGAAACTTTTTTGTCAGAAAATAAAATATTTTCATGTGTTTTGTTGCATTTTGAAAAATGCTCTTGAAAATATTTTTAGGTGTTTGCTAGTTGTGTTCCTAAAAATGCTCTATAGAATATATTTTTTACTAGTTTCTCATATTTTCCCAACTTCCAAACCAATATTATAATAAAAATTCCAATATATAAACCCAAAGAAACAAAAAAAATTCAATCTTCATCAAGAGAGAGAGGATTGATTTTGTTTTCAATAGTCTCTTTTAATCTTGTCCGTCCAACTTTTTTTTTTCTTTGATGGAATAACTGAAATCTTAGACTCGAGAATAAATAGAATATATAATAAAAACTCACAACACTAAAAAATAGTCTCCCATATCAATTGAAACTCAATGTCCCAGATCCCATATCACCACACTTTTTAAAACTATATATATAAATATATATATATATATATATATATATATATAATAAAAATAATAATAACTGCATGTTATGTCTTACTTTTTACTTTCTAGTTTCTCATGGCACTCCCCAATGCGTCCAACTATCCATAAACCTTTTATTCTTATCTTTTGACTTTTAATTGTTTTAAACTCAAGTATTTGCTAAAAGTTCACATTTTAAATTATTTAAAGAATAGAAAAAAAAAATATATTGAATTTTAAATAATTTTTAAAGAGTAAGCAGAACACCGAGGCACGTATACAAATTTCTAGGTTTATTGCTATACTAATAACATATATATATATACTATGGGGCCCGGCCCAAAAATAATGGGCTAGTCTAAATTCAGACCCGTCCAAGGAGCATCCTGTCCGAGGAGAAGTCACAGATAAAGCATTATTCAGGCCTAATTGCGATAAAAGAAACCTGTCCGAGGAGTAACTCCTCCTCGGACATTACGAAGTCCGATCAAAGACCACGCCCCAACCATTGCAGTTCATCCTCCCAGCATATAAAAAGAATAAAACCCAAAATATCTCATGGAAAGCTGCCACCACCACATTAAATGTGCCACAACCACCCTCTTGGCCGCATTAATGAGGAAAAGACCCCTGAACAGTACTACCTTGGCCACTACAACTCACAAGGGAGTGATAGAGGTGTCTGATGGGACAGGTGCTCAAGTGGAGGCTTAGATGATCAACAAGTGTAAGGTTCAGATAAGAATGAGAGAGCTATATAATGTAGTGGAACCCCTCAAAGAGAGGGACGGAGAAATGTATTGAGAACTGAAGAAATAAAATCTTCTGTTAGATATCCATCCTTATGTTCTTGTTCCTGTAACAATATTGCTCATGCATCAGACCGAGTAAACTCACTGAGGCTAAGTTCTTTGACCCATCCTCTACAAATATTTATTGTGGGTTGCGTCTTGGGCCAAAGCCTGATCAATAGGGTTTGGACCAGGAAAATCGTGCAACTACAATTGGCGCCGTCTGTGGGGAGAACTAAGGCATCAGCTAGCACAACGGTCGAGCATGGCAGAACTAGGTCCACACTAGGAGGATCCTTACCAGGCTAACTCCCAGCAAACACAACCCGCCGAGTCCTAGAGGCAAAATAACCTAACCAACCCAGGTGGCAGGGGGAATCGTGAGGGAAGTGTGCACACTATCCGGACGAGCCAAAGTCACATTCAGATAGGTAGTCACGTGTCCTAGAGGCGAAATGGCCACCAGGCCATGCAGCGGGAGATAGATGACCTGAAAAGGAAGTTACGACGTGTGCAGCGAAAACGATCTCCCTCTGACTCAGGCGAGTCTTCTAATGCGGAGGATGCGAGTTACCGACGGAGGTCAAGGACCCCCCCAAGTGAAACATTTTCCTACGAAAGGGAACCACGCCCTGTACGGAAGTATGAGAGCCCATCTAGCAAGGGTTCGGGGAACGATGCTATGAAGAAGGCGCTGGACCAGGTTTCAAGGTCACCCTTCACGTATAGAATCGAAGGGGCTAAGCTGCCTAGACGCTTCAACCAACCGGTGTTCGCCATCTATAACGGCCGAGCAGACCCGATAGAGCATGTGAGTCAGTTTAATCAAAAAATGGCGATCTACTCACAAAATGAAGCCCTAATGTGCAAAATCTTCCCTTCCAGCTTGGGATCAATGGCGATGAGGTGGTTCAATAGCCTGAAGACAAATTCCATAGGCTCCTACAAGCAGCTCACTCAGGCTTTCTGCTCCCGCTTTATCATGAACACCAGAGTTCCTCGACCCCTCAGTTCGCTGTAGTCCTTATCCATGCACGAAGGAGAAACCCTGAAAGCCTACCAGATAGATATTGGGAGGTGTATAACGACTTAGATGACAACCATGATGATGTTGCTATCAGCACGTTCAAAAGCGGTCTCCCCACCGAGCATGGCTTAAGGAAATCCCTCACTGGTAAACCAGTTGCCGACATTCATCAGTTGATGGATAGGATCGACAAGTACAAAAGGGTGGAGGAAGATCAGCTGCAAGGAAGGGGAAAGGAGAAGGTCATCCCTCCCAAAGTAAATGATTTTAGGTCGGAACGGTATAACCCTAGCCAGCCGAGGAGAGATTTTTCGCGACAGGCTGGACAAAGCAACCCACAGACAGTGAATGCCGTATTCAGGGAGTCAGTACAATAGGTGCTGGAGAAAGTAAGGAACGAGCCCTATTTCAGGTGGCCGGGAAAGATGGTTGGAGACCCTTCCAAACGTAACCAGAACTTGTATTGCCACTATCATCAGGACCATGGGCATACCACTGAGGATTGCAGGAATCTATGGAATCACCTAGATCAGTTGGTCCGAGAAGGGAAGTTACGTCACCTGCTGCACCCATCGAGCGGCCATCCCGGCCAAGCAACACAAGAGTCTCGAAAGGACGTGTCCTTAAGACCCTCTACCGGGACGATACATGTCATCCTCGCTGCACCAGGAAGGACTGGGCCACCCCTCCCCAGGGTACTGGCTGTTGGTCAGCTCCCCTCCGAGGACAGGCGAAGGGAACCCAAAAGATCAAAAAAGAGAAGCTCTTTGATACTGGGATTCTCGGACGAGGATAAGAGAGGAACTATTCAACCTCACGACAATGCCTTGGTGGTTACGTTAAGAATTGGGGGCTTCGATGTAAAAAGGGTATTAGTAGACTTGGGAAGTGCGGTAGAGATAATGTACCCTGATCTGTACAGGGGGCTGAACTTGAAGCCGGAAGATTTGGCAGCTTATGATTCCCTCCTTCTCAGCTTCGAAGGGAAGATTGTTACGCCGAAGGGGCAGATCCGACTACCCATACAGACTGGGTCGGAGGTGGTGGAGGTGAATTTTATCGTGGTCGACGCTTATTCACCCTACACCGCAATAGTTGCCAGGCCATGGATCCACGCCCTAGAAGCCGTAACCTCCACACTTCACCAAAAGGTGAAATACCCATCCAGAGGACAAGTAGAAGAGATCCGAGGAGATCAGGCCGTGGCCAGGAAGTGTATGGTGACCGCCATTTTACATTGGCCCCAAGCCGAGTCCTCAGCCCAGGAGAGCTTATAGTAACCAGCCACCTCGGCAAGGCAAGGCGATGGGCTGGCCGAGGAGATAAGGTGTGAAAGTTTAGATAAGATCGCTGTCAACAACGACCCGGAGAAGTTCTTTCAGGTCGGCTCTGAGTTGCCTTCTAGAGAAAAAGAGGAACTAGTCAGATTTCTCAGAGAAAATGTCGATGTGTTTGCATGGGACGCCTACGACGCCCCAGGAGTTGATCCTAGCCTTATTTGTCACCACCTGAACGTCAACCCCTCTTTCACACCGAAGAAGCAGCCACCCCGACGCCCTTCAAAGGAACATGCTAGTGCCGTAAGAGACGAAGTGGCAAAACTGAAAAAAGCAGGGGCTATCAAAGAGGTCTTTTACCCCGAATGGTTGGCAAACACAGTGGTGGTAAGGAAGAAGACAGGGAAGTGGAGGGTCTGCGTGGACTTCACGGACATGAACAAGGCATGCCCAAAGGACCCATTCCCCCTACCCCGAATCGACCAATTGGTGGATGCAACCGTCGGACACCCTCGAATGAGTTTCCTGGACGCCTTTCAGGGCTATCATCAGATACCCCTTGTGCTAGAAGACCAAGAGAAGACGGCTTTCATGACTCCCATCGAAAATTATCACTATAAGGTAATGTCGTTTGGGCTGAAAAACGCAGGCTCAACCTACCAAAGGATGATGACCCGGATGTTCGAGCCACAGCTGGGCAAGATCATTGAGGTTTACATAGACGACATGGTTGTGAAGAGTAAAAGGGTGTTCGAGCACGTGAATGACCTCAGAATAATCTTCGCTATCTTAAGGGAGCACCAGTTGCGGCTGAATGCTTCCAAATGTTCATTCAGGGTCGGGTCTGGGAAATTCTTAGGGTACATGGTAACCCACAAGGGAATAGAAGTAAGTCCCGATCAAATCAAAGCAATTAATAGCCTACAGGCTCCTCGGAATCCGAAGGAAGTGCAGAAGCTCACTGGCATGATTGCAGCATTGAACTGGTTCATATCACGATCTGCGGACCAATACCGCCCCTTTTACCTCTTAATAAACAAATGGAAGGGGTTCAAATGGTCGGAGGATTGTGTTCGGGCTTTCCAGCAGCTAAAGGAATACCTGTCCCGACCACCCATCATGTCCAGCCCTGAGGCAGACGAGGTGCTATTTGCATACATCGCTGTAGCTCCCCATGCTGTAAGCCTGGTACTGATACAAGATGATAATGGGGTGCAGCGACCGGTTTACTATGTGAGCAAATCATTACATGAGGCCGAGGTGCGATACCTACCTCTAGAAAAGGCAATTCTGGCGATAGTACATGCCACCCGGAAGCTCCTTCATTACTTTCAGGCGCATACGGTCATCGTTCTAACTTAGCTTCCCCTTTAAGCGGTGCTTCGAAGCGCTGACTACACAGGAAGGATCGCCATGTGGAGTGCGCTTTTAGGGGCCTTTGATAATAAATATATGCCTCGATCCTTTATCAAAGGACAGGTCCTCGCAAACTTAGTAGCGGAGTTTGCTGAACCCTCTATAGAAACAATAATCGAGAAAAAAGACATGGATGGAAAATCGGTTGGTGCAGTTTCAGCAGGGGGGACCTTGCGTTGGAAGGTCTACGTGGATGGCGCGGCCAACTAGAGAGGATTTGGAGTTGGGATAGTTTTAATATCGCCGGACGGTGCTGCCACTGAAAAATCACTGAGGCTCGGATTCTCGGCTACGAACAATGAAGCCGAATACGAAGCCTTACTTCAAGGGATGACGATGGTTCAAAGATTGGGCGGAAGAATGATAGAAGCATTCTCGGACTCCAGATTGGTGGTTGGACAAGTGATGGGTGAGCTGGAAGCTCGAGATACTAGGATGCAAGAGTATCTGGGACAAGTCAAACGGCTACAGACGAGTTTTGAATCCTTCAATATGACGCACATTTCCAGGAGTGTAAACACCCATGCAGACTCGCTAGCCACTCTCGCCACGTCCTCGGCGCATAATCTGCCGCGAATGATCCTTGTTGAAGATCTAGTCCAGGCAAGTCCCATCAGTAGAAACCCGGCCAGAGTCCATCAGATCAGAAAAGTCACAACTGGATGGACCCCATAAAGAACTTCCTCCAAAACGACATCTTGCCGGAGGAAAAACTGGAAGCCAAGAAGATACGTAGGAATGCTCCTCGGTTCTGGCTATCAGAGGACCACAAACTATATCGGCGCTCCTACTCTGGACCGTACCTACTCTGCGTACATCCAGAAGAATCCGAGTCTCTGCTTGAGGAGTTACACGAGGGGATTTGTGGAAGTCACACCGGAGGAAGGTCGCTGGCGCACAGGGCACTTACCCAAGGTTATTGGTGGCCGAACATGCAAAGAGAGGCCTAAGAATACGCTAAGAAGTGCGATCAGTGCCAAAGATTCGCCCCGAATATCCACCAACTCGGAGGGGTTCTCAACCCCCTCTCTAGCCCTTGGCTGTTCGCACAATGGGGCCTTGACATTGTCGGACCTTTCCCCAAAGCTGCGGGGAACAAGCGATACATAATAGTCGGAACTGATTACTTCACAAAATGGGTGGAGGCTGAACCTTTGGCCAACATTAGGGACGTGGGCCCAGAAATTCATCTAGAGGAACATCATCACCCGCTTCGGAACTCCACGTACACTCATTTTCGACAATGGTCTTCAATTCGACAGTAAGAACTTTAGGGAGTATTGCCGCGAGTTTGGGATCATTAACCGATATTCCACCCTCTCCTACCCCCAAGGAAATGGGCAAGTCGAGGCCGTGAACAAGGTCATAGTAAACGGACTGAAGAAAAGACTGGATGAGGCAAAGGGGAGATGGGTAGAAGAGCTCCCGCACGTCTTATGGACCTATCGGACAACGCCGTAACGGTCAACCGATGAGACCCCCTTTTCGATGACTTATGGGGCTGAGGCCGTGCTCCCAATCGAGAACAACTTTCCCACACTAAGGTCTAAATCGTTTACCCCAAACGGTAACGACGAGTTATTGGGAAGGAGTCTAGACCTAGCCGAGGAAAGAAGGGAAAAAGCAATGATTCATATGGCCTATTATCACCAGAAGTTGAGACAAGGGTATGATGCTAACGTTAAACTGTGGCCTCTAGGTCCAGGTGATCTCGTGATGAGGAAGATTCTCGGAAGCGCAAAAAACCCCTCTTGGGGCAAGTTGGAGCCCAATTGGGAGGGACCATGCCGTGTCACATCCGTGGCCGAGATAGGCGCCTACTACCTAGAAGATTTGAATGAAAAAACTGTACCTCGACCATGGAATGTAAATAACCTCAGAAGATATTGTTATTAATGAAAATGGCTTAGCCCACGTTTTGTTTCATGACTATCCTCTGCCTACTGGTTTACTGACAACTATTCATAGTTTTAAACAGAACCTAAGTCCTGCATGGCTCCTCGGACCACAGACTTAGGGGAAATTATTACTCATGACAGCTATTCATAGTTTTAAACAGAACCTAAGTCCTGTATGGCTCCTCGGACCACAGACTTAGAGGAAATTATTACTCATGACAACCATTCATAGTTTTAAACAGAACCTAAGTCCTGCATGGCTCCTCGGACCACAGGCTTAGGGGAAATTATTACTCATGACAGCTATTCATAGTTTTAAACAGAACCTAAGTCCTGCATGGTTCCTCGGACCACAGACTTAGGGGAAATTATTACTCATGACAACCATTCATAGTTTTAAACAGAACCTAAGTCCTGCATGGCTCCTCGGACCACAGACTTAGGGGAAATTATTACTTATGGCGACTATTCATAGTTTTAAACAGAACCTAAGTCCTGTATGGCTCCTCGGACCACAGACTTAGGGGAAATTATTACTTATGACGACTATTCATAGTTTTAAACAGAACCTAAGTCCTGCATGGCTCCTCGGACCACAGACTTAGGGGAAATTATTACTCATGACAACCATTCATAGTTTTAAACAGAATCTAAATCCTGCATGGCTCCTCGGACCACAGACTTAGGGGAAATTATTACTCATGGCCATTTATACAAGTTTTAAACAGAACCTAAGTCCTGCATGACTCCTCGGACCACAGACTTAGGGGAAATTATTACTTATGGCGACTATTCATAGTTTTAAACAGAACCTAGGTCCTGCATGGCTCCTCGGACCACAGACTTAGGGGAAATTATTACTCATGGCCATTTATACAAGTTTTAAACAGAACCTAAGTCCTGCATGGATCCTCGGACCATAGACTTGGGGGAAATTATTACTTACGACAATTATTCATAGTTTTAAACAGAACCAAAGTCCTGTATGGCTCCTCGGACCACAGACTTAGGGGAAATTATTACTTAAGGCATGCGCACAGTCTAGCACCATTGCAACCCTCATTCAAATTCGCTGCCCAACAACCCTTTTTATCTTGAGCGTTTACATTTATCTATGTCGCTGCAAATGTTTATAAAAAAAAAAGCGGTACTAGCATACATCCATAGAAAGCAAAGCAAACATTCTATATTAATATTCCGAGGACAACACAAAGAGAGGTCCTTATAAAAGAGCGCAAAAACAGGACGACTCTCATTTAAAAAAAAAAAAGAAGGAAATACAAAAATTGAAAGCCTAAAAGCTAAGCCTCAGCAGGAGGATCTTCTTGTTGCTCTGGTTGAGGAGGAGGAACCTCGATAGTAGGGTCCGTGGCGGGATCCTTCGCCTTATCAGGCACAGGGACGGCATCAGGCACCGCCAGATCCTGCTCTGAAGCCACTTGGACGCCATTAGGATTCTCTCGAATCTCCTCAGGATAGAAAATGTTCTCGGACAGTCTTAGCACCGAATCTGCAGGAACTCCTGCAGCATCAAGGGCATGAGCCCATGAGATGCTGCAGTAGTCCCTGCACACCTCGTGAATCTCCTCGGATAGCCTGGCCTCCGTTTCTTGGGGCCCGAGCTGGCGAGAAGCATTCTTTTCAGCCTCTGTGGCCTCTCGGATCAGCTGAGCCTCCTCTTTGACCCGCCGCAGCTCATCCTCGACTTTTTGCATAGCAGTCTTGAGATCCAGCACTGCCTGCTTCTCGGTGGCAAGGTTGATCTGGGTCGAGTACAGTTCTTTGCGCTGGTCCTAAGCCTGGGTCTCAGCACTTTTCAAACTGGACTCTGCGCTCTTGCGCCGTCTCTCCGACTCCTTGAACTTCTCCGTGAGTTCAAGGTGGTCGTGCTTGAGGGACCCCAAGGTTTTCTCCATCTCCGTCCGAGACTGGGTCTCAGCCTCAGCCCGGCTGCGATTATCACGACAAAATTCCTCAACCACAAATATCTGCTGAGTAATCTGCGAACGAAACAAGGTTGGTTTAAAAATTTAACAGGGTTAAATAAATTAATAAAACAGTAAAAGGATTACTTACCATCGCGAGATCCTTTTTGAGGGATAGGAAGATCTCGGGCTGAGAGAACCGCCTATAGGCCTCCATATCCCGAGGAAGGAGTAGGGGTTGCTCTAAGGCATCAGCCACGTACCCTGCCCGGCCTCGGTTATACTCTCGGACCGACGCATTGTAGGGGATGGCAACCCCATCCAGCTCCAACTTGGGGTTCCACGTACGCGGGGTAGCGCGCATCTCAGCAAGGTTCTCCTCATCCCTGCTTTCCGAAGAGTTACCCCTTCTGCTCCTTGGCGCCCGAGTGGTTTTTTGCTACTTGGTCGGCTGGGCAACCACCTCACCCTCCTTAGGAGTGTCAACCGGCCTTTTCTTCTTCAGGTCCGGATTAACCTTAAGGCCAAGGTCCGAGGTGTCCTGAGGGACCACAGGAGGAAGGGTTTGGACCTGTGACTGAGTCGGTCCCTTTGATGACTGACCTTTCCCTCGGGAGGCCATCAACTCCCTTAAAGTTTTTCCCTTCCCTGCCATGGGCTCTATCTCTTCGTCCGAGGGATCGTCCGAGCAGATGATAATTGAGGGAACACCAACTGCGGAATGTTGGTCCTGCTCTCCTTCAGGATCAGAAAGCTCCACCAAGGGGGTTTACTGAACCTCCTCCTCAAAATAAAACTCGTCTATCTCTTCCTCAAGGGAAAGACGAGATGATTCAGTTTCCTCTTCAACCGGAACAGCAACGCCAGGCTCGTTTGGCGGAGGTAGCTGCTCTGCTAAGTAAGGATCTCTAACGCCGGGTAGCACGACTGGTGGTAGATCACGTTGAGCTAGGAACCCATTCTTAGACATGTCAATCCTTGCCAGCCTCGGACTGCCAGCCCTTATGGCGTGACCGATAGCTTGGAAAGAGTGGCTCAGAGGTTGATAGCCCAGAACCAGATGGGCCGCACGCAACTGTCCGTCCTCAGTAACGTAAATCTCCGACCTTAGAAGGTAGTTCAACGCCGGCACGTTCACGAAGTTTATCCGAGGAGCGACATGAACTTTATTTGCAAACATCCAAGAAAAGTGGGGTTAGTTCATGAAATTTTCCAATTGTAAAGAAAGCGAGAAAAATAACCCCCCAATACTAAACCCTTTCCCAAAAAGGATTGGCCCTAAAGACGCCGCACCTGGGATTCCTGCTCAAGTTGGACAATGAATACCATCGAACCACTCCCCTGAAGCAATAAGGAAGTCATTCTTCACGGTCTTATTGGATATTGGGAGACAAGAGATCAACCTAACGACCTCAGATCGGGATTTAAGATAATACCCTCCACTCTCGAGGCGGTGACACTCGTACAGATAAGCCACATCGTGCCAAGTAAGGCCTAGATTCATCCGCTCGTCTAAGACGTCTACACAGCCTAATATCTTGAACATATTCGGGGCGCACTGACGCGGCGTCAACCTATGGTTGGACAGGTATTCCCTTGTAATCCTACGCATGGGAAGTGTCATCCCTCCCTCTATGAAAGCAATCATGGGGATAACAACTTCTCCCTCACCTCTATCTGTCAATACTCCTTCAAGAGGACAGTACTGCAGCCTCACCCCCGGGGGAATGTGGTATTTTGCCCTAAAGGCCTCCATAGCGGCCGGAGTTTTTACTAATTTTTCGAATCTACCCATCTAAGCTGAACTAGAGGAATGAAAGTAAAGACCGAGAAGAAAAGTAGAGTCCGAGGAGGGAATTGAAACGGCGAAATGAACGAAATTTACTGGTACCTTCACAAAACGCTCAATGGGACACCTGGAAATCTCTCTTGGAGGAAACGCTTCACAAAAAACAGCTACGGTGGCTTAGCGGACGCAAGTATTCGTAGATCTCTGGGGTTCGATGGAGTTCTCTGGAATCCTCTGAGGTTTATGAAATGCAGATAAAAAAGAAAACACTGAACCCCTCTAACGCCTTATATAGCCGGGAGGAGAGAGAAAAGATCGCTCCTGCCTAAAAATACGAGAAAAAACGATGGCCGTTTGATCCACGCCACACCGTTGGATGAGAGGGACACAAAGCCTCCAGAAATAAATGGCCGCGCCTCGTAAATTGTAGCGCGTCCAAAGTAACTGTCCGCACGCGCACCCTAAACTCTCCTTACTTCCATCCTCTCACTAACATCAAAACCCCGCTTTTCTCCTCGGAAGGAGATAAAAATCGGAGTTTTGAGGGGCTATTGTGGGGCCCGGCCCAAAAATAATGGGCTAGTCTAAATTCAGGCCCGTCCGAGGAGCATCCTGTCCGAGGAGAAGTCACAGATAAAGCATTATTCAGGCCCAATTGCAATAAAAGAAACCTGTCCGAGGAGTAACTCCTCCTCGGACATTACGAAGTCCGATCAAAGACCATGCTCCAACCATTGCAGTTCATCCTCCCAGCATATAAAAAGAATAAAATCCAAAATATCTCATGGAAAGCTGCCACCACCACATTAAATGTGCCACAACCACCCTCTTGGCCGCATTAATGAGGAAAAGACCCCTGAACAGTACTACCTTGGCCACTGCAACTCACAAGGGAGTGATAGGGGTGTCTGATGGGACATGTGCTCAAGTGGAGGATTAGATGATCAACAAGTGTAAGGTTCAGATAAGAATGAGAGAGTTATATAATGTAGTGGAACCCCTCAAAGAGAGGGACGGAGAAATGTATTGAGAACTGAAGAAATAAAATCTTCTGTTAGATATCCATCCTTGTGTTCTTGTTCCTGTAACAATATTGCTCATGCATCAGACCGAGTAAGCTCACTGAGGCTAAGTTCTTTGACCCATCCTCTACAAATATTTATTGTGGGTTGCGTCTTGGGCCAAAGCCTGATCAATAGGGTTTGGACCAGGAAAATCGTGCAACTACATATACATTGATTTATTTTCTCAATTTATTTTAATTAATTAAATTACGTATTTAAGCTTTGTGTGTTAAATTAATTTCTTGAGTTGATTATTTTTTATTCTTTACTTTTTCACATCAAATTTTTAAGACAATTACACTATTATATAATTATATTACTGATTATTTATTAATTCTGATATATATCTATATCTATATAATAACTAATAGCCGAAACATTTGACTTTTCGTTGATCACTCCTCATTTCGCCACATGGCTACATAAATTGTTGACACATTCACTTTAAAACACTAAACAATTGTATCTTTTCGGTGGTTTGCTTATTTAGTTTCAGTGGGTAACTACTTATTATTGTTTATATATGTTGTTTATTTTTTGTTTTCTTCTTTTCGTTTTTCCGTTTTTTTTTTTTTTTCCCTATGCGAGAACAAATCCAGCAAAGGTTATGGACAAAAAACAAAGTACCCTTGACACTACTACTATTGGTAATTCTTTTCTTCACAATCATGCTATTGTTTTCTGTTTTTAATTTTTAATTTTTATAATAACAAACATTTATAACTAAGGCATTAAAATATTTTGTGCACAATGTGTTTGAGAAAATTTTGCGCAGAGTAAACCAATTGCCGATAAAGTGTTTTGCCTTTGTCATATTTTCTGTGTTTGCTATGTGTCTGAGATATTTTCCAACCATTCTATAAAGTTGTTTTGATGCTTGACAGTAGTATTGGGATTAATTAAATTATATTATATTAAGATATTAGTTTAGTGGGTAACTACTTATTGTATCTTTTTGTTTTCTTCTTTCCGTTTTTCCATTTTATGTTTTTTTTTCCCTTTGCGTGAACAAACCCAGCGAAGGTTGTGGACAAAAAACAGAGCACCCTTGACACTACTGCTATTGGTAATTCTTTTCTTTACAATCATGTGTTTGAGAAAATTTTGCACAGAGTAAACCAATTGCAGATAAAGTGTTTTGCCTTTGTCATATTTGCTGTGTTTGATTTGTGTCTGAGATATTTTCCAACCATTGTATAAAGTTGTTTTGCTGCTTGACAGTAGTGGTGGGATTAATTAAATTATATTATATTAAGATATTTGTCTTCTTGAATCTTTGTTTGACTGAGCATTGGTCTATATATTTGCTGGTCTATGCGTATCGTGCCAACGCTGCATTGTTTGATTTTGAAATATAGTTGGCTTATAATATATTATATGATATTAAGCCTTTTTATCTCTTACGGTTTATTGCTTGGCTCGGCATTATTTAGATTCTGTAGTGTGTTCGTACCGTGTGCTGCTCTTTTTCTGCAATTCAGTGATGAAGTCAAAGCAAATGTTTTATTTGCATCTCTTGGTAAGTGGTGATTGGTCATTATATTACATACACGACAGTATATGGTAAGGCAATGAATAACTACCTTAAGATTTTATGTTTCATACATTTTATGGATAGTTGAGGATATTTAAGATTTAATTCTTCATTTTTTTTTTAACTTAAGTTTGATTTTTATTTTTTATTAAGTAATTTAAAGTTTCATCTTTATATAAAATAATTTTTCTGTGCATCGCACGGGTTAGCGACTGGTATATATATATATATATATATATATATATATATATAGAGAGAGAGAGAGAGAGAGAGAGAGATGATTTTGTTTTCAATCGTATTTTTTATTGTTGTGCCCCAAATTGAAATCTTGTTTCTGCCATTGCTAGTTGTGGACTTTTTGTACAAGTTTAATGGTCATTTGCGGGTAAGAAACCAAGATTCATTTTCAATGGTTAAAAAAAAAAAAGAAAAAAAGAAAAAAGAGAATTAGACGGTTATTATCCCTCTATTCTAAGAAGGTTACTTTGAATTGCCATTTTTAATTTAATGGTTAAAAATAAGGAAAACCTTAAAATGAATTTCATAAACAGACAGTACAGAATTAAAGGTTTTTTTAAAAAGATTTTTTCTTTTTATTTTAGATAAAAGAGAATTAGAAGGTTAAGTTCACTAAAAGAACATCGAAGCAATTCTGGTTTCAAGTCATAATTTGCAGTTTACAAGCAGATAATAGATAAAATAGCAATGAGGAAAATTTTACTAATTAAATGACACAACAATGTTTAAAACCAAAGGTAAATACTAAATACCCTCCATAAGTTTTGCTAGTAATTTACAATTTTACAGCACGTCGATTCTCAAAAATAAAAATAAAAATCTAACACCTCAAACACCAACATCAATCCAAAAGGTAAAATTCCAATATTTCCTATGCTCACTTTCCAGGGACAAAGTTTGTGGCATAAGCCCAAGCATTGTTGTTAACTGGGTCAGCAAGATGGTCTGCCAAGTTCTCCAATGGTCCCTTTCCAGTCACAATAGCCTGAACAAAGAAACCAAACATAGAGAACATAGCCAATCTCCCATTCTTGATCTCCTTCACCTTAAGCTCAGCAAAAGCCTCTGGGTCATCAGCAAGGCCCAATGGGTCAAAGCTTCCACCTGGGTAAAGTGGGTCAGTCACCTCACCAAGCGGCCCACCAGCAATACGGTAACCCTCAACAGCACCCATCAAGACAACCTGTGTGGCCCAGATGGCCAAAATGCTCTGTGCATGGATCAAGCTTGGGTTACCCAAGTAGTCAAGCCCACCTTCGCTGAATATTTGGGCTCCAGCCTTAAACCAAACGGCCTCACCAAACTTGACACCATTGCGGGCCAAGAGCTCAGGGAAAACACAACCAAGAGCTCCAAGCATGGCCCACCTACAGTGGATGACTTCAAGCTCACGGTTCTTGGCAAAGGTTTCTGGGTCAGCAGAAAGCCCAGCAGTGTCCCAGCCATAGTCACCAGGGAATTCTCCAGTAAGGTAGGATGGAGGCTCACCAGAGAATGGGCCCAAGTACTTGACACGGTCTGGGCCGTACCATGGGCTTCCAGAGGAAACTTGCCTGGTGGCTGTTTTCCTCATGGTGACACGTCCAACACCAAGCTCAGAGGTGGATGGGACAAGTTGAACTGCTTTGCCTGCAAATGATGGAGAAGAGAGAGCCATGGTTGAGGCTGCCATTGTTGAACTGAAAGAATAGTTTGAGAAATCAATGGGCTATTATTTAGTGTGGTGATGGAAGGAGTGGTTGATGAGGACGGTATATAATGTGGGTTGTAAGCAAGAATCCTTATCATATGGTATCTTATTCTTTAATCCCATTGGGTGTTCAAGATTGTGCTTTTGTATTTTTTTATTTGTCGACCTGGCAGGTTCTGATCCACCAAGTCCTTAGATTCATTTCAGATTCTGACCAATATAGGTGCACCACGTAGAGCTTTCAGATTACACATCCTATGAGAATTAATTTCTGAAATAAATATTTAGAACCTTTCTCTTTGTGTGTGTGTGTGTGGGGGGGGGGGGGGGGGGGGGGGGGGGGGGGCGCTAAATGTATACTACATGTAATTACCAATTAGAAGTATAGTGGGAGATTTAATAATATATGCAAAGGAATTTCATCAATAATATATGCCATAGATTATTATAGAAGATATGATGTTCAAGTAAGTTGAGGAATGGACCAGAAATCATAAGGTTGAGAGAGAGAGAGAGAGAGAGATGTTAATAGTAAGAATTAATTCAAAGAACCCAAACTTTGAAGCCAAATGATGCTATTTTCACAAGTCCACCCTTTAGGGAAAAGGGTTCAAATGGTGTCGTTTAGTCTACACATGTGATAAATCTTAATCTTAGAATAAAACGTATGCATCACTTAATCAAACGTTGTTGTTTGTATAGTAGCTATTAGTTCAGAGATAGTTATGAATTATGTTACAAACCACGTGGGAAAATCTGAGTTGGTTAAGTCAGTTTTGAGTTTGTTACAGTGATCTAATTATGGTGTAAATGATTATATCAATGATTGAGTGTGAGTGCATTGTACTATATATTGAGAAGTGTATTTGATCTCTCTCTCTCTCTCTCTCTCTTCTTGATATTTCCCCTTGATATTTTCTCTTGCTTCTTCTTGCTCATATGTGATGTAAAGTTAGTTATATCTCTCAAACTCATTAATGAACAGTACTTTAGTTTTCTTAAATTCTCTCTCTCTCTCAAGAATTTATTATTTTTGAGAAAAGACAAAAATTGAATCTAATCAATAGTTAACCTCCATGGTCCATGAGTTATATGTGCTATTCATTATACTAATTGTTTTACTAACATATGCCCTAAGAATATATATTAGTAAATCATTTTAGGAAAATTTTTATGAAAAAATGAAAAAATGATTAACTGTTTTAATAGCTTTATTAATTTCTCATAAAAAATTTTATAAAATGGTTTACTAATATATGCCATAAGTTATAAGATTACCAAATTAGTGTTGAGTACTGATTTGTTGTGAATGCAATGTAGACATAGCACTAGCAATGAAATATTTTCTTGCAATAAACTCAAATTTGTTGCAATAAAAACGCTTATTGCAACAACAAAAAATATTTGTTGCACTATTGTAATGAAGTCTATGGTAATAGATTATTGCAACAAAAATTTTGTTGCAATAGCATTTTTTTTTAATAAATTTGTTGCAAATTTTTTTTTGATTATAATCTATTGTAACCAAAAAAAATATTGGTACTATAATTTATTGTAACAAATTTTTTGTTGTAATAAATATGGTGGGAAGTTGGAACATATTGCAATAAATTATAGCAACGGTACTTTGGGTTGAAATAAATTATAGCTGCCTCTGGAAACTTATTGCAATAAATTTTTAGAGAAGATGGAATGAAGACTAGCAGGTTGAAAGATGCTTTATTTATATAAAGGGGGTAAGGTTACTCTTATTAAAAGTACTCTGTCCTCTTTACCTACTTATTTTCTTTCTACTCTTCCTATACCTAGGAAGGTTGTCAATTGCATGAAGAAATTACAGAGAGATTTTCTTTGGAGTAGTATTAGTGGTGATTCTAAGTTACACCTAGTGAAATGGGCTAAGGTTTGTGGGCTAGGTATTAGATGATTGAGGAGTTTTAACTTTGCCTTGTTGGGCAAGTGGTTGGGGAGATATGGTTTAGAGACAGGTACATTATGGAGGAGGGTTATTGAGGCAACATATGGGAATGCTTATGGTGGTTGGTGCATGAAAAAGGTGAGCGCATGGTGTTAGCCTTTGGAGGTTTATTAGAAGTGACTGGTTGAACTTTTTTGAACGACTTCAAAATGAAGTGGGTGAGGTACTAGAGTGAAGTTTTGGAAGCATGTGCAATGTGGGGATTGTACCCTTAAAAAGGCTTTTCCAGAACTATACTGTCTGAGTAGGGCAAGTGACTCTTTAATGGTGGAGGTTATGTGTTGGTCTAGTGGAAGGATCCATTGGAATTTTCAGTTTCGTCGTTCACCATAGAATTAGGTGGAAGATTCTTTTGATCGGTTTATGGTCATTGTATACTCTTCGAAAGTGCAAGGGGTTGGTGAGAAGATAGATATTTTTAGACATTATCCTCCGTGTGACTAATTTCTCTATTCTATGTTGCTAAGGAGAAGAAACTGAAAGAGGGGGGGGGGGGGGGGGGGGGGGAATGAAACAAGAGATAGCTATAGACCTAGTCTAATTATCAAGAAAAAATGTTCTCTTTATGATGTTTGTTTTGCATGACTAGCACAAATGATGTGCCCCTCCACTAGTGGTTTGTGGAAGGAAAATTTTTTATTTAGAATTTATACAACTTTTCTATGTATAATAGAAAAACAGTTTTGCCTAAAAGTGACTCACAATATTAGTTTGTGTATATTTGTGTAAATTTACAAGTTTGCTATAGTAACTATGTAGATTTACACTAACACTATTCATTTTGCATTTAATTGATTATTCTTTCTTTGCGTATCTCGGGAATGAAAAAAGAAAGTAGATGACGGTTGTTGTGTGTAAAGAAAGAAAAACAAATAAAAAAATAAGAAAAATTGATATTTAATGAAATGTAGTGTAAAATAGATAATTTGAGTTGTGGTGTTTTGAAAAGCGAGTACGTAAAATAAAAAGGCATATTCATGTGCTAAAATAGACAAAAAATTTTGCACAAGTTGATGTGAATACTCTAACACACACTCTTTCTCTCTTCGTGTAGCTCATGAAGACCATAGTTCGAGACGATTAGATTCTAGAGGCCGTGGAGGCCATAGTGCTGGAGGCCATAATTCGGGACGACTACATGGTGGAGGCCGTATTTCTAGACGATTATGTGCTGTAGGCCGTGGAGGCTGTAGTTCGGGATGACTACATGGTGGAGGCCGTGGAGTCCGTAGTTTGGGACATCTACGTGGTGAAGGCTGTATTTCAGGATGACTACGTGTTGGAGGTCGTGGAAGCCATAGTTTAGGACAACTACGTGTTGGATGTCATAGTTTAGGACGACTATGTGCTTGACCAGGTGCTAGAGGGCATGGAGGCTGTAGTTCAAGATGATTAAGTGTTGGAGGAGATAGATCAAGATGATAGGTATAATGTTTAATTTGTCATTCATTTCCTTTAGCCTTGGTCTATTCTGAGAGTATGGATGAAAGCCTTAGTTAAACTTGTCATTCATTCACCCTATGTTGCTCGAACATGATTTTAGGGTTTGAGTCAAGGCAGGATTGGGATTTTTACTAAATAAAAAAATTCCAAATCCAAAATCAAAATTTCGTAACTAACTTTTTCTTTTTAGTTTATTATCATAATTTTTTTTATTCATCACAATTTGAATTTTATTATTATTATTAGTCTGCATGTAGGGTCCACAACCAACTAAAGTATCTACTCCTCCACATCCATCGGAAATTAGTAATCTTCCACAACATTCACCTGAAATCAGTACACGAACTCCAAGTCAACTGGTATGCAAATAAATCTACTACTATTAGTGTATTGGAAACTATTAAACACTTTCATAGTAAATATTTAAATCTCAAAATATGTATTTATGCAAGCTTTTTCAAAAATGTCCTATTACAAATCAGAATAATAGATAAAAAGACAAAGAGGATAATGATATTGGTGGAAGAGGATATTGGGGTTTTTGGTTTCTACTTTGTGGTAAATTACTTATAAGATGAAGATATTGGTGTTTTTTATTTTTATTTTGTATGTGCACATATAAAATGACCTCAAATCTCTAAGTTATATAGTTTTTGTTTGTGTGTGTGTTTTTCCCCTTAACTTACTTCACAGTTATTTTGTAGGGTGATACCTCCCTAGTGGCATCTCGAAGACTATTATTTGGGTGTAATTGGTATGATCGATAAACATTTAGTTTTTTATATTTACTTCATTACATATAATTAGTAATATCTTATAGAAGTCATCCACTTGCATAAATGATATTTGTAAAAGAAATTGACTCATTTACATTATGAATAGGCAGCAATGCAAGTTAGTTGTCCTATCATGTCTTGGAGGTGCAGTAGCTAGATTTGCCCCAGGAAATGGAGGTAATGAATTTGTTGTAATAATATAATACTAAGAATATTTAGGTTGAGTTTGCACACAACTACAACAACACCCCCCAATAGAAGCCAGAAAAGAATTGATAAAAATAATTCAATCAAATTGTTGCAACAATATATTTGTTGTAATAGATAATTATTTTATATTTTTCATTGTAATAGTTTGTAAAATAATAAATATTAAGTTATTGCAATGATATCTTAATATTTGTCATTGCAATAAATTGTAAAATAATTTATATCAAGTTATTGCAATGATAACCTCGTTGCGATAAGTTATCATTTTGAAATTTTAGTTTCAATTGGTATTAAGTTATTGCAACAATTTTTTCATTTTAAGTTATTAGAAAGAAATGCGTCTAAAGCGAGCTTCATTAAATGAGTTAGTTTTTGGCCTATTCAAATGTTGAGAGCTTGGAGACTACTATGTGGTGGAGGCTGTATTTCGGGATAACTACGTGGTGGAGGCCGTAGTTCGGGACAACTATGTGTTGGATGCCGTGGAGGCCGTAGTTCGGGACGACTATGTGCTGGACGAGGTGCTAGAGGCCATGGACGCCATAGTTTAGTATGACTAGGTGCTGGAGGAGATAAATCGAGATGATCAAGTATGATGTTTAACTTGCCATTCATTTCCTTTAGCCTTGGTCTATTCTGAGAGTTTGGATGAAAGTCGTAGTTAAACTTGTCATTCATTCACCCTATGTTGCTCAAACATGATTTTGGGGTTTGAGTCAAGGCAGAATTGGGATTTTTACTAAATAAAAAATTCTAAATCCAAAATCAAAATTTCCTAACTAACTTTTTTTTTTTTTTTTTTTAGTTTATCATAATTTTTTATTCATCGCAATTTGAGTTTACTATTATTATTATTCTACATATACGGTCTACAACCAACTAAAGTATCTGCTCCTCCACATCCATCAGAAATTAGTAATCTTCCACAAAAATCACCTGAAGTCAGTATACGAACTCCAAGTCAACTGGTATGCAAATAAATCTACTCTCAAAATATGTATTTATGCAAAATCTTTCAAACATGTCCTATCACAAATCAGAATAATAGATAAAAAGACAAAGAGGATAATGATATTGGTGGAAGAGGATATTGGGGTTTCTGGTTTCTACTTTGTGGTAAATTGCTTATAAGATGAAGATATTGGTGTTTCTGATTTTTATTTTGTATGTGCACATATAAAATGACCTCAAATCTCTAAGTTATATAGTTTTTGTTTGTGTGTGTGTTTTTCCCCTTAACTTACTTCACGGTTATTTTGTAGGGTGATACCTCCTTAGTGGCTTCCCAAAGACTATTATTTGGGTGTAATTGGTATGATCAATAAACATTTCGTTCTTTATACTTACTTCATTACATATAATTAGTAATATCTTATAGAAGTCATCCACTTGCATAAATGATATTTGTAAAAGAAATTGACTCATTTACATTATGAATAGGCGGCAATGCCATTTAGTTGTCCTATCATATCTTGGAGGTACAGCAGCTGGATTTGCCCTTGGAAATGGAGGTAATGATTTTGTTGTAATAATATAATACTAAGAATATTTACATTGAGTTTGCACACAACTACAATAGTACCCCCCAATAGAAGCCAAAAAAGAATTGATAAAAATAATTCAATCAAATTGTTGCAACAATATATTCGTTGTAATAGATAATTATTTTATATATTTGTCATCGCAATAAATTGTAAAATAATAAATATCAAGTTATTGTAATGATTTCTTAATATTTGTCATTGCAATAAATCGTAAAATAATTTATATCAAATTATTGCAATGATAATCGCGTTGCAATAAGTTATCATTTTGAAATTTTAGTTGCAGTTGGTATTAAGTTATTGCAACAATTTTTTCATTTTAAGTTATTAGAAAAAAATGTGTCTAAAGCGTGCTTCATTAAATGAGCTATTTTTTGGCCTATTGAAATGTTGAGAGCTTGGAGGCAACTATATGGTGGAGGCTGTATTTCGGGACTACTATGTGGTGGAGGCCGTATTTCAGGACGATTATGTGGTGGAGGCTGTTGTTCAGGACGACTACGTGTTGGATGCCGGGGAGGCTGTAGTTCGAGACAACTATGTGCTGGACCAGGTGCTAGAGGCCATGAAGGTTGTAGTTCAGGATGACCAGGAGGCAGGTGCGAAAGGAGATAGATTGAAATGATCAGGTATGACGTTCAACTTGCCATTAATTTCCTTTAGCCTTGGTATATTTTGAGAGTTTGGATAAAAGCCTTAGTTAAAGTTGTCATTCATTCACCCTATATTGCTTGAACATGATTTTGGGGTTTGAGTCAGGGCAGAATTGAGATGTTTACTAAATAAAAAATTCCAAATCCAAAATCGAAATTTTCTAACTTTTTTTTTAGTTTATTATCATAATTTTTTATTCATTGCAATTTGAGTTTATTATTAATATTATTCTGCATGTGGGGTCCACAACCAACTAAAGTATCTGCTCTTCCACATCCATCAAAAATTAGTAATCTTCCACAAAAATCACTTGAAGTCAATACACGAACTCCAAGTCAACTGGTATGCAAATAAATCTACTACTATTAGTGTATTGGAGCTCTACTACTGAACACTTCCATGGTAAATTTTTAAATCTCAAAATATGTATTTATGCAAGTTTTTTCAAACATGTCCTATCATAAATCAAAACAATAGATAAAAAGACAAAGAGGATAATGATATTGGTGGAAGAGGATATTAGGGTCTCTGATTTCTACTTTGTGGTAAATTGCTTATAAGATGAAGATATTGGTGTTTCTAATTTTTATTTTGTATGTGCACATATAAAATGACCTCAAATCTCTAAGTTATATAGTTTTTGTTTGTGTGTGTGTTTTCCCCCTTAACTTACTTCACTATTATTTTGTAGGGTGATACCTCCCTGGTGGCTTCCCAAAGACTATTATTTGGGTGTAATTGGTATGATCGATAAACATTTAGTTTTTATACTTACTTCATTACATATAATTAGTAATATCTTATAGAAGTCATCCACTTGCATAAATGATATTTGTAAAAGTAATTGATTCATTTACATTTTGAATAGGCGCCAATGCTAGTTAGTTGTCCTATCATGTCTTGGAGGTGTAACAGCTGGATTTGCCCCTAGAAATGGAGGTAATGATTTTGTTGTAATAATATAATACTAAGAATATTTACATTGAGTTTGCACACAACTACAACGGCACCCCCCAACAGAAGCCAGAAAATAATTGATAAAAATAATTCATTCAAATTGTTGCATCAATATATTCGTTGTAATAGATAATTATTTTATATTTGTTATTGCAATAGATTGTAAAATAATAAATATCAAGTTATTACAATGATATCTTAATATTTGTCATTAGAATAAATTGTAAAATAATGTATATCAAGTTATTGCAATGATAATCCTCGTTGCAATAAGTTATCATTTTGAAATTTTAGTTGCAATTGGTATTAAGTTATTGCAACAATTTTTTCATTTTAAATTATTAGAAAAAAAAAAATGTGTCTAAAGCATGCTTCATTAAATGAACTATTTTTTGGCCTATTGAAACGTTGAGAGCTTGGAGTTTTGAGCTTAAACGCGCCAAAAGCGTGCTTTTAACAATACTTTGAATACACCAATACAGCAACTAAATTTTTATCAAAGTGAATAACCTCCAATTTCCTCCAAAATAATGTCAAACCTCTTGCTTTACCCTTCAACACAAAAGGATTCTACAAATCGTAACTTCAACTTAACTTTGGATTCTATTTGTTGCTTTGGTGAGATAAGGGAATTGCAGTTGGTGTGGGTGGGAGGGATGGGATATATTACATAATAGTAGGAAAGTGAGAGGGGTAGGTGAGTGTAATAAAATGGAGGTATTTGTGTAAAATATATTTCTCATCACTTTTCCCTCCTCATTTTCCTTCCAATTTGGGAGGATATAAAAAGTGGACCCAAGAGGGAAAACTTTCTTCCATATTTTCTGTCTCTCCTATTTTCTTTCCTCAACCAAATAATGGAAAACAACATTTTCCACTCTATTTTCCTCTCCCTATTTTCCATCCTCTCTGTTTTTACCCCAACCAAACACTCCCTTAAGCTAGTCTAAGTGTTTTAGTTTAATTTAGAATTTTAATTTTTTGTTTGGTGCTTGGGCTTTTTGGTTTTGGGGGTCAAATTTTGTTTTTGGATTTGGTTAAGGTGCTAGGTATGGGATATATTTAATATTAGTTGTTGAGATTGTATTTGAGTTATTGGGCTCAGCTAAAGCCATTTGAATGGTCAGTGTTTGGTGGGTCGGGTTGTTGGGTTAAATGGGCCTACTTTATGGGGATAGGTGGGTTCAAGTACTGAACATATCAATAATCCTAGGGAATTAGTTTGAAAAATGTTACCTCCTTATTGGCATTTTTCCTAGAAAACCAGCAGAAGAGTCATAAATTTTTAATGAGTTCATTTTAGTAGATACCAATTCAGTTCTCCTTTCTCATACAAAATGCAAATTTAAGAAATATTAAAATTGCTTTCTCTATATGTTTTATTGAACAAAACATTTCTTCAGCCCAATGGGGTACACATTTCCATTGAAAATGAGGCAATTTTCTCAAACCTTCAAAAGCCCCTCTCAAAGTCATTATGATTAACAAGATGCTTTTTTCTCTTTCAAAATGCTCAATATCAGCATTCTCAGTTTTTCTCTTTTGATTGTATCAATGAGGTTACCTTTCTTCCTTGTTGGTTTGATAAGTGGTGGTTTCTCTTTGGGGGCATGATGTAGATATTCTGCCCCTTTTTTACTATCATGTTTTGAATTATTTGCAAAAAATTATCCTTCTTCCGCAATTGTCTCAAAAATATTTACTCCTCTTTGTCCATTTTAAGTAACCATGGATAATGGGATGATATTATGAATTTTCTTTACCATTAGGAATTAAGTATGTTGTCATTTATCGGTTTGATGGTGGACAAACTCGATTATGATCATATTATTAAGCAAAATGAATTATAAATTATAATGTGTCTCAAATTATTAGCACCAATTCTTACTTTACGAAAGCTTCAACCAAGCTAAGTTTGATATAAGAAGCAATTAATAGAAGTGATTGCACAATTGTCGGAACAAGAAGAGGAAGCTACTCAAGTGACTCTCCCCTTTCACATTATTTTCAAAATTCTTATGATCATATCAATTCAGCTGAATTATTAACAACATAATCTTTTGCAAGTGAAATTCGATATGTTTTATCAGTATTAGGTACATGGGAGTCTTTTTTCTTTTTTTTAATCTAAATTATTTTACCAGTCATCTGAAATTATTTCAAGTTTTTACTTGTATCAGAAAGTTATTAGTCTTTCACTGTTTAGGTGGCAGCATCAGAAATTATTAAAGACTTTTACTATTTACGAATTTTTACTGTACATATTTTGAATTATTGTATCCCTACTTTTGAATGCTATATAAAGACCCTCCTCAAATGTAAGTTGTTCCCTAAAGTTTTCAGTCGCTCTTGTAACAAAAAATCTCCTCCTTTGTAATTTTCCAAAACTTCCTTATCATAATCCTTTTGTAATATTATTGAAGAATTGAAATGAATTTCAAAATTTAAGTATTTTTTCAAGATAGATTGAAGTAAGTTTTCAAATTATTATTTTGTACTATTATTCAATTTTGCAGCATACTTTCTCCATCACTCTTAATTCCTTGTTCTCCTGATTACTTCCTGGGTCGGTTTGTGGTAGCAAAGCCAATTCTCTTGAAAAGCTATTTTCATTGTTATCTTATTAATTTGTTTATCTGACGTCTAGAAAACAATTTTTTTTTTCTATTTATAAGAAAACATCAAAACAAGTTAATAATGTTTAATTATAAACTCTCTTTTTACAAGTTCTTTTTTTTTGGTAAAAGGGAATATATTACTGAAAACTAACCAGCCAAAATAAGCTCAGAACAAAATCTGTTAACGTACAGACCGTTGGCATCAGCCTTGAGCAAATCCCAAACATCCACAGGTGGACTTCTAAATACAAGGAAATCATTTTCTTGCTTCGAACCCAGCCTTGCCAATACATCTGCACACCTATTGGCCTCTCTAACACAGTGCTTAACACGAACTCGCGGAAGTTGGGAAATAAGGTACCTGCAATCATCCACTAAGGTAGAAACAACCCTTTCAGCAGCTCTTGGATTATTCAGCAACTCAACTATAGATTTAGCATCAATTTCAATCTCAATAGCAGGTAATTGGAGGTTTAAACATTGAAGAATTTCGTCTCTGAGGCACCAAAGTTCTACAGCAAAACTCGTTGTGGTGCCAATCTTTCTAGCATAACCACAAACCCATTCATCCTCTCCATTTCGGATAAGACCTCCACTTCCTGCTGGGCCCGGATTGCCCAATGCTGAACCGTCTGAATTAAGCCTGAACTAGCCCACCTCTGGCTTTTCCCACCTAATCCTCTTTATCACTTGAACCGAAGCCATTTTAGGAAGCTTCACGCAGTGCTCATACTCCATAGCTTCACGGAAAATTTCATGACCCAAGTTTTGATGGACTGTTTTATTGTTGAAAACAATGTTGTTCCTATGCTTCCAGATGCGCCAAATAGCGAATAAGGAGGTTTTCCAAGGGGGATGGTCTCTGAATTTTTTTGTTTTAAGCTTTCCATTAGTGGTAATCCATTGGTGCAGATTGCCACTGAAAAAAGAAGAATTTACCTCCTCGGCACCCAATTGAGTCCAAAACTCCCTAACCTTGCTGCAATCCCTAAGAGTATGAATTATAGACTCCGAATCAGAGAGACAAAGCGGGCAAGCGGGATCTACCAGCACCCCCCTTTTAGCTAGGCATTCCTTCACGCCAATGCTACTATGCAGACACATCCAAACAAAAGTTTGAATCCAAGAAAGAATGTTAACTTTCCACACCCATTAGCCCGAAAAAGGAGCAACTTCATTTCCAGTAGCAATTTGATAAGCACTTTTGAGTTCAAATCCGCCATGAGTGGACTTACCATAGGCTAGTCTATCTTGTCCTTTTGCAGCAAGAGAAACAGGAGTGGCTATTAAAATGTTGCTGATACTTTCTTGAATAGGGATGGATATTCTTGACCAATTCCATCCATTAGCTGACACTACATCCTTAACTCCGAGCTTCTCCTCTTCTACAGACAACGGACCTTGCACCAAGCTCCTAATAGGCCTAACACTACACCACTTATCATACCAGAAACTCAACTCACTATCTCTACCCGCAACCCAACTAACTCCTTTTCGGAAGATATCTTCACCTTTTCTCATGGCAGACCACACTCTAGAACAAGGCAGCTTAGTGGGATTTATGGCATTCAATCTTTGTCTAGTGCAATACTTACTTTTTAAAACCTTACTCCATAACGCATCCTTCTCAGTTTTGAAGCGCCAATTAAGCTTGGCAAAAAGAGAAAGGTTTATGCCCTTGGCTGTGTGAAGGCCGAGACCCCCTTCACTTTTAGGCCGAGTAATTTTCTGCTAGCCCACCCAATGCATCTTTTTGCCCGTCTCCAAAGAACCCCACAAGAAATCCCTATTAACTTTATCAATGTTGTCCAGGAGCTTTCCCGGGAGAGCATTGCATTGCATGACATAAGCTGGAATGGTAGAAGAAGAAGCTTGGACAAGAACAGTTCTACCGGAAAAGGAGAGAAGATTGGCCTTCCAACCAACACGTTTTTGCTTAACTCTCTCTAGGACAAAATTGAAGTCCTGGCTGTTAGACCCTCGATGCTGAATAGGAAACTCCAAATATTTGCCGAGATTAGGAGTTGAAGAAAACCCCAGAATGTCACACAAGGATTCCCTTGTATCTCTATCCACGTTAGGGGAGAAAAATACTCTAGATTTAGCTTCACTAATTGACTGACCGGATCTATTGCAAAACTCATCCAAAGCGTCTCTAATTGCAGAACAATTTCTACCATCTGCCTTAGTGAATAACACAAGGTCATCCACAAAGAAGAGGTGGGAAAAAGCGATACCGCTCCTAGACACTTTAACAGGAGTCCAACTTTTCTCCCTACATTTTTCTTCAATCAAATGCCCCAAAACTTCCATGCAAAAAATAAAAAGATAGGGAGATAATGAATCCCCTTGCCGAATGCCTCGTGAAGGCCTAAAAGGTTCAAGCAACCCCCCATTAAAAAGCATAGAAGTGGTGGTGGAAGACACACAATTCATGATAAGATCTATCAACTCCCTGGGTAAGTTAGCTTTCACTAGAGTTTCCCTAATAAAACTTCATTTGAGCTTGTCATAAGCCTTTTCAAGATCCACTTTAATTGCCAAATACCCCACTCCTCCTCTCTTTCTACTAACAGTGTGGATGAGCTCTTGCACAATGATTGCATTATCAACCCCTTTCCTACCCGGCACAAAAGTTGATTGAATAGGAGACACTAACTTGTCCAACAAGTTCATTAGTATGATATAGTGAATAATGAAGAAATTAGTATGATGGATATCGAGAGAAATGAGAAATCTACAAGATCGGAATATACTGTCATAGTGTCATTACCTACTAATTATACAAATATATACAATCCATCTTTTCAAAATTATCATTTTTAATTGTAAGCATATATAATAACATAAGCACCAATCAATTTCAGTAGCATTAGTGAAACTTGAGGTGGTTATTTAACATATCATTTCTTTATACTGTGATCTCACATTCTTTTCCTCCCATAATTTCCTAAGTAAATTATAAATGTTATTAACTCGACTATAATTCAAAATTCTTCATCTAATAAAAGTCCTCCAAATTTATAAAATTCCCAATTTTCCTTTTTACTTTTTAAGGAGTGAAATTCACTGACCTCCTACTTATTTTCAAGGACAATTAGATCCACTAGGTAATTCCCATGTTAGTCTCTCTTTTTAACTCTCTTTTCAAATTTTTTTTTATTTTTTATTTTTTTTATTTTTTATGTTAAGAGATTTGAATTGTTTTTAATTATTGAATTGGGGCTCCCGTTTAACACTGCTTCGAATTTAATGATTATAAAATTGGTTAGTTTATAATGATGTGGTGATTGCTTGAGGGTTAATGCACAATACCTTATGTAAACCCATTTATATCTTAGTTACTTTTTTTTTTTTTTTTTTTTTTGTGAGGGTGATATTAGTTACTTATTGGTAACTAAATTTATATTAGATACAATGTATAAATTTTTTTTATTATAAGTTAGAGTGTTACATGTTGATCCTATACTATAAACATTAATTAGATACTTAACAATATTTCCAAGAAGGTGGGATTAACTTAATATAAGTCAAATGATGATTTTTTATTTAGTTACTATATCTCGATAATTCTTGACCAAACTGTGCTTCGTTCTATACACTACTTTGACATGAAGCAATAATAGTTAGTTCATGGCATATTTCACAGTTTACAAGCAGAGAAAAATGGTAAAAGAGAAAAAATTACTAGTTACATGATGCACCTGGGCTGGTCTTATATGTCATTGAACGTGGGCCTAAAAACTAATTCATGGAACAAAATTATTTTAAATAAAAGCCCAATCCATTACCAATTTAATATTCTGCCATTTTTGAACCAAAGGTTAAATCTCTCCATTACTTTCGCAAATAATTACAACACGCCAACAACAATCCAAAAAGAAAATAAAATTACATTTTTGCTACATTCACTTTCCGGGTACAAAGTTTGTGGCATAGGCCCAAGCATTGTTGTTAACTGGGTCAGCAAGGTGGTCTGCTAAGTTCTCCAAAGGCCCCTTTCCAGTCACAATGGCTTGAACAAAGAAACCAAACATGGAGAACATAGCCAATCTCCCATTCTTGATCTCCTTCACCTTAAGTTCAGCAAAGGCCTCTGGGTCATCAGCAAGGCCCAATGGGTCAAAGCTTCCACCTGGGTAAAGTGGGTCAGTCACCTCACCAAGTGGGCCACCAGCAATACGGTAACCCTCAACAGCACCCATCAAGATAACCTGTGTGGCCCAGATGGCCAAAATGCTTTGTGCATGGATCAAGCTTGGGTTGCCCAAGTAGTCAAGCCCACCCTCGCTGAAGATTTGGGCTCCAGCCTTGAACCAAACAGCCTCACCGAACTTGACACCGTTGCGGGCCAAGAGCTCAGGGAAGACACACCCAAGAGCTCCAAGCATGGCCCATCTGCAGTGGATGACTTCAAGCTCACGGTTCTTGGCAAAGGTTTCTGGGTCAGCGGAAAGCCCAGCAGTGTCCCAACCATAGTCACCAGGGAATTCTCCAGTAAGGTAGGATGGGGGCTCACCAGAGAATGGGCCCAAGTACTTGACACGGTCTGGGCCGTACCATGGGCTTCCAGAGGAAACTTGCCTGGTGGCTGTTTTCCTCATGGTGATACGTCCAACACTGAGCTCAGAGGTGGATGGGGCAAGCTGTACTGCCTTGCCTGCAAATGATGGAGAGGAGAGAGCCATGGTTGAGGCTGCCATTGTTGAACTGAAAGACTAGTTTGGAAAATTAATGGGCTTCCTTTTTTTTTTTTTTTTTTGTGGTGAAGGAAAGAGCGGTTGATACAGACAGTATTTAAAGTGGGCTTGTGAGCTAGGATCCTTATCCTATGTTATCTAAATCTTCAATCCTATTGGGTGCTGAAGATTTTGCTTTTGTTTTTATTTGTCCACCTGGCAGGCTCTAATCCACCAATTGCTTAGATTCATTTCGCAGGTTCTAACCAATATATGCACACCACGTAGAGCTCTCAGATTACACTCATCTGATCGAGAGAGAATCAATTTTCTGAAATAAATATTTAGAACTTTTTTTTTTATTAAGAAACTTTGGAATACTCCAATTTCAAATTAGAAGCAACGTGGCAATGAAGTGTATGGAGGGTGGAAAAAAGTGATTTCGGACTACATGGTTGTATCATATGCTTTCATCTAATTGGAATCATTGGATACAACTTTGACATGATCAAAATGTAGGAATAAATTGTCTTATTTGATGACATTTCTATTTGATAATTTCATATATGTTATGATTTAATAAGATGTTATATGTCTTTCAAACATTGTTTAATGGAGAAGTTTCCTAAGTAACTCCAATTTTGATTGGCAAATAAAGGTTATAGATGCAAGGAATTTAGTCATCTCTTTACCTAAAAAAGAGACATTTAGCTACCTCATTACATATATTGAAAAAAAAAAAAAAAAAGGTCAAGAGAAAGAAACCAATCCTATAATGGCAAAATTTGCTGAATAGTACCATTATTGAAAAAAATTTTGTGAATAGCATGCAGCTAAAGCAAATTAGTTAAGTAGACTGTTTTTGAAACTCGAGTTCCAAGTAGTTTGCACCAATATTGATCGGAACTCGAGTTTGTCAAACTTGAGTTTCAAAAACAGTCTACTTAACTAATTAATTTCGTCTGTGTACTACTTTCCTAAATTTTTTCTAAAAACATGTTATTTGGCAAATTTTGCCAATCCTATAAGAATTAAGTACATATTATACTAAGACTTGATCTTAAGAAAAGTTTAGCAATGGATCAAAGTAAGCTTTATAATTAATTTGTATAGTTGTGAAATCATAATAATTCAAGAACCTAGAATTTATATTTTATAATCTAACAATACAAAGAAAACATTTACATGTGGTATCAAAACTCGTGTTTTAGAATTATCATGTTTTCCATTAAAAGATTTATAAACAATTATAGTTTCCATTATCATGACTATGATTTTGGATTTGTGAAAGCAATTAACATATTCTATATGATCATGGATCAAGTTTGGATTATATGAACTTTGTTTTTCCATTAGTTAATAAATTTGGGGTATTATGGATTTCTACGATATTTGGTTCTAGTTTATTTAAATGTTTCTTTAAAGATTAACAACTTTAATGTTTAATGTTAAAAACTTTTTTTTTTAATCTTAATGTTAAAAACTCAAATCTTAAAATTGAGAATATAATATCATTTAACACTCATGAATAGTTATGGTATAAATTCTTTTATACTTTGAGATTGTTAGTTACTGTTCATTATTAATTTTTCCGCCTTATGTTCACTTTTTATATGCAATGAATGTTAAATTGCTGAATTTAGTTTATTTAATGTTGTAATAAACTACTAATATTATCAAGACTATAACTTACTGTTCTATCAAGTATTTCATTGATGTCTTTTATGAAAGAAGAGACTTATTTGTTTCGATGTAAACATGTATAGCACAAGCTTTTATATTTGTATTTCTATAATGTATCCCATTAATTTAATGTTTATGCAAGGCCATTAATTTTGATTTGGAGTCTATATTTTGATACGTATTGGTAGTCACCAAAGTGACCCAATCGAAAAGACGCATAGATAACAAGTAAAAAATAATTGAAATTTAACACATATTCCCTAGTGTTAAAAATTAGTGACTTTGCAAATCACAATTCTTTAATCATAAGAATATTAGGTTGGCCCAAAGGTGCACCACTTTCAATTGATTAATAAACTGGAATAGGATAGTTGATGAATACTCATGGTTGAGATTGGAACGGATACCCAAAAAGTAACAGACCAACTTAATTATGAATATTTTATTAATTAGTTCTATTAGGTGAAAGGGAATCACAATAACTATTTAATAGTTTACCATAAGAATAGCTCAAAGGTGATTACAGTAATACTATTTATCATTGTTTAAACATGTGTTTCATTTTGGTTTATTGTTTCTTAATTGATAACTCTTAGCACTAATGTAGTGAGCATATATTATTACTTTGTTTGTAGTATCAATCCTTGTTTCACTACATTTGCATGCTTCATCTATTCCTATGCTAAACGGAACAAACTTCTCAGATTAGAAAGAACAAGTTTAATTTCACCTTGGTGTACTGGATCTTGATATAACACTTGGATCTGAGAAACCACATGCTCTTACTGATACAAGCAGTGTGGAAGAAAAGACTTTGTACAAAGCATGAGAAAAATCAAATAGATTGAGTATTATATTTATGCGAATGACCATAGCAAACAATATCAAGACAACACTTCCTTAAACTGGTAGTGTAAAAGAATTCCTTTCAAATGTAGATGATCATTTCAAAACAATTGACAAGTCCCTTGCATGGACATTAGTGGCTAAACTTACCACCATCACATTTGATGCTAAGCGTGGGATACAGGAGCATGCCATTGAAATGACTAATTTGGTTGCTCAATTAAAGACTCTAGGGATGAATGTGAATGAGTTTTTTCTCATTCACTTTATATTGAATTCCTTACCTCCTCAATATGGGTCATTTCAAATTAATTACAACACTGTGAAAGATAAGTGAAATGTAAATCTATTGGCCATTATACTTATTCAAGAAAATGCAAGACTCAAGCAACTTGAGCAACATTCAATTCATCTCATAAATCGAGAAGCTGAAAGAAAATGGAGGAAGCCTAAAAAAGGCTTAAAGCATGGATCATGCAAAGCAAGTGATCCTAATCCAACTGGTTAGCCACAAAAGAAGGAAAATGGCGATTATAAATGTCACTTTTGTAAAAAGATGGGACATTTTAAGAAAAATTGCCCAAAATGTAGGCAATGGTTTGAAAGAAAAGGTACATCTTTAATTAAAGGTTATATTTTTATATGTTTCGAATCAAACCTAACTAAAGTTCCTTCTTATACTTGGTGGCTTGATTTTGAAGCTACTACTCATATTTCAAATACGATGCAGGGATTTCTTTCAATCCGGACCATAAATCCAAATGAGAATTTTTTATTGATGGGAAATCGGGTGAAAGCACCAATTGAAGCCATTGGTACTTATCGTTTATTTCTAGATACCAATAAACACATAGATTTGTTTCAAACATTTTATGTTCCTTCTCTTTCTAGAAATTTAGTCTTTTTGCCTAAACTTGATATTGATGGATATTTCATAAATTTGGGAATAAAAGTTTTACTTTATTTTAAAATACCTCTTTTGTTGGTTTTGGTATTTTTTTCTGATGGTTTGTACAAATTTAACAGTCATGATGAATTTGTTGTAACCCTTCTCACCTTGTGTCATAGTATTGGTACTAAACGTGGTCTAATTAATGAAAATTCCTTGAATTTGTGGCATAAAAGGCTGGGACACATTTCCAAAGAAAGGATAGAAAGACTAGTAATAGATGGGATTCTCCCAAACCTAAATTTTATTGATTTCAGTGTGTGGATTTATTAAGGGCAAACAAACCAAACATACTAAGAAAGGTGTCACAAGAAGTACAGAGCTTCTTGAAATTATCCATACAGACATTTGTAGGCCTTTTGATGCTCCATCTTTCGGTAAAGAAAAATATTTTATCACATTTATAGATGATTTTTCATGTTATACTTATATTTATTTATTGCGTGAAAAATCTCAAGTAGTGGAAGCCCTTGCAATGTACATTAATGAGGTAGAAAGGCAATTAGAAAGAAAGTGAAAATCATTAGATCAAATAGAGGTGATGAATATTATGGAAAGTATAATGAACCAGGGCAATGCCCAAGCCCATTTACAAAATTCCTTGAAAAGCATGGCATTTGTGCACAATACACTATGCCAAGAACACCACAACAAAATGGTGTAGTTGAAAGACACAATCGTACTCTAATGGATATGGTTAGGAGTATGTTAAGTAATTCCAAATTATCCTTATCATTGTGGATGTATGCTCTTAAGACCGCTATATACTTATTAAATCGGGTTCCTAGTAATTCCAAAAACCCCTTTTGAACTATGGACATGAAGGAAACCGAGTTTAAGACACCTGCATGTTTGGGGTTGTCTAGCGGAGGGTAGAATTTATAATCTACATGAAAAGAAATTAGATTCAAGAACAATCAATGGTTACTTTATAGGTTACCCTAAAAAGTCTAAAGGTTATAGGTTCTACTGTCCTAACCATAGTAAGAGAATTGTGGAAACCAGTAATGCTATATTCACTGAAAATGGTGAAATCAGTGGGAGTGACAATGTACGAAATGTGGACATTCAAGAAGTTAGGGTACAAGTTCCACTACCGATAACTTCAAATGAAATGTTGAACAACAAATTAATGAATCACTACTCCATAATGAGATGCTCACCAATGAATAGGTGGTAGATGAACCACAAGAAATAGCATTAAGAAGATCTCAAAGAGAAAGAAAGTCTACTATTTTTTATGATTATATGATTTAGCTACATGAATTTGATTTTGATATAAGAACAAGTAAGGATCTGGTTTCGTTTTCGCAAGCCATAAAAAATGTTGATTCTATTAAATAGATGGATGCCATGAAAGATGAAATGAAATCACCAAACCAAAATAAACTCTGGGATCTCGTCAAATTACCTAAGGGATACAAGAAAGTTGGTATTAAGTGGGTCTTTAAGACCAAGCGTGACTCTAAGGGCAATATTGAACGATTTAAAGTTATACTTGTGGCCAAATGTTTCACTTAGAAAGAAGGCATTGATTATCAAGAGACCTTCTCCCCTGTATCCAAGAAGGACTCACTGATAATCATTTTGGCATTGGTAGCTCATTATGATTTGGGGTTGCACCTAAGGTTGTCAAAATCAGGATCCTATGTAGGATCACAGGAGGTAGGATCAGATTGTAGATCGTAGGATTGGATCATGGATCGTAAGATCCTATCTATTTTCAGTTTAAAGCAAAAAAATATTGATAGTGACTTTGTATATTGAATAATCACGTAAATGATGAATTCTTCCATAAAAAAATAAAGATTTTGATCATATGATGTAATTTGCATGTCTTACATCACTACGTTTATACTAACGAAACAAATATATTTAAGTTTTGATACAATGTATTTAAAAAGTTCAGTGAATGTTTAATTAGAAACCAATTACCAAAATACTAGCACACCTTTTCCTTCGGTAGCAGCTTTTAAACCCTCATCATCACCTAACATTGATAACCAAATGATACAATAGTGATCACACATTCACACTATACACATGTAAATTTTATTTATTTTTTAAAATCTATAAAGGAAGACTTTAGAATTGTTACTTCATTATCTTCATCAAAATCTGTACCATTATCTTTTGGTCGACACCCTTTGTTAACCACTTATCATCCGAAGACAAGCTCTTCAAACCAATTTCTTCATTTGCACTTAATGGTTTAGGTATTTTTCTCTTTTATCTTCAAGTTTTACATAACAAATACCAATTTATCCTCTTTTTTTTTTATTGGTTTAAACAATTTTCTCTTTTTTGGGTGTACTTGAAGTTGTACCAATTTTAATAGAGAATACTCAACTAGGGGATAATATATCAAAGTCATTTGGTCTTACTATTTCAAATATACTCCAATTATTTTCAGAACCTGAAGAGCTATATGTTAAGCTTAATATTCTTATATTACAATTTTTCAATTCAAGAAAGTCATCTCCATATGAGTCCCACCACTTAGTTGATACTGACTTTTATGTTTTGGTAGGATCGGTAGGATCCCATACGATCCTTTACAATTCTACATACTATCCTACAATTTTTACGATCCTTGTGCGATTCTTTGTGAGATGGGATCGTAAAATCATGCGATCCTATGATCCATATCGCGATTTTGACAACCATGGTTGCACCAAATGGATGTGAAGATTGCTTTCTTGAATGAGAGTTTAGAAGAGGATGTCTATATGGATCAACTTTAAGGTTTCTCCATTAAGGGTAAGGAACACTTAACTTGCAAACTTAAGAAATCAATATACGGACTTAAACAAGCTTCCCAACAATGGTATCTTAAGTTTAATGATACCATTACATCATTTGGTTTTAAGGAAAACATTGTTGATCGGTGTATTTATCTGAAGGTTAGTGGAAGTAATTTTATATTTTTAATTTTGTATGTTGTTGATATTTTGCTTACTAGTAGTGATCTTGGCTTATTGCATGAAACCAAGAAGTTTCTCTCTAAAAACTTTGAAATGAAAGATATGGATGAGGTAACTTATGCGATAGGAATAGAAATATTCCAAGATAGATCACATGGACTGTTAGGATTGTCTCAGAAAGCATACATTGAAAGAGTTCAAGAGAGATTCAATATGAAGAAATATTCTGCTGGGGTTGCCCCAATTCAAAAAGGGGACAAATTCAGCCTTATGCAATGCCCATAAAATGAATGGGAACGAAAACAAATGGAAGGAATTACTTATGCTTTTGCAGTAGGAAGTTTAATGTGTGCCCAAACATGCACAAGGCCTAACATCAGCTTTGTAATTGGTATGTTAGGAAGATACCAAAGCAATCCATGATTGGATCATTGGAAAGCTGTAGAGAAAGTGATAAGGTACTTGTAAGGCACAAAGGATTACATGCTCACATTTAAGAGATCTAATAATCTTGAGGTCATTGGTTACTCAAATTTAGATTTTGCTGGATGTGTTGATAGTAGAAATCCATTTTTTGTTATTTGTTCATGTTAACTGGACGAGCAATATCATGGAAAAGTTCAAAGCAAATTATCACTGCTACATCCATTATGGAAGCTAAATTTGTGGCATGCTTTGAGGCCACAGTTAATGGATTGTGGTTGCAAAATTTTATCTTAGGACTTGGAATTGTTAACTCTATTTCCAAGCTACTGAGAATTTATTGTGATAATTCTGCAATTGTGTTTTTCTCTAAAAATGATAAGTATTCTAATGGTGCGAAACACATGGAATTGAAATACCTAACTGTTAAGGAAGAAGTTTAGAAACAAGTGTCAATAAAATACATAAGCACACAACTTATGATTGTAGATCCATTGACAAAGGGGTTACCTCCTAAGACATTTAAGGAACATGTTGATCTAATGGGTCTTGAAGGTAGAACATGATGGTTGTTATTTTAATATTACTTTATACTTTTGACACTTGGAGATCTCATTAAACATGTTTCTGATTATTCCTATTTTATACGTACGTACATATATGATGATAAATGAATAATAACGGGAATAATCTCTAACAAAAAAGACATTATTGTTGGACCTTTTAAGTCACCTCTCATTGATAGGCTATATTAAGCAAGTTGCCAGTGTAGTAATACATGGAAGGAACTATGTCTTGTAATTGATATGGAACCGTCATGACTTACATTAGTGAGATGTTTAATTACAGTATTATGATGACTAATTTAAAGTAAGAGGATATGTACTATTGTGCACCTAATATTTATTCTTATTAAGCCTTGACGTAAGTTGTCATATGGGGCAAGTGGGAGAATGTAAGAATAAATTGTCCCATTTGATAACATATCCATTTGATAACTACATATATGTTATAATTTAATAAGATGTTACATTTCCTTAAAACATTGGTTAGTGGAAAAGTAAGTTTTCTAAGTAACTTCAACTTTGATGGGCAAGTGGAGGTTATAGATACGAGGAATTTGATCTTCTCTCTACCTATAAAAAAAACATTCAACTACTCCATTACAATGGCGACTCCAGGAGTTTTTCTTAGGGTGTTTTTTAAGAAGCATAAATTATACAATCTAATAAAAAGATAAATTCATATATTGATAACCAAAAAAAAAAAATGCAAATATATAAAATTTACAATTGTCTTTTATGAGTTCTCATATTTTGAAATCGTTGCATGATAATCTCATTATCAATGCTACAAGCTACATCTCTTTCAATATACACAACCAAGCAATCATTCATCTACTGATCTCCCATTCAATTGCGCAGTTCATTCTTTATATATTTCATTGCTGAAAAACTTTTTTCTACTATTGCAGTAGTGACAGGAAGGGTCAAAACTAATTTCACAAGCAAATAGACTAATGGATAAGTCTCATGCTTCCCTGTTTGCACTAATTTTTCAACAAGTTCACCAACTCTTTGAAACTCTAAAAACAAGTCATTGCTGCGCATATCAAAAATGTTATTTTGAAATTGAGAGCTAAGTGTCAAGATATCTGTCCCAAGAAAATCATATAGATAAAACTTTGCTAGACATGTCAACTTTTCCTTATCAAAAGCCACAAATGAATTACTTGAATTCAAGAAAGCCATACAAAGTAGCAAATCGGTATTCATCTCTGAAAAACGATTGTTAAGCTTTTGAAGTTGCAAATCTATGACTGTGTAGAATAGATTAACACGATAATGATATAAATTTATATTTTGTTGAGTGTTGCGTTGCGGCTAACTACAAATATTTTATCCATGTTCAAGATAGAAATATCATGTGTGGTACAAAATGAAGACACTTCAGTCAATAAAAATATCCATTCATCATCTCTCATTACTTGCAATCGTTGTTTAGACACTTTAACAAAATCCATAGCATTTACTATATCTTGATTTTTTAATGTTATTAACAACTCATTTGTGATTTCTAAAATATTTTTCATCAAGTGTAGAGTAAAGACAAATTCAAAGATAGAATTGACCTCATAATAGATTGTGTTTCAACTTTTTAGTCAGAGAGGTCATCTTCTTCAATAATCTCAAATACATCAATAACAGCAGAGAACATCAAAATCAAGTTGAGGGTAGTCCCATAATATGATCCCCAACATGTATCACCATGACATTTAAGATTTATCTCTTAATTCAGGCCTTGCTCACTTCTACGTACACCATTCTCTAATTCTTCTTTAATTTTGGCAAATTGTGCATCTTATTTCTTACAAGAGCCTCCAACAACAGTTACTCAATTACTAACCACATAAAAAAATTTAGCAATGTTAATGTGATTTCTAGCAACGGCAACAAAAGTCAATTGAAGTTGATGAGCAAAACAATGGACATAAAGTGCTGACTTATTTTCTTTCAAAATTAAAGTTTTGATACCATTGATATCACCTTACATATTACTAATCCCGTCATAACCTTGCCCACGTAGTTTCGATAGACTCAAATTATGTTCACAAAGTAAACATTCAATAACATATTTAAGTGACAAAGCGGTGGTACTTGCTGCATGTACAATACCAAGGAACCGCTCTATAATAATAATATATATTTTTTTTCACATAATGAAGAACGAAGGCCATTTGCTTTTTCACTGAGATATCACATGACTCATCAACTAATATTGAAAAGAACCCATTGTCATGATCCTTGATGATGGCTTTGGATGTTTCACGTGCAATTGTATTCACAATGTCTTTTTGAATTTCATGGTGGGTAAGCATGCAATTTTTCGAAACTTTTTGCAACACTTCATTGATAGATTCATTGTGATCTGCCAAAAATTGTAGAAGCTCGAGAAAATGTAAAATTTTCTTTATCACTTGAACCTTGAGATTCATTGTGACCATGAAAAGCTAATCCTCGACATAAAAGGAATCTTATGTAATCAACTATTGCATTTAATTAAACCTGATATTCAATTTTATCTTGATTTAATTGCTTAAGCAAAACACTTCAAATGTGTTGCATTTCCTTCATTAGATCTTCACTCTTCATGACAGCTTGGTTATAAGCACTATTAACCCCTCCATCATGGGAATTTAACTTCTCTTTCTGATTCTAAAATTTGAATCCCTTCATTTAAAAAGTATCACCTCCTCCTAGCTTACCAACATCTTGCCCAAATAGGTAGTAATATAAACAAAATAATGCATCCTTGTCTATACTATATTCCAACCAATTTCTATTTACATACCATTCGGATCTAAATTGACGGAGCTTTCTAGAAAAATCTGTTGAAGGGTAATCATGGTTTTGGAGAACAGGTTGACAAGAGCCTTTTTGTAAATAAAATCTTCTTATTTCATCATGATTACTAGGATAATAAGATGATATCTTTTCTCGTAGCTCAGGATCTGAAGGAAGATTTTCTAAGTTAAAGTCAACACAAATTCGCTTAGAAGATGAAGATGAATCTTGCACAGGAGATGAATCTTGGGTACGTTGTTTTCTTATCAAATATTTGTCCGTAATTCTAGCAAAAGAATAAACAGTAAACTATAAGTTCATTTGAAATATTAATAAAATTATTAATTATTATTGTTTAGTTATTTTATTAATTTGTTTGTATTTTATAAAGTATAATTTGTTGTATTGTCGTTTCATTAATTATAAAATTATTAATTGTTGTTTAGCTTAACATAATTTAATTTGTTTGTTTTTTATAATGCATTGGTTAATTAAATTATTAATTATTGTTGTTTAGTTGCTTCATTATTTTTCTTTACTGACATTATGCAGTAGCACACCCCATGTGCATTATCCATAGCTCAACCCACTGCCTAATGCCTAACATTGTTTAATTTTTTGTCTTTTATAATGTATTATTCAGTTAGCCTTTACTGCCTCTACCTGTCCACTTCCCTTATTCAAATATCCCATCCCATGGCCGTATGACCCCCATCCACCCCCCACTCAACAGACAAGAGTCACAAGAATCAATCAACATTACACAAAACATTCACAACACACAAAATTCACAATGCACAAAATGACAAACTCACAAACGGATAAAGTCAAAATGTCAAATAAAGTTATAAAGTAAATGCAATTAGACATAGAGAAATAGAGAAACAGAGAGCGAATCTCATTTTAGTTCAAAGAGAAAGAGAGAGAGAGAGAGCTCCGCCCTCACTCACAGAGCATAGCAAAGCCAAAGATGTAAGATGAGATAGAGAAAAAGAGAGAGAAGTAAATAATTGAAATGCCTTGAGGCTTGAGGGGTGGTGTCGGGGCAGCACGTCAAGGCGAGGACTCGAGGCCAAGCCAAGCAATCTCCAATCTTGCTGTTGCCGATGTCGATGTTGATGTCGATGTGCTCTGGGACCAGGGGCGGGGCAGGATTTGTTGTTGTTGCTTGAGTTTGAGGCCCGATGACCGATGTGCTCCGTTGCTTGAGTTTGAGGCGGAGGTGCTATCGCGCTAATGTGCTTGGTTGTTGTCATTGATGAGGTTTTTTTCCTTTAGGTTAGGATTTTTTATTTCAGCTTTACTTTAGCTTTACCATTTGATCAATCGGCTGACACCTATTGGGTTTTGGATTTGGGCTTTTTTTTGCCTAGGGTGGGCTTGCTATGTTGCAATTTTTTTTTTTTTTTAGTTCAATTTTATTTGGGCTTTTTCCTTTTTGGGCTTTTTCCTTTTTGGGCTTTTTTCTTTTTGCTTGAAAGTAGAACAAATAATAGAGTAAAATTTAATTTTATTGGCATAAAAAAAACTGAGGGTGTTCCCAAATATTTTTTTTTTTTTGAAAGGAAGACAAATAAAAAATTTTAAATTATTATATAATTTTTTTTTTCAAGTCAGGGTGGTCCTTGGACCACCCTGGCCTGAACGTGGTGCCGCCCCTGCTCCATCACATACATTGAATAGTTAAAGAGAAAAGAGGATCAAGAGAGAGAGACCAATCCTATAAAAATTAGGTGTCTTTTATACTAAGACTTGATTTTAAGAAAAATTTAGCAATGGATCAAGGTAAGCTTTATAATTAATTTGTGTAGTTTTGAAATCATGATAATTCAAGATCCTAGAATTTATATTATGGTTGTTTATAATCTAACAACATAAAGAAAACATTTACACAAAAACCAGAAGTACTAATTATGGGCACCTCGGTCAAGTGGACCGGGGCGGAGAAAATATGGGGTCGCCATCTAGATTAGGTCTAGGAACCATAAATATAGCGCTCTTACGTCGAAAGACTAATCTTACTACCAGAGTATGAGTTCAGAGTTTAGGTATAGGGATGAGAAGGTGTTAGGCGCCCAACCTTATCCGGCCTGTAGGTTGGCTTTTAGTCATTGTGTCTTACATCTTAATCTCATTAAAGGCTCATTCAATGTTGTTATCTATACTCACACACACTAGCATACATCTAGCAATCAACATGGCATCAATTATCCTAAAACCCTAACATACATCTATCATGGCAACTCATATCAAACGTAGCATACATCTATCATGCATATCATATTATTTTATCCAAGGCAGCCAACAAACAAGATATCACAAGGGCAGAAACATAGACATGGTAGCATCAAAGAATTATTGGAAAGCATCAAGAACACAAACAATTTCCAAGTTCACATATCATATCTCAATCAAATGCATGTACATATGAATGTATGCCTTACCTTACTATATCACAGCACCTATGCATTAATGCATAATCATATCATATGCATGTTCATGGTAGAATAAAGAAAACATTGGAAGAAAGTCCTAATCTAACATGTTAAAGGCAAACAAACAATTAAACAGAGAAAAAGAGACTCAAAAACATAAAGAATGGTCAAAACAGAAGCATATTATATAAATGAAATAAATAATTGGAAACAGAAAACTTGGATTAGGGTTTCTAGGTACGAATATGCGTGCGCATACATATGCCTGTGTATGCAGCCCGGTTGTATGCGTACATATACTTCAAGTCTGTGTATGCATGCTTCTTGCATGCATATGCATACGCGCCTAGAAAACCTTCGCCTAAAAACCAAAAATAAAGAAAACAAAACAAAAACTAAAATAATAAAACTAACAACTTAACATGCTTTTAATATAATATTAAACAACCTAAACAAACAACAAAGATATCCAAAATAAACAAAACAAAATCTATTCCTAAACATGCATTGTATCTAATAACAAACAAGAACAACATATAACACATTTAAACATGTTCATCGAAATATCCATTCATTCAACTCTCCAATCAAAATACAATGAGACACCACAAAACAAAAATAAACAAAGCAAAACATATTTCTAGGAATGTATAGCATATAAATCAATTAAGAAAAACAATAACTCAAATTATAAAAACCCTAATCAAGGAAAAGCCATGAAGACTCACCTTGCTTATAGAACACAACTTGATTAATATTTAACCGCACCCTCAATGCCTACAACACAAAGATTAAGTTGAGAGAATAAGAGAATTAATGAATGCAATAGTTTTTGATAATCACAACTCAAGAACAAGATTAGTTTTGAAAAAAGTTTTGAGAAATCAAATTGGGAAAATAGTTTTTGCGTTAGAACTAACTAAAGAGAGATTTTTAATTTGTAAAAAACGTGCTAAGGGACTGTGTATGAGTTTTAGAAAAAGAGAATTAGGGTTTTAGAGAAGATGAAAGCTAAAAAATAACTCTCTCTAGCTAGGGTTTTGATTGGAGACATAAGATGAGTATTTATAAGTTAAAATTAGAGTTTTGAGGGTTTTTTAATGATCTTTGGATGTTCTCAAGGGTTTATGGGCCGGCCAACATCAAATTATGATGTTTTGGGCCTTTAAAATGAAGTTTCAAAACTCAAAAAATCAGATTGCCCAATTAGCCCAACTTCAAATGGTTATAATTTACTTAATATAAGTCTAAATTAGCCAAAATTTATGTTCAAATTGAAGCCTGAGATGTCTAATTTCTAATGAAATAAATCTTACTCAAAATTCTTTGTGGATCAAAAGTTATGGTCAAAACGGCGAACAAATGTCATTTTTCAATATCGATTTTAAAGCGATTTGAGTACTTTTAAGTTTTGATTATTTCTAAACTATTGTGAACTCTTTAATTATCCTTGGTTCACATATGTCAAACTCATCATTGGGGCTGGGGACCAAAATTTATTAACGGGTACAAAATGCGATGTCTACACTAATAAGTAAACATGCATATATATATATATATATGATCATATGAGATTGGGTTAATTCATTTTCTTGACCAAAGACAATATTCAAGGAAAGGAATTTCATCAATGATATATGCAATAGAGTTTTTAGACAAGATATGATTCTTCATGTAAGCGAAGGAATGGAGCAGAGAAAGGAGTACAGTATAAATCTGATGGCTGCAAAATTATTGGATATCAAGGTACATAAAACAAAATTAAAGAATTGGATTGGTTGAAATGCTACATAAAATGAAAACAATGAAAATGATGCCTATGTTTTGTGGTGGGATATCCCTGGGACCCTGACTCTCAAACGGTGTGTGAGAGGCTAAGATTGTTTTCAATTAAAATCTGTCAATAAAAAAGCAAAAAAGGTATTGGTGGCTGATAGGACTTTTGGTGTAAAATATCTGCAGAAAAAATAAAAAGAAAATTCTAAGATAGCAAAATATATATATATATATATATATATTATATCAAAGAAGAAAGATGACTTTTATCAGTAGTATATTTCATGAATTATTGCAGGCAGATTGAAACCACTCATATGATGGCTTATTATTATTATTAATTTTTTTTTAAGCCTGCATATGATGGGTAGTAGTGTTGGCTAAAATTACATCGTAATCTTGTTCGGCATTGAACATTATTTTGGAGTGGATTTATAGCTTACATTTAAATGGTTTTGTCTATTTCTCTCATTCTAATTAGTTAATTCGGGAAAAAGTAAAAAAAAAAAAAAAAGGAGAAAATATGAAAATATGGTATGCTTAGGGGGTGCACATTTAACTAATTAAACTAGTCTTTGAGTCTCATTGATGGATTGGTTATAAACTTATAGCTGTTGAATTCTTCCTATCCCAGAAGTCCAGATTCCAGAACTCTGGTCAAGGAAGACACGGAAAATATAAAGGAATGACTTGGCTCCTAGCTTACAATATAATGGATTTACAACTGTAATTTCATGATTTGTATGAAATTATTAATTATGTTTTCCCTCAAAACATAGGATACCCTTGTTTTATATCAGCAGGTTCTCCAATTGCTGGGCCACCATTTGTGAAGGGACTAACCATAACAAATTAACTAGTGGCTAGCATTGCTATATGAAATAGTAGAAGAGCATGCATTCCTGTCAAATTTTGTTGCCAAAGCTGCGTACGTAGCATGTCTTTCTATCAGAATTATATGGTACAAAATGATACTACTTTGACATTATGTGATATATGAGGGTTGATTTTACCGTCACTGAGGTTCACATAGAAAATCAACTTACTATTCATCCAAGGGATAATATTAGTCATACTTCCACAATTAATATTTAATATGCACTCTTGAAGGATTCCCTGAAGCTTGCTAGTCCCTACCCATGTGCTTGTGCATGGGATATACAGTACTTGTCCTTGCAGATATACCCACTATCCCATCCCATGGCACAAGTGGCAATTCTTTATTGGAGGAACAATATGCTCACACCAATATTGCTAACAAAATTTTGTTTTGATATACATCTGGACTCAAAAACTAATCAAAGGGTGTAAGTGGTGTAGAGAGTGCCAAGTGGGCATACAGTATCAAAATTCTCAAAGTTTTACAACCAATAGGAACGCAGATATTGATCTCCTAAGATAAAGACCTTTTTCTTGATACTCCTATTTATAAAGCATCCCTGATGATACAAACATCCATCACTCCCTCCCTTGCATTGCATTATCAAATTGTCTCTTACCACAAATTCAACAATGGCAGCCTCAACCATGGCTCTCTCTTCTCCATCATTTGCAGGCAAGGCAGTACAGCTTGCTCCATCCACCTCTGAGCTCAGTGTTGGACGTATCACCATGAGGAAAACAGCCACCAAGCGAGTTTCCTCTGGAAGCCCATGGTACGGCCCAGACCGTGTCAAGTACTTGGGCCCATTCTCTGGTGAGCCCCCATCTTACCTTACTGGAGAATTCCCCGGTGACTATGGTTGGGACACTGCTGGGCTTTCTGCTGACCCAGAAACCTTTGCCAAGAACCGAGAGCTTGAAGTCATCCACTGTAGATGGGCCATGCTTGGAGCTCTTGGGTGTGTCTTCCCTGAGCTCTTGGCCCGCAACGGTGTCAAGTTTGGTGAAGCCGTTTGGTTTAAGGCTGGAGCCCAAATATTCAGCGAAGGTGGGCTTGACTACTTGGGTAACCCAAGCTTGATCCACGCACAGAGCATTTTGGCCATCTGGGCCACACAGGTTGTCTTGATGGGTGCTGTTGAGGGTTACCGTATTGCTGGTGGGCCGCTCGGTGAGGTGACTGACCCACTTTACCCTGGTGGAAGCTTTGACCCATTGGGCCTTGCTGATGACCCAGAGGCATTTGCTGAGCTTAAGGTGAAGGAGATCAAGAATGGGAGATTGGCTATGTTCTCTATGTTTGGTTTCTTTGTTCAGGCTATTGTGACTGGAAAGGGACCATTGGAGAGCTTAGCAGACCATCTTGCTGACCCAGTTAACAACAATGCTTGGGCTTATGCCACAAACTTTGTCCCTGGAAAGTGAGCAAAGCAAAATTGTGAACTTTACTTTTTGGATTGAGATTGTTGTTGTAAATTATTTGTAAACGTAATAAAAAGCATTTATCTTTGGCATTTATAAGTTTCATGTGATGTAACTAGTAAATTTTTGTGTACTGACATATATCTTCGCTTGTGAACTGAGGATTATGCCACAATGAAACCACAATCGCTATCTAGTACTATGCTTTTTAGTGAGCTAAACTTTGTCATTTCTTCAAATTACTATGATAATAAGTTAATAGTAATAACTATAAGCTTATAAAAATAAAATAGTACAAGTAACATTTTTTAATTTATAGTTCAACTGTTAGCAAGAGTCATGCAATATTCCCGGAGAATCACTAATTTTCCATTTGTATGAGACTCTTTAGATTAATTTCTCAAGAACAAGAAAATCTTGATCTACTAATAATATCCACGATATTAAAATGGTAAATCTAAATTCTAATTATGTGGATTTGGGGAGATTGAGAAAGAGATGACAGTTTTGAGACTGACCAAGAAACAAGCCTCTTTGAAGGTTCACCTTTCAACTACTCAAGCTCGAGTTTCTTTTCAATTTTTGCTACTAGCAGCCAAAATAGGACATGTTGAGGGCAAGGAATAGGATTCATGCAAGCAACCTACCCGAATGGAGTCAAAAAGAATTTTAAGGTCGTCAAGCTAAACATATCAATAATTGTTAAGTCCCCAAAATAACGTATAATTTTCTTTCATTAAATCATGTTAATTATCATTTAAGTTATTAATCATAATTAATATTCTTTAGAAATTTTAAATCAAAAAATTTTTTTGGTTAAATATATTAAAGATTATTATTAGAATATAATAATAATTTTCGAAAACATAAAGTAATACAAATCAATTAATTTCAAACTCAATTATATTAAATAATAATGTATGAGACTTGTTTGAAATGTCACATGGTTGTAGGCCAATTGGTTGCAAATGGCTTTCAAAACCAAACAAGATTCTGGAGGTTTAAGGTTAGACTTGTTATTAAAGTATTTAGCCAAAGATAGGGAGGTCTAGGGCTGCTCTTTTGCTAAAGATATCATCAATATGAGAACATTAATTCAATGCAACGTAATGGCATTGACAATACAATCAATTGCATTTGATGATTCAACATGACTGACGCAGAAATTCTGTGTCATTACAAGACATTTGATTAAAAAAAAAAAAAAAAACCATTATTTATGCTCACTCTTCGATGAAGTTATCAGTCTATTTCTAACAAACAAAATATTTAAGCTAAAAGCTGAATTTCACAGTTCTCATATAAACAATTAAAAGTCATTGGTGACCCCTCTACTTGTAGTCTCTGATCAAGCCTTCCCAACAAGACTCGAATTCTTATTCCATATCACAACCATGCAAAATCTTATTGAACTGGCTCTCTAGTTCTACATTCCCATAATAACTTGCTAAATGTTGTGCTACATTTTTTACTAGGTGTCATTTGCAAAGGCAATTACATGTCTCACGAAACCCTATCCAACAAATTAGATTACACAATTATTCAGAAATGAAGCCTGCCATCCTTATCCAACAGCTTTAACATATAAATTGGAACTGACAGAACCTCATAACAGCAAGGGAGAAGGGTGTTAGGAGAATGAAAATAAATTCACTATAATTTTTAGTACTTATTGCCAAAATCATTTATGTTTTGAGTAGATACACTCGAACATCAGTTCATTATGTTCTTGAATAATGTTGTATTACATTATGAAAGAAGAGGCACATTTGCCTTGTGTAGAGAGAAGGTATACATTAAACTTCGATCTAAAACAATGTGATAATATTTAATATACATTGATTGCTTTCATGATAAAATGAAAAATGCATCCAATGCAACAAGAAGTTGGGTGAAGCCGTGAAGGTCAAAGGAATATCAAATCCACCAATGCAGCTGGAGCCTTCATCAAAAAAAAAAAAAAAAAAAAACTATTTAATCTCTCATGCTATATGTCAGATTGTTAGCCAGGCTTCCCACTTAGAACATCTATAAATCAAGCATTCCAATCTCAGCTTGAACTTTATATAGATACACCGTACAACACCTATAAATTAAGTGTGTTCCAATCTCAGCTACACTTTTATATAGAAAAAACCTGATAATGTTCCTCCAGGCAAGCTTGCGTGGAGAAGGCTGTTTTTGCCAAAAGAGAAGTGAATCATCATCAGCAAACAAGCTTAAGGCCGGTTTGTGGCCCTTGCTCTGGCCACAGACTTTGCGTAAAGTTCATCATAGTGTGCAGCTGATGACTCCCAACTAAAATCTATAACCATGTCATTTTGAACAAGCTGCTGCCATTTCTCAGGGTTATTCTTGTAGAGGTTAAATGCACGTTCCAAAGCATTGTTGACACTCTGTCAAAATAAAGATGCATCAGAACAGTCCATCCACACAAGAGGAGAGAGGATAAAACAGAAGTCTCCACATATGATGCTAAGATTTGTAGCTGACTGCAATAGCCTAAGGCTCTAACAGACTAGAGCAGCAAATTGCCTGCTAAATAAAAATTAATGAACACAAATACAGACATAGAAGTACTCAACTAAAACTCAGTATTCCACTGATTTACCTGTTCATCAGGATTTAAAAAGGTAAATCCGTTCCGGAACTGGAGAGGTACAGTATCATCATCAATGTCGAAAACGCTACACAAGAAAAAAAAGAATGTTTAAATAAGATTTTTCTGAAAGTAATAAACTTGAATCACAATATGGAGATGCTATATAGGAGGCTTAACCCACCTGTCATTCAGACCGCCGGTTTTTCTTGCAATTGGTACAGAGCCATATCTCATGGCTATCAACTAGAGAAAATATACAAGGAGTTAACACAGAAAATAAAGCTAAAAAAAACATAATAGAATTTGGATTCGACACTAGTACATTGAAATAAGGTGTTTAGCTAGAGGCTTATATGCCACAGATGAGGATAGAGAACATAGCTAAAGTAACATCATCCATTGATTTCAAGAGTCATCTTTTCCACGTCTCAGTTTTTAAATGAGAAGTGCAGGGGCTGTGTGGCTTCTTTAAGTCTCTCTCCATTAAGTGCAATTTGATAAGAGAGAAATGTGCTCAGGCAGTTTTCTGTTCAAGGAGCCTTACTCAAGAATAAGTGCAGACTTTACCTGTGTAAGGCCACATGGCTCAAAGATGGACGGGATGATGAGCATGTCAGATGCTGCGTATATGGAATGGGAAAGAGATTCGTCATACTTCAACATCAATCGAATGTCATCATGATTCTGAAACTGGTGTGCGATACCCTCAAATTCCCTCTACAAGATAAAAATTTACAATAAACATAGAGCAAAAACACAAATCACTCAGCATAAATCTATATGGCTAAGTTGGCAAACAAAATTTTCATTAAAAAAAAAAAGGTTGGCAAACAAAACAGAGAAATGGGATGGAAGTCTTTGCCTTCTAATAATAGAAATCATTAGCTATAAGCACATATAGTCATCATATGGAAGAAGCAACAAGTGAACTTCAAATAGTAAGAAATTCATTACCAACTGCTATTAATATGGACATGGCAACTGAACCATTGGCTTTTTGTTTTAAATCTGATATATTAAATTGATACATTCATTACCACATGTAAATGATCTTGACATGTCAACTAACTGATGACTTTTAAGTTTTGAAAAATTAAATATATAAAAATTTAAATGGATATTCAATTTTTGTGCTTTCCTAATGGATATACGCAAGAGAGAGAGAGAGAGAGAGAGCAGTTATGGTGAGATTAAAATTTCAAAAAGGATGTGTATTTGACTATGCATTTTTTTTCCTTTTATGGCTAAGTTTCAAATACATACAATGGATTTTTAATCTACAATTCATCCTCCACCCATTTTTATAGGAGAAGGAACCACCATTTGAGCTAGAGCTCATTGTCTTCAGAATTCATAAATTTTCAGAAGAATAATTGTACTTGCTTCAAAGTGAACTGTCATCTATCCTCTAATTTCATAATTTGTCTAATTCAATTGCATGAAACACAAATTCTGAATGGTACCAGAGCTATGCACACTAACAATAATTGCATTTGTATTACTAACACCATAATAAGGTTTTATATTTTCTCATTATTACTGTTAATACATGAGACCATTAATACCATAAAATGATTCATTACAGACATATTCTTAGGTTCTGTTTGGTAATTATTTTTGTTTATTGTTTCCAAAAACTTGTTTTGAAGAATAAAAATAAAAAAACGATTTTATTGTGTTTCCAAAATTAAAAATACTTTTGGTTAGTTTAAAACAAGAGTGAGAATTTCTTGTGCCTGTTTACTTATGTTTTTGGGGGAAGAACGGGACTATTAACTGAGTGATGAAACAATATATTATGTATATATATTTTTTTAGACTAATCTATGAACTTTTTTTATTAATAATTAAAAAAAAAAGAAAAAAAAAAGAAAAAAGAAGGAGATGTGTCTAAACAATCACATGCCAGCATAGGAGGTACATGCATTTGTTGCCAGACTAAAACAAGCTCGCTAAAGTCTGAACACATAGGCATTGTATTTTTCAAACATAAGACCAAAACCTGAACATGAAATCTAGCTCATTTAACTCTAGGCTTGGGTCGTTTCTTCATATATCATTGGTAATTGATGTTCAAGTTTGTCATGTCTGGTAATCCTGTGCGTCAGGCTGTGAACTAAAAGATGATTTCATGGATGACAAGAGGAAAGTGGAGGGAGGGAGGAGAGAGCGGTGGGTTTGGGTTTGGCCACAAGTTTAATTTGGACTTTGTTATTGTGCTTTTTGTTTCACTTTTTTGTTTCAGCTAGGACTCAAAGCCTAGACTTCATTAAGTTAATTTGCTTCTCCGTGTTTTCATAATTGAAAACAAGTTATTAGCTATTCTCAATTTCCTTTGGAAATTGAGATTTGGAAACCATTTTTGTTTCTTTTCTCTTTTGAGTATCAAAAAAAAGTTACCAAACAAATCTTTTGGTCTAGAAAATAGAAAATTAGAGGGGGGGGGGGGTGAATGTTGCCAAACATTCTCTTATATTTTATATAAAACCTGAAGTTTAGATTAAGTTCAACTCCAAAAATTCAAGAATTGTCTAAGGTATGGCATATTGTTGTGTCAGGACTCAGTCCTACACAGCTGCCATCTATCAATTTTTCTTTAAATATTTTTATCTACTATTATTATTATTATTATTATTATTATTCATGTCTCATTAATTAAAATCATTAATATTCTATTAGACCAATCCTAATGATTAATGATTCCACTTGATGCACTTAAGTCTTTCAATGAACCAATTATCTCTTTGATCATTGATCTTTTTAGTTATTAATAAATTACACAACAATTTCTATAATTCAATAATTTCTGAATTTGACTACAATAGTACATACCTAATTGATTTGTGATAAGTAAAACTTGGATAAAATTTCTTAGGTGTTATTCACTAGGTTCCCCAATTAAATTCAAACATATTGTTGTCTTAAATTTAATTATTTTTAGGAAAGATAACATTGTTTGTCTAACATTGCTCAATGCAACCAAGTGTTTGAATTAAATTTGGAAACTTAATATGTAGCACCTAAAGAACTGTAACTAAGTTTTGCTCATTTGTGATTCTTGTTAAGTGCTATATGTTTTAATTCAAATTTCATTACAGTAGCTATAGAGCTATTTAATTAGCTAATCCCAAAAATTTTGGGAATAAGGCTTGGTTGTTTTTGTTGTTATTGTTGTAGCTATATAACTATTTGATATACTTTACTTTACTAAGGTTGTTGAAACATTGTTGTAGCTATATAACTATTTGATATACTTTACTTTACTAAGGTTGTTGAAACAAATTATTTACTTGGTTGCTTAAAATTATCTTTGTATCAATACTTTCTCCTTTGTTTAACATGTTCATGGATTTATCTACTCTTTGTTTGCTCAGGCAGGCTCTTTATGGGTTGCTTGGGTGAAAGCTAAGCTTTTGGAGGGTAGGAGCTTTTGGATTGTCAAAATCCCTCAGGATTGTACATGGAGCTAGAGGAAGATTCCAAAACTCTGAAATGAAGTTAGACCTCTTATTTGATTTGATGTTGGGCTTTGATTTATCATCTATCTTTGGCACAATGGTGGCATCATGATGGTGTCTTTTATCAAAGACATGGTTATAAAACAGTCTATGACTTTACCAGCTTGTTGACTGCTTTGGTCTCTAGTGTCCTGCAGAATCAGGAGTGGCACTGGCCACCGCAAGATCTGATAATTTAGTGGCCATTCAGGACTAAACTCTCATTGGTAGAAATTGTAGATGAGGATAGGCCTTTCTGGATTCCTTCTAAATCTGGCTTTTATTCTTGTTCTAGTACCTGGTCTGGCATATAAGATGGAAAAATCCAGGGGTCAAGTGGTATCAATTGATCTGGTTTTTAGGTTCAATTACTAAACACACTTTCATTGGTTTGCAAGTCAGAATGGGCTGTTGACAAAGGATAGGCTTCTACCATGGGGAGTAGTGACTGATGCTATTTGTGTTTTATGCAAAAATAGAATTGAGAATAGGGAGCACCTCTTCTTTAAGTGCCCCATATCCAGAAGAGTGTGGAAAACCATTATGGGCTGGTGTTTTATTATAAATCCTAAATTCCATTGAAAGGACATCATGTTGTGGGGTGAAGACCAGTTGAGGGGATTGAGTTTGAGAGCTGTCCTTGGCAAAACAGCTCTATGGTCTGCTGCTTATAATCTGTAGAAGCTAAGAGATAGGGCAACTTGTCAAGGCAGGATTAAGTCTGGAGAGACTATCATTAGAACTATCAAAAAGGAAGTTAAAAATAGGGTAGAAAGCAGGGATTGTTTCTGCAATTCTGTTTTGAATAGAGTGCTGTGCTACTATCGGGGCATCTCTCCTCCAAGCCTTAGAAATTCTCCTTGCTGCTAGCACTTTGCTAAGGGTTTTTTTTCCCCCTGCTGTATGAATCTTTTTCTTTGTGCAGCTGGCTGTCCCAGCAAGATTTGTGAGGTTTTTTCTGTACTAACTTGCTGTAATATTTTCTTTGAAATATAATTGCTCATTCATTAAAAATAAAAATAAAGGCAGACTATTCTGTTATGTTTAATGTGGTGCACGGGGAGATATAGGTATGCACATCATTTCAGGAGGACAAAGTTGAAGTTCTCTCTCTCTCTCTCTCTTTCTTTTAGTTTCTTCTTCTTCTTCCTTTATTATTTTATTATTATTCTTTTTTCTATGAATGGACTTCAGCCTACTATTTCATTCTCTACTTCAACTTGCTGGAGTTCCTGGATATATTGAATTTTAGATAATATTTTCTGTACTTGTTTACTTTCATTTCCTTTTGCCTCTTCCTCTGTAAATTCCCCATTTACTAGGGCTGTGCCCCTTTCTCATACTTTTTCTTGATATAGCTATTGCTTAAAACTTAAATAAAAGAAGAAGAAGAAGAAGATCTTTAGAATTTTAAAAAGAAGTTTCACATGCAAATTTGGGTCAGAAAGAAGTTTTCAAACTTGTAGAATATTACTACTGAATTTTCCATTCTCAATTTCCTTTATGCTCCTAATATTGATTCTATCATGGTTTTAAAAACCGGTTCAGTGAAAGAACCGGATTAGGGAGTGTTTACTGGTTTTATGGTCTGATCGGGGTCCGACTGATGATCGAACCGATGATGTCATAAATAACAAATAAATAATTATTAATTATAAAAATAAATAAATAATTTTATAACTAGTCATTTTAACTAAAGAATTAAATAATAGTAAAACATTAAATATTAACTTACCAACTTTTGGACACCACTTAACAAAATTCAACCAAAAAAAAAAAAAAAAACCATATAAAGGTCAAGTGTAAAAATTACAAACCATTTTTAGTTATTTTTTAATTTGTCAAATAACAAAAAGTAAGTCACCAATGGGTAATAGTATCATTGCCCACTTGATATTTAATTCCCACCTATCCTACACTTAACACATTCATATCACACCCACCACACATTTTGAAAATCTACTACATCCACACGTGTTATTCAAACTTTCAAACAACAATTTTGAAATTAGTTTCTTTCCTATCCTACTTTTTGCTAAATTTTCATTTCCCTCTTCAATATTCTCTCCCTCTCTCTGTCTCTCTCATCAATATGGATATGTGCAAGTGCAACTGTGCAAGAGCAGCAAACAAAGACTGAAGCGGACAGATCAAATCATTGTAAATTTGCTTCGGTTTTGAGCTCCTTCCTCAACACAAAGATAGGAGATCTGATGTTTTTGGGGTCACTGTTGGTGTCTTAAGCTTCACCACTTCAAGCTTCAGAGCATTTTCAAAATCAAAATCTCTCCTCTCAAATCTGAAACAAAATCTCTCTTTCTCTCTCTCTCTCTTTTTTTTTTTTTTTTTTTAAACACAGCATCTGAAGTTTTAATGAAGAATTGCTAAAAACCGGTTTAACCGTACTGGTTTTCGGTTTTGCTGGTTAAACTGGCAAACCGGCGGTTTCCAGTTTTTAATGGTTTTTCCTCTATTTTCGGTTTTTATCAATAACCGGACCGGATTAATGCTTAGTTTTCGGTTGAATTGGCCGGTCCGGTCCGGTTATTAAAACCATGGATTCTACACATAATAGTATCGATGTTAGAAGAATGAATAAGAAATTACTAGGATTAGACCTTCAAAATAAAAATCAACCATTTGATTAGAGTGAGGTTATCCTTTTACTCCCTGTCTTCTTTTTTTGGGGGGAGGGCGGTGGGGGTTCTATTTGTAAAGAATTTAATAAAGAAAAAGTAAAACATTACCTGAATATGTGGCACTGGACTTGAGCCAAGAAGTACAAACTGTCCTCCCAGCTCCAACGTTCGATATATCGCATGTCTAATAAGATGTACACCTTTCTGAGGCACCAATCTTGTTATGCAGCCTAACTATTGAATAAAAGATCAAACAAAATCAAGTAAGATTTCAAGCAGATTCACCAACTATAATCAGGATCAAATAAAGAAATATAGAAAATGCCAATTATGTTCTTTTTCTTTTCCTTTTTATCAAGTGGAAATGTTAGGCTACACAGTCAAAGGTAGCCTTCTCCCTCCCACATCCTTTTCTCATGTGATGAACCCAAGACCTTTCTTACAAGGCCAGTGACAATGTCATTTCTTCAAAACATAAAGATGGTCCTACATGGGAGTATATCACCAAAATAATTATGACATACAAACCAAATAATTATTGTGATATCTCAAACACTCCCAACAATAAAAGAAGAATTTTACGTGCCCTAATATTTATCCAAAACAGACTTCTCTATCTATTAAATCAGTAACATGGATTCAATAAAAACAACAAAAAGGATCCTAAAACAACTGCAAAGATTCTGGCAGCAGAATCACATTTTGTTGCCAGGTACATTGTTAAAGAATGCATTAACATGAGCTTAGTACAAAACTTTAAAAAAGAAGGGCAGGGAGGCTGTTTATAAAGCAACTAAAGAGAACAAAAATAAAATGGGAGAAATTTCCAAATCTAAGTTCTCCCAACTGTATACATTCCTGTATTTTAGCTGTAAGCTCAAATGGAACTTTCAGTCCTGATACCAGTATGAACTAAAAGCAGGGCATATATGAGACAGAGTTGCATGTCTTGAGCCTCCATGCTAACAATTTCCCATGTCTGTTTGCCAGCTCAACCGATTCGAAAGCCTCCATCTTTGATTCGTTGGATTCTAGGCTGGATGGGGGGAGTTTAGGAGCTGGGATGTAAGTTTTCAAAGGGACTTCCATAATTGGGAGTTGGGCTCTGTTAATTTCTTTTCAAATCATATCTAATCTCAGGTGCCTAGGGGGGAGGGGGGTGATAAGATGAAATAGTGCTTAACAGGGAGAGGCAAGTTTCATGTTTGTTCTTAAAACAAAGTTATCCATGGCATTTTTTTCCCTTAGAAGAGTATATGGTGTGTCTAGGCCCCAAAGAGGGTTTCTTTATTTTTATGGCCAGAAGCTTGGGGTAAAATTCTTACTATTGATAACCTTATTAAGAAGGATAGAATGGTGCTGCTTGTGTCAATATTGCAGGGAAATAGTGGACCATTTATTACTTCATTGTGATGTTACTCATATCATATGCTGTGGAGTAAAGTTCTTAGCATGTTTGGAATTTAGTGGGTGATTCCTTTGATAGTAAAGGCCTTATTGTTTGGGTGTAAGAGTTGGTTTAGAAGCATTCTTCAGATGTTTAGAATTTAGTGCCACCATGTTTGATGTGGTTAGTGCCGGGAAGGAACACGACTTTCATATGTTTAACGACATTGAGAGATCCCTCGATAAGTAGAAATCCTTATTGATTCATACCTTGTTTTATTGGTCTATGGTTAGGGGTTTCACTCATTTTACTTCTAGTTTTGAGTTTCATAATTCTCTTAGAGTTTCGGTTTGATTCTTTGTAATTTTTTAGGATACTTTGTGTTCATTATTGTGAACATGAAGCAATCCCCCTTTTCAATAAAAATTCTTCATTCACTTATAATAAAATAAAATAAAAAACATTTTCCCATGTATGCATGATAATACAAAGCTTAAAGTACAGCTTCTAGGATCCCAAATGTAATTTCCATAGCTGGTGACAGTATATTGTAAAACCACAAATGTGGTGAGTCAAAATATAACTTTTTCAAAAGGGTAATATATTATACTACTATATTATTGCTGCATATTAAAATGTCAACAAATATGAAAACTTAATGTGATATGATGATGTCACCATTTGGTAAAATAAAATTACCAGTGGCTTCCTGACATCTGCAGAAGAAAGCCCTAGATGCCTTCTCATAGCTTTCTTATTTTCTGCTTTCCCTTGAAGATCATTTGCAGTGTACTGGACTTTGAGAAATGTATCAGTGGCAGGATTCCATGCATCAGTATCAATTCCATTTAAAATCCCAATGAACTTTTTTGAGTGAAAATTAAGTGTTGAATGGAGACCTTTTCCTCCCTGTAAATCAAAAAATAACAACATATAAGGGCTTCATGAAAGCAATGAAACTGATATGAATACTCCCTTAAAACATCTGCGTTGATTTTTGTAAGACATGGTAGACATCCCACCCTAATCATCTTGGATCAATTTGAAGCCAGGAATAATATTATTCCATCATGTCATGTAAAGTCAGTACATAGAGGTTATGTGATATTTAATTACCTGATGTGAATGAAAAAGAGGGACTTTTTCGAGAAACTTTGCCATTTAACGTTATTTTTGGAACAATTTAGTTAGTTGTCAAGTTTACAAAACTATTTTGCAAACTAACATCTCAAGGCTTTGAAAACCGAGTCTTAAGCCACGAGTTCCAAGTGGTGGCTTCTTCTGGGTTCTCCTTCTTCAGATCTGCCGTGTGGGTTATTCTTCTTCGTCTGGGTTGTTCTTCTTTTGTCTTCTTCTTCTGATCTGCCGTGGGTTCTTTACTCTTCAGATCTTCTTCTTTTTTCACTGAACTCGAGTCTCTAAGACTCGAGTTTTTTCGCTAAACTCAAGTCTCTAAGGCTCAAGATGCTAGTTTACTAATATGTTTAAAAAACATGTCAACTAACAAAATAGTTGCTAAAATAATGTTAAATGGCAAATTTCCCCAACCTTTCCCCCCTAATCTTCTCAACCGGCAGCCTAATTATAATAATGACTATAAAAGCAACCTCAAAGCATTCTTGTGAATTTTTAACGTAAATGCAACAAAACCAATGTAAAGGCAAAGTTCGTACCTCAGCAGTCCGCACCTCTTGTGCATAAGTAGGCGAAACAGTCGTCACAATATTAGAAAATACAACTCCACCCTGAAAATAGGGAATCCATAAGACATTATGAAATATTTGCATGTCTTTTATGATATCAGTAATAAATGTGTTTCTCAACAATTAGTAAATATGTATCAATAATTACTATACCTTAACAGGATTGACCCTGTCATGTGCAGAGTTGTCCTGCATTCTATCTGGTCTGTTTAGCTGATGGACATCAAGACCACAAGATGCCAATTCTGCAGCAGGAGCAGTCCCTTGGTACTCAAAGTTGTGGCATGTGAAACATATTCTAGCCGAATTCAATCCTTTAGGGGCATATAAATCCCAGTAAAGTGGTGCCTAAGAAGGCAACAAAATTTCATTTAAAAGAATAAATATATAAAAATAAATGTCAGACATCAAATAAAGCACGAGTCAACAATGAAGATTATATGGTCCATACAACAAAAGCTGTCTGCCAATCATGGCAATGTATTATGTCTGGTTTCTTGCCAGCTTGAAGAAGCAACTCAAGTGCCGCACGGCTAAAAAATGAAAAACGCTTGAAATCATCATGCTCGCCATAAAATTCTCCTCTCCAGAAGAATTTGTTAGGATGATGAGGTTCAATAAAATAAACAGGAAGACCTGCATAATTAAATTTATAATAAGTACCTGACACTAAAACATAGAATTTTTGTACAGTCCACACTCTAAAGTATACAATGCAAACAAAAACTATAAAATCCTTAACCTTCAACTGTGCCAACCCAGATTTTATTTTTAAATAGTTGGCCATCAAAGTATGACTCTACCACCACATCCAGGACCTGTATCAGTTAATCAGATCATTGAGATATTCTTGAAACTCGGGTACTTCAAAATATTATAACAAAAAATAACTCACCCTTAAGTCACGAATACGATCATATTGCATGCAATCATATTTTGGAAGAACAATTTCCACAAGGTGTCCTCTTTTTTGCAAAGCTTTACCAAGACCAGCTACAACATCCCCCAAACCACCAACCTACAGAAGAAATGTAGAATCTTGAAGAAATCAGAATCTTGAAGAAATCATAGAACTAACACTAAAAACTAAGCAAGAATAGACGACATAAAATTTTAAATCGTAGTTCATGAATCATGATTATAGAACATTAGCACCTATCCTTTTTCTCGTCCAAATAAATGTTAAAAAATTTTAGTATTCAAACTTTTCTTATATTTTCCACATGGATACAAGGCCAGCACCAGAAGAGAAAATAGTTCAATGCTGAAAACTAGATAAAGGCCAAACAAAAGCATATACTACTTTTATTCGTGCAAAATATAGCATAGTAAATGTGCTGAAGAAATATTTTAACAGGCAGGTAATTTGAGATATGTGTGGCAGATAAGATCCAACAGAGAGCATTTGTGGAGCATTTTGACTTGTGTGTTAAGCCATTATATAGTCTTCTGTATAATCTAAAAAAACTTGTGAGGGAAAACTTAAAATACCAAACTGAGCGCAAGCCAAGATAAAGCCAGCTTCAAACCACTTAAAAAAAAGCTTAACCAACTTTGGTGCACTCAAAAAGGAAAAATAAATGTAATTTGGGTTACTAATCTCTGCCACTGTAGTACATTTCCGGTGTACTTGGGTTAGATATTCTTTAATAAAAAGTTCTTACGTTATTTATCAAAAAAAAAAAAATGTGTTTAATAATCTAAGGCACAAAGATAAGGTACTATCAGTGGGAGATATATACTTTTCCATCTCAAAAATTTGGTGGAAGTTCAACTTTTGTCTTTTTATCAATTTTAAAGGGATCAATTTCTTCCTTCTATCCATCTGCTATTAAATTTATGCCATGCTATACAACTTTTTAACATATGTGCCATGCCAGCACTCAATCTACCACGTATGCAATTTCTTTAATGGCAAATTTTCAAAGGACAAAATTGATACATTTTAAATTTGGAGGACGAAATCTAACTCTGACAAAATTTCAAGGACAAAAAGTGTATGTTAGTCATAATTTAATAATGAAAATAATAATGACTTTAAGGTTATGGTTTAGTATCCTTTTATTTTGGAGTTGTTATGTTGTTATTGGAAAGGCAATAAGGGGACTGGGGACCACTTCCTTGTCGGAGCCATATGCCATTTTCCATAAGAAAGGATATACCACACAAAGTTCAACCAAAGAGTAGAAAATAACTATTTGTGCTGCGGCAACTTGTCTACATAAGCACCATTACAGAATTCAGCAAGGAAAAAGAAATTGCATTTCTGAGCCCAGAAGCTATACTACAGCTGACTTTATAAATTTATATGTGCAATCAAGCATCTTATCAAAGAGGCTTAAGTGAAATCCCAGGTTCTGTATACACTAATATAATTTGACATAAGATATTTCCAACCAAGATGCAAGTTCCTTTATTGGTCCCCCTCACTTATATTTCCATAAAATAAATGATATACTACAATGTAGGAGAGAATTTGTCAATAATATCAACATGGACATTTTGAGCGTCACAGATTCCTCTAGCAATATTTGACCATCTATTCAGCAGTATGTAATGTAATTCTAAATCAACATAAAAGACCTTCAGATCCTTCACTGAAGTTTTCACAAAGATCGAGCAAAGAAAGAAAGGAAAGACCATAGCGCAAAGTTGAGCACACCTTAGCAACTGGTGCCATCTCTGCTGCAATATGAATTACATATAATCCTGGACTGATCAACAAAGGGTACAAATTAATGAAAAGCACTTATATTCACCACAAGTTACTATTAAATAATTAATACCGTGTTGGTGATGATGTCAGCCTGAGAAATGTAGTTACAGCCTCACGTTCATTCTTTTCCTTGCATGCCATGTATGCATCACAAATTTGTCCATCTTTCTTCCAAACCATTTCTCTCAACAACTTTGCATCATGGGTTGATATTTTTTTCTCAAGCAACCAACCATCAATTATGAGCAATAAACGACTCCAAAATTCTGAAGGCATGTCATCCACAGGTTCAACTACTGCCCTCTTCTTGCTTTCTTCTTTCAGATTATTAAGCGTTTCTTGAAATTCCTTCACTGATTCTTGATATAATTGAACGTAAGAATATATCTCTTCATCAGACTTTTGAAGACGATCCTCCAAATGCTTGATCTTTTGATGCATTAATTCATTATACTGTTGCAATTTTTCTGATGAGAGCTTATAGACATTAACTTCTTCAAGGGATTCTTCCAATTTATCAACCTTCTTTCGAAGCTCCTGATTTTGCTGCAACACTGTAATAGCTTGATCTGCTGGTTTGGTTGCCTTATCTAGCAATTCTTGTAAATTCTCCACCTTGTCCCACAAGTACTTGTATTCAACTTTCAGAGAAGAAAGTTTGGAAACATCTTCCTGAGAAGCAGAAAGTTTAGACTCCAAGTCTTTTAGGGAAGATTCTAACAATGAGCGTTGTCTTTCCAGCATAAGCACACGTTCATCCGTGTTCTTGACATAATTAAGCTCAGACTTAAGTGCTTCTATATCATTCTTTAGGAAGACATTTTCTTCCCTCAATGAGCTAAGCTCCTTGGTAAGAGGATGAAAACTATTATTATGTATTATAGAGTCCTCACTACTCAAAAGATTTTCATGATTCTCATACATATCAAGCTCAATTCTTTCAGTACCATCCCTTTGAGTGAATTCATTTCGCAACTTCTCTAACCGGTCTTCAAGAAGTTCCACACGTATCTTTTCTTGGGCAGCAACTTGAATCCGGGCATCAGTTTCTGCAAGTCTCATCTCCAAAGCATTGATCTCTCCTTGCAGTGTCTCCTTCTCTGTGAGAATCTTTTCAACATCTTCAAGTGCACGAACCCGAGCTTGATTGAGAAGAAGGATATCTATAGCAAGAATGGAAACATAGGTAGGTATTTCACTGTAAATTGATACAAAGATGCTAAACTAAAGAGACAGATATCAAAAGGATTATAAAAGTACAGAAAATATCCTACTTTTCTCCGCATATCTTATCATGCCAACCAAATCCTCAGATTGAACACTTGATAGTTGCCCTGCACCACCTACGTTTATAGCCTGTGAGACAAGCAAAGAATATAATAATTTTCTTTAAGTTTACAACGATTATCCTTAGCTTTTCTAGCCAATAAGAGGAAATGAAAGCAGTTTTTGTTGTAAAAATCAACCAGTTTTTGATCTCTGGGTTGTTACTTTTTGTCCATAAACAACTGCATTTACTTTCCATTTATCTCCAATTAATTTTCTTAATTTACCAGTGAGAATCCCACCCACTGGGTAAATAACATGAAATATAGATAGAAAGGAAAAAAATAAAGTGGTATAGTCCAAACACAGATTATTGATTTTGTTGTAGATGTCTTGGTGAAGGACCATACCAAAGATTTTTCTTCATTAGTTATAGTTGGACTACTCAACTCCTTTGCACCAGTAGGCTCCAGAGCTATGCTTTTGTCAACATCATCATTAGATATGAGTTCCTGACTCAAAATTGGGACATTAATAATTGAAGCATTTTCGGATTCTGACTCCTCAACGCCTTTTGGCTGAAAATCTTCATTTGTTGGAGGCTGTTCATGGGAGGCTTTCTTCAATTGTTTTGCACTGGTATGCTCCAGAGCTATGCTTGTGTCAACGTCATCATTTGAAATGAGTTCCTCACTCAAAATTGGGACATTAATAATTGAAGCATTTTCGGATTCTGACTCCTCATCACCTTTTGGCTGGAAATCTTCATTTGTTGAAGGCTGTTCATGAGAGGCTTTCTTCAATTGTTTTGCACTGGTATGCTCCAGAGCTATGCTTGTGTCAACATCATCATTTGAAATGAGTTCCTCACTCAAAATTGGGACATTAATAATTGAAGCATTTTCGGATTCTAACTCCTCATCACCATTTGGCTGGAAATCTGCATTTGTTGGAGGCCGTTCATGAGAGGCTTTCTTCAATTGTTGCTTTTTATGCTGGGAACTGTATGTAATTTTTGTATGATCAAGTTAGTGCATACTAATAATCAAATTTAAGGTACAGAAACTTTTTAATCCAAGATAAGATAAACTATGTAAATTACACAAAATAAATATAATAATAATAATAATAATAATAGTAAGTAGTAGTAGTAGTAGTAGTAGTAGTAGTATAATAATAATAATAATAATACTCCATAAAAGAAATTCAATCAAATTTCAAAAATTTGCTTCTAGAGCTGGTAACTTGGGTGAGAATTTATGATTGCTTAAGAAAATTACATGTCTATAATACAAGAAAATTTATTGAAGATAAATTTTCAAGGAATCTGAATTTGGAAAGTAGAGCACATAGTACATGCTTAATCAGACCATTCTACCAAATTTTTTGTTTTCAACTCAAACAAGCAGAGCAACGTTCAAATTAGAATACATGGTTTTCAAGTGAATACTCAACATTGCCACCACAATTCATAGACAATGGATGCCAAAAGGCATTAAGTTCATTAAGTGCTATAATGTGCTCTAAAGTGTGCATTTAAATTTGTATGTAAGATCAGATGTGACAAGGTTATAAATTTATAATTTTCTAGGAATTGGAATCCTAAAAAAAATTCAGCAATGAGATTTTGTCCTATCTTGCTTGGTAAAAAAGGGTTCAAACTAAGGGAAATAAGAGGGTGAAATTGGGGAGTGGAAGAAGTCTGTAGCTCAGGACCTAGTCCATCGTACCTTAGGTGGTTTCTTTGTATAGAAAGAAATAACAAGGACTCTGAAATTCCAGCAAAGTCGTCAGGGGAAATAAAGTCAACCTTTCTTATACTTCTGTTCTACTAGGTATCAGTCTGTTCTTGATTCTTTTCTATGATCCCCCCCCCCCCCCAAACCTTCTTTTTTCCCTTTCTAATACTAACTTATTACAAAAAAATAAATAAATAAGGATCAACCTAAGGGCAATTAAGCCTCTATAAGCTCATATACTTCAAGATCCAAAATACTTCAATGTGCACAATAGTACAGAGAAAAATTAAATCTTTAATAAACAAAAATTCAGCATTAACTTGTGTAAATATTGTAATAAGGAAAACAATTTCAATTCAATGAATCAAATTGATCCAATGCTAAAGACAATAGAGTGATAGACCAGCTGTAACCAAGTACTGTGAAATTAACATTTCAAGGAAGCCATAAGTAACCCACATTAATTTTTTTGATAAGTAACTCAAATAAACTTGTCTAAGCAATATCCTTAAGTTTTGGGTCAGCTGTTCCAATTTGCTGAAATTTATGTATCAATCTTAGACTCACTTCCTATATCTTCAGTTTTGCCCGTTCCTCCTGGAAGCATCTGTGATATGTCTATCTCAGTCAGCAACCTCTAACATCTCATAAAATGAATTTTCAGTTCTATTTCTTCCTAGCCTTGCCACCATTTACCTCAACCTGTTGAACCAACGACAGTCATTTTAACTTAGGTTCCACAAGCTTAGAGGCACAATATTTTTTTTAAAAAGGACAGATTCATAGCTTTCTAGATTAGTTTTTTTGGATTATATATAATCAAATATGTTGCCAATGAGCTCTAGCTCAAACCAAACCTCCTCCCCACATAAGAAAGGGTGGAGGGTACGGCCATGGGTTCGAAACTCCCTAGGCAATAGCTCTGTCTATCACTATCAGTGGCACATCAGCTCCAAGAAGGTTGTGGGCTAGTGGTGATGGCAAAAGGTAATAATTCGATTGCATCAATTGGGATAAGGATAAAGGCGGCGAATATGGTTTTCATTTTTTATTTATTTTTCCAATCGATACAAATATAATCCGAACTAGTTCACAATACAATCAATAAGGCAAATTTGGAAGTTTATTGTATGAATTTTCAAACTCCCACCACCCAAAAAGGAAAATTTAGCAATCATCATACTACAAGTCAATCAAAATCAAGAAAAGGCAACCCAATTTCCAAACCCAAGAAATAAATCAATTTATAGAACAATACCCATAAAACAAAAGCTCAATCAAACGATCAAAACTATGATGACAAAGAACAAAAAACACAAAATACAGCTCCAATTAATAAAAGAATGAGATTGAACAAGTAGATAGGAACCTGAGATTACGGTGACGCATTTTACAGGAAGCAGGAAGTAAGCGATAGGAGGGTGAGAAAAAACGAACATAGGAGTGGTTGCTGCTGGAGTTCAGCCCACTCATCATCCCTTGGCTCAAAAACCATGTAGATAGCTTCACAGCCATTTTCAATTAAATCCAATAACACTCTCTCTCTTTTTTAATCTATATCTGCATGTAATAAAAGAGAGAAACACTAAGCAACCAAGTAAAAGATAGATAGATAGATAGAACAAACGGTTTCTTGGCCACAACGATTATGTACTTATACGAGAATCTAGAGAAAAGTTGACATATTAACATTACTGTACACACCACACAGTAGTACAGTGTTGCTATGTTTTATATACGTTTCTGACTCAACACTCATTCTCTTTGTCTGGATTTTGAGTCTTGCTGTTGGCATCTTTGATTCGAGAAATGAATGTGTGACGATACGTGCGGGTTTAACGTGTGACAAAGACAAACATTACTACCTTATCTGAAACGAATGAACCAACGGATGATTCCACATGGATCCGAGTCCGACGTAATGAATGGTGATGGGTTTGTTAAGGAAAAGCGCTTAGGTGAGGTCGACTGCAGCTTGTTTTTACTTGCTCTGGGGCTCGACTTGCAATGTTTACTTTGAACTTGAAGCGACCTCTTAAAATAATTGTTTTGTCCTTTTGTCTTGATGAGTGATGCAATCTACCATGTATTTAAATTGTGTAAATTTTATTAATTATTTATTAGAATTATGAGTGGAGAATTTAAGATATCATGTTAAGGAACAAGACTTAAGTACATTATTTAAAAATTATTTTTTAAGTTTTTTTTTTTTAATTTTACTATGTAAATTTTTTCTCGTGGTATTGAAATATATGTTTTAGTCAAGTAATTATATGGTTGAATCTTTAGAGGGAAATCTAAAAAATAACACTTAAAGTATTGTATCTAAGTTTTGTCCTATATTTAAGAAATATATATAAATTTATCTTCTTATATTTAGGCCTAACAAAATGATATTGATTTAACCATCCAACTTGATAGGATTCCTAAGTCTAACAGCTAGCTCGGGAAGAGGGAAATGAATGAAATAGAAAGGAATTAAAACAAGATTTAGAATATTTTTTCTTTATTTTATTTGGGAGTTTTAATAAAAAGAATGAAAAGTTTTTTCATTTGTTTGTAAGTTTAAGTGGAAGGGAATGTAATAAGTAAGATGAAATACTTATTACTCTCTATTTCCTCAAAATTTCATATTTTCATTCCTTCTATAATTAAGAGAAATTGGGAAATTTTGAATTAAATTTATTGATTTTTTTTTCTAAAATTTTCAAAATACTCCTATATATTCAGTCATTTATTTTAATGAACTTGATTTCTCCTTCACTGAGTTTTGGGTTCAAGTTTAATTATGGCTTTGCTTCTCAATAGACAATTTGGGAGTCATCTTAAGATTGAAGTAGATTTTTTTTTTTTTTTTTTTTTGAAACTGATTGAAGTAGAATTTGATGTTACGTGTCCCTAGTCACTGGATTTCCTCTTGAACAAGATAATTTACCATACTTGTGGGTTCCTTTTGAATATGAAAAAAAAAAAAAAATTTGGGAAACTTTTGCCATGCATGTGATATTCTTGGGCATATATGAACAAAAAGTATTGCAGTGAGATAGGTGTTCAACTTATGATGAAGAAAGATGTAACATGTGGCCATGTGGGATATATACTAAATGACCAAAAGTTGATAAATGAGAAGCTCAAATTGGCAGTGACTGGAGAAATTTGGGAAATTTACATAGATTAGATTTGGTTGCAACTTACCAAAAAACCAGAATTATGTCAATCTAATTTAGTACCCAAACAAGAGTTGAACCCACCTATCCCCAAAAAGCAAGCCCATTTAACCAACAACCCAACAGACCAAACACTAACCATTCAAATGGCTTTAGCTGAGCCCAATAACTCAACCACAATCTCAACAACTAATATTAAATGTATCTCAACAACTAAGAATTACTTGGAAGAAGAGAGAGATGGAAGGGGTTGGTGGCTCAATAAAATGAAATGGGGAACCCAACGTGCAATTTGTATCGCTATCTTTTTTTTGATGTGGTAGAGTCCTACATGAAAAACGTCATAATCTTAGGAAAACAATAAACAAAAGCATACAATAAAATTTCACTTATAAAAAATATGTGATTTCATTGTAGCATTAAGATGCTTTCCTAAATCATATTCTTATAGAGCTAAGCATAGGATAAACACAAAACATCTTAAGTGGAAAAATTGATGCTTCAACATCTCCTAAGAAAGGGGGAATGGAAGCAAAGAGTTAAACTCAACAAGTAAAACCAAGAAAAAAAAATGATTGAAATAATGGAATTGAATTTAGCCATAACCATCCAGACTCAACTAGGCTTCAAGCCATTACCAAATTATTATAATTTCCACAATAACTCAATTAGTAACAGTATATTTACAAAAATTTCCTAAAAATATATTGATTAATCTATCTAAAGATGTCGTTGAAACAAACACACTAATTCAAGAAAAAGAGAAAAATATATAAAATTCAAGAAAAAGGGAAAAATATATAACAGCAGTGGACACAATAAACAAAAAATCACAAAAATTTGAGATAAGGTAAATATAAAGATAAATTGAGAGGGAAATTTTTTACCTGCCATTAGAAGGGGAGGTTGGCGATTGAAGTTTTCATGGGTAAAATGGTATTTTCAAAATATGAGATGTGTCCCATTTTAATTGGCTGGTCTCATCAAATTTGGTGTTGATGTGGAGAGATTGTCTCATTAGATACTTTCTTTCTTTTTTAGATCCTCCCACGACACTTGATTGAAGAGGCGACGAGGTATGGGAATGTGATTTGGGGTTAATTGGCAAAATCTCTTAAAAACTAGAGAATTCATCTGGGTTTGGGTGTGGTGGAATAACTTTAGTTTTCACATCTGCCCTCCACTGGAGGAGATGCTATACTAGTCGTCTGGAAAGCATGGACATAGCATTTTGCTTGCCATGTCTGTGACAAACACGTTCAAGACATGCAGTACGCAAGAGAAATGGCTGTACATATATCCCAGCTGTTTTTTTTTTTTTTTAATTAATTATCAAACAAGGCCAGAACATGACAAAGACATGGCCGGGACATGGGGTATGTCGAAAAAATAAAGAAAAAGATGGAAAAAAAAAAAAGATTTGTAAGTATAGCGTCCTTTCTTTTGTTATTATTAATATTATTTTCAATATTGAATTCAACGAAAAGAAGCAACGGTAAAACTTTGAATCTCTCTAATTAAAGATGAAAGCCAAATCAACCTACTCCAGTAGTTAGTAAACCAAAATTTATTAGTGTTGAAAGGACAAAGAAAACTTATCTTTATTTGTTTTTTCCAGATCCAACTTTTTTTGAGATAAGATTGAAATTTTTTTATCTATCAACCAAAAAAAAAAAAAAATCTTCCTTCAAAGTTTAAAATTTTATTTTCGCTTTGTGTGTGTTTTTATGGTATAAAGATAGGAATTTTTCTTATTCCAAATCATTATATTGACTTAGAATGGTACTCTAACTATCTTGATTTACATATTGTAGCCATGGCTGACTCAATATAATTTGAGGATTAAAACAATAAATTTAGGTAAAATTTTTAACATTGATTACATAATTTTTATTTAGCTTTTTTAGACAAATTCTTGACTCTGCCCTTGATTCTTAGACACCATCTGCGCCAATAATAAAATTTGAAAGCTTTGATTAGAGAAATGATAGTTGAATAATATATATATATTTATATCATTTGACATCATAAGTTTTTCACATGATAAAATCTACAAACATATTATTATATCTTATATGACTATGCGATTCATACGAAATGACTAGAGACAGATAAGTAGTGACCAAAAGATACTGATTTTATACATGTTCACAACTCACAAGATCTTATATCATGTTCAAATAGATGATTCAAACTTGTTTTACTTATTTTCTTCTTGTGAACATTATCAAAATCAATGTAATTCATCATTTGTCTCTAAATTAATATTTGTTTACTCATTTTAATACTTCAAGTAAATAGGTTTTTATTTGTCTCTTAAATTTCATGACAACATCAATTATAATTAACTAGCTTGTAATTCTATGCATATGCATGAATCCACTTAAAATAAGATACATAATATAATTTCTATATATATATATATATATATATATAATTTAAATACTATTGATAGTTATATTTGTTGATGTAGTTTATATTATTTTAATAAGTTATACGTAAAAATAGAATCTGGGATGTTGGGTGAGTTGTAAAATAAGATGGTAAAATAGATAAAGTAGATTTTTAGGGTGTAAAATAGAACTTTTTTGATAATAGTGCTCTTAGAAAAATTGATTGGTTTAAGTCTAGTAACATGACAGACTGTAATTGATTGTAAGTTACTTTCATATGGACTTGTTACTTTTTCTCTACTACTCACAGTTGACTATGTGTACAATTGTGGCCAAAATTTTGGCATTTTATGTGTTCTTAGAATTTTTGGTTAATGATTTAAGACACTGCCCGATTCACAAAATCAAAATCTTCTAAACAGCGTTAATCACTGATAACTTGACAATTAATAGTCACATTATTTTGTATTTTCTGATCTCTAGTCGGCCTCTCATTCATCTTTCCCAAGTTCCTACTACAATACTAGACTACACTACTTTAGCATCTTTTATTTTTATTTTTTTAGTGAAAAGGCTAAATTCATAAACTAAGCAGCAGCAAGAGTTGTTTGAGGACAGGTCCTCTCATAATACATGCCCAAATTATCATAGTACATCAATATGCAAATGTCCATAGGCGGACTATTAAAAACAGTAAAGTCTTGGAGGTTGATGGACCTTTTCTAGCAATCACATCCGCACACTTGTTGGCTTCACATAAACAATGATTCATCTTCATTTGAGGAATTTGACTAATAACAGTCTATAATAAGAGAGGCATGGTGTAAGTTAAGATTGAAATCATTAGTAATCCAGGCAACCAATTACAATGCATTAATATTGAAATCACTTTTTTAGATATCATGCATTCAACGATTGGATATTTGGTTTGATAGTCAATGTATGATTGGTAAAGAACCACTAGTTTAATGACTCAAATCACTAACTTAATCTAGTAAAACTTACTGGAATTGGAAGCTGACACATCACCCACCACATAGCAGTAGAATAAATATAGGACACACTCAATTTTATAATTTATTAACTTATACGATAATGGATGGTGAATTTTTTTTAGTCGCCCCTATTGATTATAAGGATCTATCACTACTTGTTGTTTACTCTTAAAATTCTGTGAAAATTATAAACTATCCTTATGCAGAATGTATGAAAATTAAAGCATTTGAATAAGACAATGTTACATTATTTCGTCTATAAATAATGTCACGTTCACTCTCAACAAAATAATAAATAATGTCACGTTCAGCATAACAAATTGATCAATATAGTCTCTATTAAAAATAGTACCATAATTCAAAACGCGAGAGAGAGAGAGAGATACCTGACCACAAACTATCAAAATTGCCCAGGAAAAACCGAAGAAGATGAGAGGAAAAAAGAAAAGAAAAGGCTCACCTCAAAGACACTTTCCAATCCTGTGAGATGATGAAGATATAATCTTATGGTTTTTCAAGGACTTCGATTATGCTATTGAAAAATTTACTAGTTAAGCCACAGTATCATCAACACTATTGCAAATTCTGAATTTTGACATATGTGTGTATACATGTGTTTCATTTTGGATTTTATTTGACTATTTTAGTTTTTGAAAATGTTTAAACTCACTGGCAAATGGAGTCTGAAAATAATTGCATGATATTCAAGGAGATAATTGTTTTTTAAAAAATGCAATTAAATTTCTTTAGCTTTTCAAGATTATTCAGTGAACTTTTTCACCTGTTAAAAGATACTCTAAAACATTCCTAGTTGTTTAAAGTTTAAAAAAAAAAAAAAGGGCTCTTCATAAAATTGTGACCTTTTGATGTTTACCTTGGAGGATTTTGAGTTAAAGAAAGAAAAATCATGGATGCTAGAGAGATATTAATTGGAAATCTATATCACGGCACAGTGGTACTAAAGAGAGTAAAATACTAAAATGTTAAAATATCTTTAACCATGTTCAAAGAGATGACCCATAAAGATAGAAAAAGATTTCGAAATAACTAGGTCGATTTTCTAAATAAATTACATTATCAATATTTTTTTATGGACCTTATTTCCAAGGTTTTCAGACTCGGGCCGTTTATTGAACCGTAAAAAGGAGAGATTCAAGGTTTTTGAGGTTGAACCAGAATCGAACCGTGATGATCTCATAATTAATTTAATAATTATTTTAAATATATGTAAAAACATTAAATTAATAATAAAAAATAGAAAAATTAACTAAAATAGTCTAATTCATTTAGAGAATTAACATTACTTTAAAAATTAATCTAATACAAGAATTTATTGTATAATTATTATAAAAATATTAAGTAAAAATATCATTACGTTAATTTCTAATCTAAAATATCTACGTCCACAATATTTGTATAACAAATTATAAGTTGGTTCAAATTTGAACGTATCATTGAGATTACTTTTTTATTCCAACAATAACAACCAGTAATAACCCACTACTTAAAATTTATTGTGAAAATATTATAAGCATAATCTTTCTATTTCTAACCCAAGGCTTAGAAACACATCACGTTTTTTTTTTTTAATTATGCCTATGACTTAGAAACAGAAACAAAAAGGCATAATCTTTATGTCAACTTTACCTTTTATTTATTTATTTATTTTATTTCTCCAAGGCTTCCATTTTCCAAGGTTTAATCTACACCAAGACAGCCTTTTAACTTCTACAAAATTTTCCCTTCTTTCGTCTTCTTAGCCTTCATTTCTTCCGTCACTCCAACTTCCCAGTTCATACCTTTTCTCTTTTTTACCTTTCTTTAGTTTTCTTAAACCAGTTTATGCAACATCTAGATGGAGTAGAGGCAGGAAAACAAGACAAGGAGAGAAAGAAAGAGAAGAAGATTAAGAAAAGAAGTTCTAGACAGAGAACAAACAAGAGACAGAGCTAACGAGATAAAGATGATGGGATCTCAAAATTTTCAATGTTTGATAGCATCTCATAGTGGTTGAAGCTTCAACCATGGTGATAAGGTGTTGTGAGCTTCTAAATTTTTTTTATTTTTTTTTTAAAAAGCGTTGATATGAATTGTGAGAACCGTTGATGGTTCTCAAATCCGGGCGGTTCAACTGCAGCTCGAACGGTTTCGTGCTTTTTGTCAATAGAATGGTTCTAGTAGTTAAAAGGACCGTGTTAGTGAGAGGTTCCGGTTATTCGGGTTGGACCGTACGGTTCGGTCCGGGCTCATTTCACCATAAGATGGAATAAATAAAACTCTTAGCAACTTAAATTTTTTGGAAAATCAAACTTGTTTGGCTTATTTAACTCACAAGAAGAAAATTTTCTTCTTGTGAGTTTGTGAACATTAAAAAAAAAAAAAAAAAAAGAGAAGAAGAAGAAGGAGAAGAAAAAGAAATTCATCATTTCTCTCTAAATTATCATTTGTTTACTAATCTTAATAATTAAAGAAAATAGATTTCTATCCGTCTCTTAATTTTTATAATATCCATAATAATTAACTATAGCTACATTAACCAAATATCAATTATACTTTATACCAATGAAGTACGTGTGTTTGGGACTTCAAGAAAGTGGTGGTCCCTTCTATAAGTTTCATGCATGCTCATGCACGTAAGATCTCTCTGTGCTTGGGTGCTCTCTAGGCTCTCGTTGCTCTCATAGAATTCACATTGGAGTATTAAAAGAATACCTATTTTGCTTTCCCAACAATATCTTATCTACTTTACCAATTTGTTTTCTAATACATCAAACATCTCCGTTCTTATTTTTATATACAACTCAATAAAAAAATATAAATTACTACGCGTGTGAGAGAATTGTCCAAAGAGAGGCTAATATTTTAACCAATAATTTTGTAGTTTCTGCTGCCTTCCTAGGGCTCACTTCCAGAAATATTCTTAGACAATTTTTTTTTTTTTTTTTTTTGAGGAAGTATTCTTAGACAGTTTTACATCATTTGTGTCAATAATAAAATTTGAAAGATTTTGGTTAGAAGTGATATATATTTGAACACAACTTTTATATCATTTGACATCATATCATATATATGTTTTTAACATGATAAAGTTTACCATAAATCTTATTATGTGCACGTTTGGTACAATTTTATCTATTTATTATTACTTTTTTCAGTTTTTTGAAAATTAATTGTTTGAAAAAAAAAAAAAAAAAACTAAGGTTTTAAAAAAATTATACTTGAAAAAAAGTCTGTTTCAAAACAAGATGTCATTTTATATTATATGATAACGTGAAAGCATACAAAATGAGTGGAGACATAGACATCGATGGTATATAGAATAGACTTACAATGAATTGAGAGTGTTACCAAAATAGTTTTTTAGGGCAAAACTTTCTTTTAGAAATTGTATAGAGGCTGGTGTTGGTAACGTGTTATAAATTATAAGAAACTAGTCGCAGGAAAATTTAATATAATTGGAATATTGTTGAATTAATATAATATAGAACGTATATTTTTAGAAAGTCAATATGTGTTATTTGAAATTGTGTTTTAAATTACAACATATGAAAAAATCCCACAATATATTTCCCTTTAAATTCATAAATTACATGATTACTTACATTTTATGGTAAAATAAGACCAACCCATCCATCATGGCATTGTAAAGTCTTCTAAATATAATCATATAAAACCACCGTTTTGTTGATCTTGTCTCATAAACCAAAAGTACCATCTATATAGCTAATAAGATCTTTTAAAGGTAACATATGACAGAGAATTCTAGTAAACTGCCCAAACATTGAGATCAAGAATTTTTTTTTCTAAAGAGTGCATATGTTCAACCAAGAGGAATTAATCAAAGAATATTTAATCACTGTCAACCATGTGAGTTTTCTCTTTGATTTTCCTGGTTTCTCACTTTTTAGAATAAAGATGACATTGGCATATACAAACTACAACGATTGTAGAGTAGTTATGCAAAACTGTTTAATACATTATTGTTCAAAACTTCATATAGATAAATTCAACCTCTTGCCCATATAATCTCTCTTACCCAAAGTGCATTTGTACTTGCTTGTCTTATCATAGATAATGTTTTGGTGGCTTATGAGACTCTACATGCCATGCACAACAAAAAAAAAAGGGCAAAAAGGGTTTACTAGCACTAAAGCTTGATATCAGCAATGCCTATGATAGGGTATAGTGGCTTTTTTTGTAGGGCATTATGCAAAGGATGAGATTTCTGGAAGGGTGGATAAAAAGAGTAATGGGATGTGTGACCATACCATCATTCTCTGTGCTTATCAATGGCAAACCCTATGGTAATATTCAACCATCTAGAGGAATCCGTCAAGGAGATCCTCTTTCACTGTATCTGTTTCCTTTGTGTGTAGAAGGTTTTACTTCCCTGTTGGCAAAGGCAAAATTGGAGAGGAGAATCCATGGTGTATTCATTTGTAGAAGAGCACCAAAAATCTCTAACCTGTTGTTTGCAAATGATTCCTTGCCATTTTACAGGGCAACTAATAATGAAGCTAAGGAGATTGCTGATGTTCTTCAAGTATATGCAAAGACTTTAGGTTAGAGTATAAATTTGGAGAAATATTTAGTGTATTTCAGTAGTAATACCCCGGGAAATAAGAAGGAAGAGATTATGGGAACTTTGGGAGTCAAAGAGGTGGAGAGGTTTGAGTCATATTTAGGTTTGCCTACGCTCATTGGACGTGCAAAGTACCAAACTTTCTCATTCTTAAAGGATCGAGTTTGGAAAAAATTACAAAGGTGGAAAGACATGTTATTATCTAGGGCTGGTAAGGAAATTCTCATCAAAGTGGTGGCTCAATCCATTCCAACTTACACCATGGGAGTGTTCCAACTACCAATGAAATTATGTGAGGAGCTAAACACTATGTGTGCAAGATTCTGGTGGGGACAGGTGGGGAATGAAAAGAAGATTCACTGGAGAAGTTGGGATAAACTAACGGTTACGAAGAAAGAGGGTGGAATGGGGTTTCGAGACTTAAGAACTTTTAATTTAGCTATGCTTGCCAAGCAAGGATGGAGATTGTTGCAAGAAAAGGAATCTCTATTCTACAAGTGCTTTTCAGCCATGTATTTTCCTAGATCTCATTTTTTTGATGCTGTTGAGTCGCCTAATTGTTCCTATGTGTGGAGAAGTATCATGGTAGCCCTACCCATTTTAAAGGCTGGATGTTGTTGGCGAGTTGGAGATGGGTCAACAATTAAAGTTCAATCTAATAAATGGCTCCCAAACCACCCAACAAACATGTTACTTCATTTGACCAATGAAGATGTGGAGGATTGGTTAGTGTCTGACCTTATTGATCCGGTAATGCAATGGTGGAGAAGAGATTTGATCACAACAATTTTTCATAGAGAAGATGCTAAAGCTATTTGTCGAATCCCTCTAAGTCGAAGACGGGTTGTTGATTCCATAATTTAGCTACATTCTAGGAATGGTGGATTTTCTGTTAAGACAGGTTATCATATGACAAGACAGGTTCTCAAGCACGAAGGTTGGGCAGAGAGTTCTAGAGGAAGTGATATGCAGAAGGTATGGCAAGCTTTATGGAGGTTAAAGGTTCCAAATAAGATCAAAATTTTCAGTTGGAGAGTATGCCATGGGATTCTGCCAACATGGGTTAACTTAGCAAAAAGGAGAATTATATGTGACTATGAGAGAGCATGCCCAATTTGTACTCAATTTCCAGAAACAGAATTACACATATTATGGGAGTGCCCTACTGCTTAGGATGTATGGGCTGGGAGTCGGATTAAACTCCAGAAATGCCACCTCGGACAACAGGATATGATTCAGCTTTTTCACTACCTGTTGGATAGACTTGACATAGAAGATGTAGAGTTGTTTTTGGTGCAAGCATGGGTTGTGTGGAATCAGAGAAATAGTGTAACGCATGGAAGGACGCTCAAGGATCCTAGATGGTTGAATAAGCGTGCTGTAGAGTACTTGGAGGAGTTTAAGCAAGCATAAGAGCATCTAACTATTCCAATGAGGCAGTCTGAGGGGAATGTGTGGCGTCCACCTTTTCATTCACTGTTTAAATTGAACTTTGATGTAGCAATTTTTAGGGAGTATAACAGCTTTGGATTCAATGCTATGATCCGGAATGAGCAAGGTGAGGTAATGGTTGTAATGGCTGCCAAAGGACCACCAGTATCAAGTAGTGAGGAGGCTAATACATTGGCGTGCAGAAAAGCCTTGGAATTTGCTGTTGATGCGGGTTTCTCAAAGCTAGTGGTTGAAGGAGATAATGTTAACGTGATGAGAGCAGTTTCTTCTTCAACTATGAATTTGTCCTTGCTTGGAAATGTGATAGCTGATATTTAGTGTCTTCTTTGTGGGTTAGGAAGGGTGTCTATTAGTTGTATTAAAAGGAACGGGGGGGGGGGGGGGGAATAGAGTAGCTCATGAGCTAGCAAGGTATGCTAGAATTTTAGATGAGGATATGTACTAGATGGAGGAGGTGCCCCAAGTTGCTTTGGAAGCTATGTATCAGGATTCCTTTCTAATGAATACATAAATGATAGTTCCCTTTTCAAAAAAAAAAATAGAAAGTATAATTTATTACCACGTGTACTGCCACATGGCAGTGGTATCTAGAAAATGTACTAATTATTTGGGAAATCCTATATTTTAAGTGGTTGGAACCCAGTTTTAAGTTCTTATCATTTATAGTTGGTGGCTACAGGGTACATACGAGCAGTGCTTGATTTTCTTGTAGGTAACAACAATCAATGTTCATGACATCATGTAGTTCCTTTTGCATAAGTTATAGCAATAGCCAATAGATAGTTCCTTTTGCAAGTACAATTGCAAGTGCCATACATTAATTAATTGCTTTTTTTATTATTGATAATTGCTTATGTATTACTTTACGTTTGTTAATAGGTTGATGTGGTAAATGCCAGCGCATAGGCATATATTGTGCTATGAGTAATAAATTTTAAATCTGACTTCTTTTTCTTTTTTTAGAAGCCTTAGTTGCATATTTCTAATGGTCCAATTCCGACAATAAATAAATAAAAATAATTGTCCAAGTTGAAATAATCCCCCTCTTATTAATTACAATTCCACCTACCTATACACTTTGTTACTAAGAAAAAGTTAATGAGGTTAATTTATTTGTTACGCAATCTAATATATGCTACTCTCTTTATTCAAGTGCATTGTTATTAAAAACTTAAACTCTAAATGTTCCCATTAGGGCTCTCATGCTTGTGCATGTAGAAGCAGGTTGGTCTTGCAGCACCTGCTTGCAAGAGGTTTAGTGACCCTCTTGGTAGGGTTGTCATTTAGTGACTCTCCTTAGATCGATTGGTTTGGGGTGGAGTCTCATAAGGACTATTCATGGTGGATGACCTAGAAAAGCTCTGGAAGAAGTTGTCTTTTACTGAAGAAGAGGACGAGGGTATTGTGCTAGGAAATAGTACCACAAAGGTAGTGAAAGAAATGGGGAAGAACTGTGTGGTAATGAAGGTGTTATCCCACAGGTGCAAAAACTTGGAGGTGCTAAGGAAAAATTTGAGGATGCTATGGAAACCCAACAAAGGGATCCTAATATCGAAAATAGAGGAAGACATTCCCTCAAGAGGGCTTAAACAGGGGGACCCTATCTCCCCCTACCAATTCCTCTTATGTGCAGAGGGCTTGTTAGCAATGCTAAAAAAGGAAGAGAAGAATGGAAACATCAAAGGTGTGGCTGTGAGAAGAGGTGTGCCATAAATCTCCCATTTGTTGTTTGCTGATGACAGCATAATTTTCTGTAGAGCCATGGTGGAGGAAGGTAGTCTGGTAAACAAGGCATCAAAAGACTATGAGAAGGAGTCAGACTAGAAGCTGAATAAGGACAAGACCTCCTTCTTCTTCAACAGAAACACAAGCAGAGAGATTCAAGACCAAGTGAATAATATGTTTGGTGCCCAAATCATTCAACACCACGAAAGATACCTCGGTCTGCCCCCAATAGTGGGCAAAGTGAAAAGGCAAGCATTTGGTCGCGTCAAAGATTAGGTGGGGAGGAAGATAGCCGGATGGAAAGACAAACTCTTGTCCAATACAGGCAGAAATGTGCTAATTAAGGTAGTGGTTTAAACCACGCCCACATATACCATGAGTTGCTTTAAACTCCGAAACTCACTTTGTAAGGACTTGAGCTTGATGATGAGTAATTTCTAGTGGGGTTTAAAATAAAAGGAACGAAAGATTGCTTGGATTTCATGGGAGAAGATGTGAACCCCCAAAGAAGATGAAGGAATGGGGTTTAAAGAACTCAAAACTTTTAATCTTGAACTCCTCGCAAAACAAGGATGGTGGATTCAGTAGAGCCCAAACTCCTTAGTCCACAAAATATTCCAAGCAAAGTACTTCCCGGATGGATCCTTTCGAGATGCTAAGTTTGGGAAGAGACCATCTTATGTGTGGAGGAGCCTGATGGCAGCTAGAGAGGTGGTAAAGAGGGGCTTAAGGTGGAATGTGGGGAATGGAGGACAAATAAGAACATGAAAGGATAGATGGCTCCCAACACCTGATTCCTTCAAGGTGGTCAGCCCGAGGGTTCACTCACAAACGATTAAGCTAGTCTCTGACTTAATTGATCCAAAAAAGAGGTAATGGGATTGCAAAAAATTAAGAAGGACCTTTCTGCCCCATGAAGCAGAGGTAATACTCGAGATTCTGATTAGTGCTCACCTCCCGGAGGACTCCTTAACCTAGACATGGATGCAAAATGGTCGTTTTACAGTCAACAGTGCCTATAGGGTTGCCCTAAAGTTTCTAAAGGAGGGTAATCCAAAAGTGGATCATGGGGGAAGCTCAGATAGGTCCCAAACAACAGCTTTCTAAAAGACCATGTGGAAAATTAATTGCCCTAATAAGATCAAATAGTTCATGTGGAGAGCATGAAAGAATATTCTTCCAACTAACCTCAAGCTATGACTAGAGAGGATAGCACAGGATGAGAGATGTATCATGTGTAGGTCCTGCGAATCAACGAGACACGTTCTGTGGGGTTGCTCTGTAGCAGCAGAGGTAGGGGCCGATACCAGAATTAAGCTCTCTAGCTTAGCGGGCCAATTTTTGGACTTTGCCGATATAGTGTGGGAGATTTGGAAGAAGAATGACGAGATTGATTGGCCTCTCTTCACAACCATTGCATGGAGCCTTTGGAACAACAGGAATTCAGTCAGGCATGGCAGAAAGAGGAAACAAGCCAAGGTAATAGCCCAAGAAGTCTCAAGATATGTTGAGGAATTCAGACAAGAGTCCCCTTAGCGAGTTAGGAAAATCCCCATGAAAAAGCAAGTATGGACCCCTCCAGAAAGCGGATGCTACAAGTTTAATGTGGATGGGGCAACTTTCAAGGATAAGGAATGCACGGCATCGGGGTAGTGATCAGGAATGATAGAGGCCTGCTTATGGGGGCAATGAGTAAGAATTTGGCATTCCCAATGGGGGCTATAGAGACTAAAGCAAAGGGGATTAAGGAGGGTATTGTGCTTGCATGGGACCTCATGCTAAAGAATGTGGTAATTTGAGGGAGATGCAAAGTAGGTCATGGAAGCTCTCATCGATCCTGGAACAACACTGTGCTTAATTCAGAAAGTCATGGAAGGGGCTAGGCTGGCCCTATGTAATTTTGATTCATGGTCAGCAAATCACATTCGCAGGAGTGTCAACACTGCTACCCATTTAATGGCTAGATATGCCAAAGTAGTGTCGGACAATGTAGTGTGGGTGGAGGACATTCCACCCATGATTGAATATCAGATTCTAAGCGATGTACATACTTTGGACTTATCACTTTGATAAACTGTTTGTCATTGGCAGCTTGGAAATTTTTTTTGAAGGTGATTGGCTGCTTCAAGTTGTTTCACACATAATTTTAACCTCTCTTTTTTATCTGCCTGATAAGCTTATTTGTATATTCTTTCTTTTCCTTTTCCCTCTCTTGTGGGTACTCCTAGAAGTTAGAACTTTTATAGTTTAAATAATTTTCCTTTTTAGCCAATGAAATGTCGCCAATAAGTTATATTGAAGTCCTAAATAATTACTCAAAATTTTTTCTTATTGAAGTGGAATTGTTCAGGTCCAAGCCAACAACTAAGTTTCAAAAATTTTTTTTTTTTTTTGGATGGCACTAAAGATAAGTGTGTTGTTTTAAAAATCTCAGCAATTTAACATACAATTATTGATCTCTGCGTTTTTCTTTAGGGGTAACTCCTCAATTCGAGTCCCTTGCATGCTCTCATTTGACTATTACATTGTGAGCTCCAAATGTGTAATCCGGTCTATTCTTTATATTGATTTATTTATATATATATTTTTTTGGGTGATGTTCGGGTTACGGACTATTTGGAAACAATTTATTGTAACTTTTTGCTGAAATATTTTTGCTGAAATTATGTTAAAGTATACTTATACTTTTAAAAGTTAAAAAAAAAAAAGATTTTAAAAAGCTACACATAGAAGCTAAAAATAAAAACCCTAGCTTGTAATCCAATGTCATACAGACCAAGGGAGTCAAAACCGTACCAGAGGCTGTACCGGTTTGGCCAGCGGTACGATATATTTCGGATACCGATTAATATTGGTGTACCATTTCAGGTTTACCGCTTTTTTTATATTTATAAATATATATATATATATATATGTATGTATGTATGTGTGTGTGTGTGTGTATTATAATAAATATAAAAGTTTACCACAAAATATTTCATCAATTCAGAACTAATTATTCATGGTTTTACACTTTAGTATCAATTAAAAGAAAAAAAAAACACAATATAAAAAATAGAAAACTTAAAAGTAACCATTGCATACTAAGAAAACAAATAATACTAATAAGTTAATGCAGATAAGTTACCATTTTGCCCTAACAAAAATTCAAAAATTACAAAACTCTAAAAAAAAAAAAAAAAAAAAATTGTACCGGCCTGTATTGCTCGAAATTGGCCGATATGGCTGGTACATGATCGGTAAGGCCGATATTTAAACCAGTACGAAACATTGATATTTCGATACCAGTATACATACTGGTTTATACCGGCCGATACCGATACGGTATTGACTATCTTGATATAGACCAGTCTAGTAGCTTTTGAAATTTGTTAAGACTAGGCAATATCGAATGAGATATTTTTTTAGAAAAAATATCCAAATTTTTTTTAACAAATTATTATAATTAAATGCATAACTTGTTCTCTTTTATTAAAAGAACAAAAATTTGAATCTCCCTTCCCCCATTGTTGTAACTACATAATTATAAAAAAAAAAAAAAAAAAAAGTTTATAGTCCTTTTTAAAGATTTTTATAATTTTTTTATGAGCAAGAGGTAAGTACATAAATAATAATCCTTTTAAAAAATTTCTATTATTTTTGGTTATGAATTGGAACAAAAAGTACATAAATAATTTATTTTTTGAATTATAATGGTAAAAAGAAAATGGGCCATAAAAAATTGCTAAATTGTTAAGTAATACATATTTTTTTATTTTTTGAAAAAATAGAAAATTAATGCTAAGCTGTTACAAATCGGTCCGACCAAAATAATTTTTACAAGCCAAAAGCATATCAAAAAGTGGTTTACAAAAAATCCATTTGAAATCCCTATCGTGGAATTCAAAACTCGAAATAGGTTTTAATGCTTCTTTCACATTCACCACTTTAGCAGTTTTAGACCATGTGGAACTTCCCTTTAAATTTTTTGCAAAAAAGTGAAAGACCTTAAATATCGTATACAACTTCTTCACAATATATATATATATATATATATATGTGGGGCCCAACAATTCGTGGACTAGGCCCATTTGCCCTTAGAGAGTCCGAAGGCCCAATCCGAGGAGAGCTGTGGCCCAAGCTCTACAACGCAGAGCACAAAAGAATTTTGGGAGGCAGCCGAGAACAGTGTAGTCCTCGGCAGATCCATAGTCTCACCAGAACAAAGGGGTGAAACTGGTATAGGGACGAATTCGTAAGGAGATCCAAGATACCTTGGGGAGGTTATCCTTACTACCCCTCCAGATAAAACCCAGCGCCTGACAGAGCCGCACTCTGCAGGTTTATCAAACCATCCCCAACAATTCCGGGATTGGACTGATGGGACAAATATCAGTGTTTGTAAAGACTGACCCTACACGTGGACGAAGGATAACGAATGCAGACGAGTATAAAAGAAGAAAGTAAGTAAATCGAAAGGGGATCCCATTCCACCTCCAAAAAAGAAATATCACGTGGGGGGAGAACATCTCAACAATATCGGACTTCACAGAAGAAAGTCCGTCGTTGGATAACCGGGGTAAGGCCTCAATGGTCCTCGGATCTACTCCGAGGAGTCCCATCCCATAGGGTGCGACGTCTAAGGGCTTAAATGTTCAAGCCCAATCCCTTTTTTCTACCTGAATTCCTCTAAAGCCAGGATCGGACATCGCCCCGTGACCAGCGGCTAGCTTTTCAAGCCCACTCTCTACAAATCATATTGTGAGGGATCTTTTGTACGCGAGCCCAACATCCTTATTGGGTCGCCAGAGAATTGTGTCCTTACAATATATATATATATATATATATATATATATATAGCTCATACTTGGGCAAATAAATCAATCATTGATATCCCAAGCAAGATTTTTTGAATTAACATGATAATAAATAATATTTTCATATATATGAGTTAACTTCATATGATATTTGATGCTGCAATAATTACAACCTTTTTATGATATTTTCAAAAGAGAAGAACAAAATTAAACAAGCTTTTAAACTCTAACCATCTTGAATCTTGATGGTTAATTTATTTTATTGGTGGAATCATTTTCTTTGTGATGAAATAATATAAGGTCATTTTTACTGAAATTTCAAATGGATAAAATTGATCAATATTGTAAAACAAATATTGTCAACTACATGACTAGTTTCTTTAAAAATATTTGTTAGAACATCTTGAATTGGATACTTAGAGATGAAGTATTTGTGTAATGACAAATGCCTTTCATTAAAGGCGTTAGGTCATAGGTTTGAATTTGAGGATCAATCTTGCCAAAAATTTGGAGGTAAGGTTACCTACCATGACATTTCACAGACCCTACAAAAAGTAAGAGTTTTGAATACTAGATACGACCAATTCTGAGGTTAAACTAGGAAGAGAAATACCTAAATCACATAACCAATGTAATCATCTATGTATACAAGTACTAGTCTTTGACATGATTCTAGCATTAACAAAACTTGAGATACTAATTTTAAACGTAGATTTCAAAATTATTTCTTAAATCCAAATTAATAGAACAACTTCATTACTTTTAATTTCTTTAAAAAAATATTGTTGTCAACCGTAATGTTTCAACTATCAAATTCATTATATAACATTCATTTTAATAATCAAATTTTTTGCTTGAATAATAAACAATAATTTAGAATTTATAAAATTCGAATGAGTACTGACAAGATTCTTCATTTTTTTTTCCTTTTTATCAATATCATTCAATGTTTTTGCACGTAAGCATAAATTATAATATATATAGTAGATATTTAAAGCTAAAATCATGGACTTGATGGGTATAGACGTGAATAAATAAATTTACATACATACATATGTGTGTCTATATATATATAAAAGCATCTATATATATATATATATATATATATATATATGTATATATATATTTTTTATATATATATATAAAAGCATCAAAGTATTTTCTGCCTCCTTTTAAAAGAATTTATCAACTAAAAAGAATATATATATATATATATATATATATATATATATATATAAAGAACCGTAAATAACAATGTACGTTTCAGCAAATGGTAGTAGCATGAACAAGAGATGGGGAACATATGTCATTTCACACTTGCACATCTCTTCTTACTTGTTCTCTCTGAGGTATGGGAGGATTTGTTTTTTGTGGGCTCTGGGAAATACCCATGCCCTACCAAAATCAACCCCCATTTTCTCTCTCTACCAAACAACCAAAAATTATCTTTTCTCTTCCTGATTTTCCATTCTCCCAAAAATCACTCAATCCAAATGCACTCTTAGTTTTAAATGATATTATATAGTTCATGGCTTGGAGCCAACTTGGGAATGGAAATACAAAAGAAGATTTTGAATCTTTCTATGCATTTACACCATAACTATCATTCTATCAATTGTAGAACTTTCCAATGGAGATTTACAATCCATCCATACAATGGGCTTCTGTCCTCATAACCATGATCCATGTCTTGTGTTGCTGAGGTCAGTTGCAACTTGGGTCATCTAATATCTCAACTACAGCAGCAAACTGCAGAGTTAAATAATGAGCAAGGATGAGACTAACAGAGAGGTCATGATTCGATTTTTTTTTTTTTTTTTTTTTTTGAAGATATAGTGAGACATTATCATCTTCTTCAAAGTACATTTCATCAATTGTACTTTTCAGCATAGTTTGTAAAATGCTGCAAAGTAGTTTATTATTATGTGAAAGGCAGCTGAAGGTTTTGGGATTAATCACTCAAGAAAATTCTTGTTTAGGACATAAAATAGTAGTGGCTTTGAGCCATAGTAATCTGGTTCTAAATTTAAAGAGTCAAGATTAATTGCAACCTATGCTGTACAATTTAATAATTGTAAATAATGCAAATAAGACACAGACAAACTGTACTCAATCAAATGTAGAACACTTTAATTTGTTTCTCAACATAACAGTGATTATGTTTAGTTTTATGAATAAAGAAAAACACACTTACATATTTGTTTTCCACAGATTTATAAATGTTATCTGTATTTATGTCAGTAAAGTAGTTAAAGAAACTAATATTCAAGAGATCTAATTTGCAGAATGGGAAATCCATAATCTATTGCAAAGTTAAAGAAACTAATATTCAAGAGATCTAATTTGCATAATGGGAAATCCATAATCTTTTGCAAAACAAAACTGAGAGTCAATTGTTAATGATTAAAAGGAAAGCTACCATAATTTTTATTGACAGAAAGATAAAGAGATGATTCCATAATTTGGCTATTGGGTTTGGTTCCTAGGTAAGCAGAGATGCAGAAGGCCACTGTCACAAGTCGTGTGGGTTCCGCTGTTTTGATCAATAAGCTGGTTAGAACTGGTAAACATGCAGAGATTTGGTCTCCAAGTTACAAGTGTTGGTACGTATCAAAAAAAAAAAAAAAAAAGTTACAAGTGTTGGCATCATTGAATAATTTGGCTTGTTTCTTGTTGTAACTTACAACAAGAAACAAGCCGAATGTAAGTTACAACAAGAAACAAGCTGAATTATTCAATGATGCCAAGAATCAGAACCAAACCCAATATCTGATCAATGGCCTTAATCCCTCCCAAAATCAGCACATGTTTCCCACCTTTGGCAGAGGAGATGATGATTGGAGACCAGAATGGTGTTTAATCAGAGTAGAGGGGCCAAGACTGTGACAGCTGAATTCAATCACAATTTGATGGCAGAAATGCAAAATCTAGATCTGGATGGGGATGGACTCATAATTGGCGATCATGAAAGATTTCAAAACAAAATGATACCAATGCATGACCATGCCAATTCTCTTAGCAATGATGCTGGTTTTGTTCCCTTAGGAGGCCATGAACTAGGTGCATATGGATACATTTCAGAAGGTTTGCCAATTTATGAGCATGATCCATTCATTATCCAATATGATGACCAATAGGCGGGTGTCCCACTACACCTATCAAACTACAGAAATGATGAGCATCTACATGTGAGAAAGAACACCACAAACAACTTTCCATCGATAAGAGCTAAAGAAAGATAGTTCCAGAGGTCAACTTGGCAGATATGGAAATCTTAGGGAGTTATAAGAAAGAATTGAAACTCCAGAAGGTGTTTTGGCAACTGACCCAAATCCCAGGGGGTGTTTTTACATTTAAGCCAAGAATAAAAGAGCATACATAAAAAAGAGTAAGCAATGTTGTCTCGGCATTGAAGAAATCTCAGGTGCATGGATTATACCATTTTGGTGTATTTTTCCCTTTTCCTACCATACAGTTTGTTGATATTATTTCCTTCTCATACCTTACCTATGAAACTTGCATGTATGTATTTGCCTTCTTCTTTGACAAAGGCAAATGAAGGGTAGAAAGCATCTATGTTTGACAAAGAACGATATAGGTTGAATGTATAACCTAACTATTTCTTACAAATTTAGGAGAAAAGGAAAGCTCTGCATATGAGGTTAGTAATAGTAAAAGGGGATTGCAAGTATGCCAAATCCATCAAAGATCAGAATATTAGTCGAAGTAGAAAGAAGATAATCTCTAATATTAACTACTAAATAAGGGAAATCTACTAGTATCAATGGTCTTTGGTTGATATTCAATTGACCTATCACAAGCACCCAAATTGCCACATGAGCATCACCTACTACAAACAAACTATTCTGTCATATCAAAAATAAATAAAACTAATTCCATGTTTACTATGTTGCATCAACTGAAGCTCAAGATAACTATCCGAAAATTAACAACACTAGTGCTCAACATATTTTCAAGGAAAGATAAACAAATAAATAATAAAAAAATGGAATAGAAAAAAACAAACAAGCGCCAATACAAGAAAAAGAAATATCACCAATAAAAGAAAAGCTTGAAACAAATATACCCAATCCTTAATCATTATCAATATGTCAATATGATTACAGTACAAAGTAAAACAATTAACTTACTCCATTATAGAGAGGGCTTTATCTATTGGGAGGGAGGGAGGCATGAAGAAATTCTTGAATGTTCTTATCTACTTGATTAGATGACAGCATGCTTGCCGTGGTCGCATCTGCTGAAAATCCCTTGTCAACAATAATTTGGAGATATTTTGTCGCCTTTGATGTCTCATTATGTTGTAGTAACCCTTGGATAATTTTGTTATATGTGCGATTGTTGGGTGAGCAACCATTCCCATCCATTTTCTCAAGCAACTCACATGCTTCATCTATTAGTCCCTCTTGGCACAGCCCCTTGATCATACTATTGTAAGTTGGAACATTAGGCTGCAATCCTCTGGTAGGGAGACTATAAAAGAGTTCTCTTGCAGTTGTAAGCTTCCTGACATTACAAAAAACCATCAATCAAGATGTTGTAATAAATCAAAGTATTATGCTTTAGCCTTTTGTCTTCTATCACTTGAAACAATGCGATTGCCTCAGCTATTTGTTTATTCTTAAGAAGGCCATCTAACAAGATGGCATAGGTCTGGGGATCTGGATGTTGGCCAAAAGCTTGCATGTTATGGAATAGCTGAAATGCAGCTTGGGGTCTCTTTGCTTGGCAAAAGCCACCTATAAGAGTGTTGTAAGTCACAACGTTAGGAATCATTCCTTTGTTGGACATTTCATGAAAGAGACGCATTGCCTCGTCAATTTTTTTACTTTTGCAATATCCATTTATCAATATGTTAATGCTAGTCACATCAAGCGAACAACCCCTCTCAACCATCATATTAAATGCTTTGATAGCATCATCCATTTTGTTTTGCAAACAATAATTGTCAATCAAAGAGTTATAAGTGACGGAGTTAGGCTCAATGCCTCTCTGAACCATTTCAGTAAAAACTTCTTTCGCCTCTATCAACATCATCCCTTCCTTGCAAAGTGTGTCCACCAAAATGCTAAAGGTGTACACATTTGGAATGATCTTCCTTTGCGTCATCTCATTCAACAAAGTAGCAGCCTCCCTCCATTGGCCAAAATTGCATAGTCCTTGAATTAAGCAATTGTAAGTGACAACGTTTGGCTGAACGCCTTTACTCATCATTTCAGACAAAAGGTTCAAAGCCTCAGTTACCAATTTGTCCTCACATAAACTATCAATGATCGTGCTATACAGCACCACATCAGGTTCAAAATTCCCTTTTTTACCGTCCTTAGCAACCTAATAGCTGCACTAGTCTCCCCAATCTTACATAGACCGTTTACTATAGTCTCACAAGTAATTACATCAGGTTGATACCCTTTGTTCTCCATTTCCTCTACCAACCTCACAGCTCCAGAAATGTTACCTTCAAGACAGATACCTTTAAGAAGAGTGGTTAGAGTTATATGGTTTGGTTGATAACCAAGTTTCAAAATTGTTGCTAAGACAGAGAACCCAAAATCGACCCGATTACAATGGCAGTAGCAATTAATCAAAACATTGAGAGTACAGACATCGGGGGTACTTCCAAAGGATCCCATATCTCTAATTAGAGTAATGACTACGGGGTAATGCTTCATTCTTGCAATGGAACCAAACATGCAAGTAAAATCCACAATGGAAGGCAAAGGGTGCATGTGAAGCATTTTATCAAACAGGCCTAAGGCATGATCAAGATTCTTAAAGGTTCCACATTTACAGTGATCTCTCACAGATTTCAACAACTGATTCTGATTCTGACTAGGGATTTTTGCATTTTCTCTTCTACTGCTATTATTATTAGTAGAATAAGTAAAAGCATGAAATGAAAGGCTTCCTCTAATAATCAAACCACTGTATATAGAAACAAGAGAGGATGTTGATTTACCCATTTCCTCGAGAAGAAGAAGAAGAAGCAAAGCTAGTTTGGTGTTCACAATGACTGACTCAGGCAGCTACCAATTCGGGTCGGGTCGGGTTTGGTTTGGTTTGGTTTCGGCTGAGCCCCGGAGCTTTAAAATGGAGAAATCATGGTGATGGAGTTTGCAAATCAGAGAGCGAAACTGGAAGCTGTGAGCTGTGAGCTGTGAGTGGGGACTGTACGAAGGAGGGAGCTTGAGGGTGAGAGTGAGAGTGTATTTCCTAATGGAAAACTCATTCCTGTAAAATATTGTTGATATATTTTTATTTTATTTTATTTATTATGATATATTTTATATTATTATTTCCTAATTTTTTATAATTACTAAAATACATTTTTGGTCCAAATTTTAATTTATGAGATTTTTTTTTTTGAAAGATAATTTTTATTTGTGAGATTTAAGTGGTCACTTTTATTTGTTAACTAGTTTTATGTATAAATTTTTAAAAATATTTTTTTTGATAATATAATTAAATTTAATAACAAATAAAATAGTAAAAATATTTTATAAATAATGGCAAGTTTAAAATTTCTAAAAGTTCTTCGTAGTAATTTTATTTGAGGAACACTAATGAATGATTGGAGAGAAATACTATATCCTATCAAACTAAGATATAACTTTTACTTGTTCAAATAACAATTATGATGAAGTAAGATGAGAAACAACAAATAATAATTATAACATACAAACATAATTACATTTATATTTAATTATAATGACTCGCTTGCATCTTAGAGTGTCAAATTAATATCAACACTAAACATGCCAGGATGTTTATGTTAATTAATGTAAATAAGCAAAAAAAAAAAAAAAAATTATCAACATTTAACACCCTATTATTGCATGAATTATGATTAAAATTGACCTGATCTTTTTACTTTAACCCCAAGAAATCATCCTGAATTTACTAATTATAAACTACCCAAATTTATAAATAAATAAAAATTGAAAGCAAAATTCACTACAACACACACATAAATATATACACACTGAGAAACTCTGAATTCATTAATTACAAACAATATAAGTTTCTTAACATTAAAAAAAAAAATGGAATTAGAGTTAAAGTAAAGACACTTACATAAAAAATTTAGAATTAGAGTTAAAGTAAAGATACTCACATGAAAGTTGAATTAACTTTGACAAAAGGGGGAGGCAGGCGAAGTCATGTAAATTTCACATCACCTTAAATATCCATTGTTTTTATATTTAATCAATTTTTTGTCTCCATTCCTTGTGGCATGATGATTATTATCATGGTTTTCGATGCTCAAATCTTGGTCTCATGGCTACCTGTGGATATACATATTGGAAAAACCAGTATTGGTACCTTACTATGTTAGTATTTCATTTATATATATACACACACATATATTACAAATTAAAAGCTACCCAAATTTATTTTATTTTAAAAAAAAAAAATTGAAAGAAAAATTTACTACAACACACACATAAAAATATACACACAAAGAAACCCTGAATTCAATAATTACAAATGATATAAATTTCTAAACATTACCAAAAAAAAAAAAAAAAAAAAAAACTAGAATTACAGTTAAAATAAAGACACTCACATAAACACAGATTTTTCAAAAAACGAATATGATTTTTGTTAAAATTAATCCGTTAGTTCTCATAAAAGATATTCCATTGAATGAAAGATATACCATTGATTCTAAAGACCATATATAATAAGCATAGAAATTAGATGAAATTTACAAAAATGACTTAAACAAAAGGCAACATGCACACAAAACATATTCAATTTGATAATAAAAAAAATTAAGAACAAAATTTTATGAAAAAGCAAAAAGAAGAAGGCAAATACATACGTGCAAGTTTCATAGATAAGGTATGAGAAGGAAATAATATCAACAAACCGTACATTAGGAAAAGGGAAAAATACACCAAAACTGTATATATACCCCCACTTGCCAAGACAACCGTTTTCTCCCCAACTATCAAAAGAATAAAATTTAGACAACCTTAAGCTAAACTAAGGTCTCTCAATCAAAAATGGGAAATAATGATGCGATATTCCTTTTTGTTACAAAGAGAATAAACATAATAAATATGACAAAGTAAGAACAAACCTCAAAGATTCCATGATACTAGTGAGTAATATATTCTCTAAAAATAAACCATACTTTTTCAGTTGACGAAAGATAGTTTTCCCCTGACTTATTTTTATTTATACTACCAAACACTAGAAAATACAAAAAAATATCTTTACATAAGGTTTTCCATTTAAACAAATAGAGCGTAATTCTAATAAATTGTCTCTCTCCTCTCTCCTCTCTCATTTTTCTTCATCTTCTCTCTCTTCTCTCTCATATTTCACTCTCTCATTCATCTGAGTCCCCTCTATTGAGCTTTGTTCCTTCTATCAATTTCATCTCTCTATTTTGCTTGTCTCCCTCTCAGATCGGCGTGGAGGTGCTATTCATTGTGGAGGTCGTGGGTCTTGGGTCGTGGAGGTCGTGGGTCTTGGGTTTTGGGTCAGACCATCACAACTCCAAAATAAGGTTGAAATATTATTTTGTGAAACTTTTATGTAACAAATTATTGTGTACTTTTGTTGTGTCCATAAATCTTAACATAGCAAATGCTTCCACTTTGACTAAAATTTTATTAGGATTGCACATATTATTAAAATGGATGATAATCATGCGTCGACTCTCTCACTCTGTCTCTTACTTAGGTTAATAGTACGACACAACCCCTCTCGTTCTATATTTTCAATTTGTTGCATATATTTACTCTTTGAGAAAGGAAGATTTAATTTAGAATCTGATGCAAGTTTTGATTTTTAGGGTTATTATCAGAGAGAGAAAAAGAAGAAGAATTTTATGGATATTTCAGGAAATGTAGGGATGCTTGTAATGGTTGCTTGGTAGATGATTGCACATTAAAATTTGAAGTCTAATGTTCTAAAGTACTGGATATTGTGCTTACACTAAACCATCCTTCTTTCTTCTTTATTTTTATTTTTATTTTTTAAACAATTTTTATGGAAAAAAAGAAGAAGTACACTGAGTGTGTATACCATATATTTTTAACAATCTTTTTGAAGATACTTTGTGTTCATCATCTTGAACATGAAGTAATTCTCTTTTTCAGTAAAACTTCGTCAATTACTTAAGTCATGCTAAAAATGCATTCTTGATAACAACCTAACTGTAGGGATGAAGGGCCCAGATATAAGTATTGGGCCGTGCGTTGTGTTTGAGGATGTCAAATAGCCTGAGGACAGATAAATACTAGCAAAGGCATACATATTAATGGGCCGTGGAAGAAGTCTGGTCACAATGAGCAGGAGACGCTGTCTAAGGATAAATACCTCCTTGGCTAAGTAGAGTGAAGGTCAAAGGTCCTACCATCCATCAAGAATAGGGCAACAGGTAGTCGTGCCTGGAAGGATAAACATCAAAGAGGGATGAGACAAAAGGGAGTTGGGAAATATCTGAGAAGAAAGCTGCTACCACTGTATTGAATGCTTTGCATCTAACCCCCTGACCGCATTAATATGGAAGTGATACCTAAATAGTAACTTTTAGTTTTACATTTACCCCTAAAGACTCTAGAAATGTGTTGGTGGGACAAGTATCAAGAAGATTAGCAATTTGACCTACACGTGGGGGGCTAAGATGAAAGAAGGGAAGAAAATATAAAAGAGAAGAACCCCATTACAAAGGGGATCATGAGAAAATCTAGAGAGAGATCATTGTATACTGAAGAACTGTAATTTTTAAGAGAAATATATAAGAACAAATCTTCCTTGGACTTGACCGAGGAGAACTTTTCTTGTTTAAAACTATTTGTTTTATTCTTTCTAGCAATAACTAACTTACTGTGATCATTGTCCACCTAACTCATTGAAAGTTCAATTTCAAGCCCACTCTTTAACAAATTCGTTGTTTTGGGCTTTTTGGGCCATTGACCATCCATTTGGGCTTTGGGAGCAAATCGTGTCCTTACACTAACAATACTAAATATCTTAGATAAGTTTTTCTAAAAAACCTAGCAAATAAATACTCAAAATATTTACACTAAGAACACAAAGTTGTATAAATAATTATCATAGTATGTTACCTGAGATTTAAATTTGTTGAGAGCCAATATTAGTGAGAGGGGCAGTGATAAAGAAAGGCAATGTGGTGTGAGATCAGTATGTAATCAACAATGAAGTGGAGTGAAAGAGAGATCGGTCGTGTGGCAGGTGTGTGAGCTCTGATCAATGGGTGTGTATTTGTGAGTTTGAGTGGGTGAGTCTAATCAGTGGGTATTTGTGAAGTGGGGAGAGAGAGAGAGAGAGAGAGAGAGAGAGAGGTTGTGTGGCAGGTGTTGTAGGTGAGTGAGAGTGAGCTCTAATAAGTGGGTATTTGTGAAGTGGGTGAGTAGTGAGAGTGAAGTGGGTTAGTAGTGAGAGTGAAGTGGGTTAGTAGTGAGAGTGAAAAGCGAGCCCTAATCAATGGGTGTGTAGTGGGTAATCAGTATTTGTGACGTGGGTGAGTCTAATCTAGTTTGATAACTAAATAAGTATGCCATGTTTTACTGTAGGGAACTCGAGTCTCATAGACTTGAGATCCATGTAGAACTCGAGTTTCATAAACTCGAGACCTATGTGGCAAAAACAAACTACACGTCAGCAAATAGAACTCAAGCCTTTAAAGCTTGATTTGTCTATCTAACTTGAGTTTCAAAAACTCGAGATGCTACTTTCATAAATCATTTCTAACGCATGCTAACTAATGTAATAGTGTGGAAAAATTATGCTAATCTGCAATTACCCCAACCCCTCCCCCACAAACCCAAACAGCAGAACCACCCCTTTTATACCCCCCTTTAATATTCTTCACTCAAATTTTTTATTTTATATCCTATAAATTCCACATAGTCCTAATTGCATATAAAACTCTACGTATGGAAATAAATTTCCAAATTCAAACTAAAGCACCATATAATCTTGTAATCAGTCTTCCTGTTGGTGACACAATTCATCTTTTTGTACCCTAATCTCCCAATAAACAATTCATACCTTATCAAGATCTAGACCTCTACTGAAAAAATGATCAACCACAGGCACCCTCCACCCCTCAAAAGGCTACATCATAAATCATAAATTCCATAGCTATCACAGGTATCCACCTATCCACAGCTTGTCAGCTGCACCAAATGCACCACCCAATCAAACACATTGTAGAGCTTCATTCTTGCGGCCAGAATCCTGGTCCCACAAAACCCACAAAACCATCACCCCCTCTTTGAATTTTCATATTTTTCCCAAGCTTAAAATTGACTTTGTAGGATACTTAATTGATGGCACCATGATAGGATGTATGTGGAGTTAGATAATTCTGATCTACTATATTATTGGTTATGTTGGGTTCGGGTATTTCAGTTCTTCAGGATCCAGGGTCGTAAACAAATTAAAATTGGTGTTAGTACAATTATTGAAGGTTTTTTTATTTTTTATTTTTTTATTTTTTTAAAATTTATTTATTTAAATACACTCTAAATGCCTTTTATCTTTTATTGTAATTTTGGTTGAAGCAGGTAAATAAGTGCATTTGTGTGCGTGCTTGTGCTATGATCTTTTTTCTTTTTTATTTTATTTTTATTTTTTAAAATTCTTTGGTTTCTGTTATCTGCATCCATAGATTTGGTTAGGTTTCTTATTTCCTGACACACCAATTGTTTACATAGGTCACCATTGTTGTCTTGATCATAATCATCAATTCACATTTCACACCATTACTCTTTGTCATTATCCAAGTCATACTGTTGTTGTTGTTGGTTTTTTTTTTTTTTTTTTGGTTGAGAGGAAATTTTATAAACACACAAAAGCTACACAGCCATATTAGGCATAGTTCTGGCAGAGCGCCTTACATAAAACTCACAGTTGTCTGTACATGTAGATAGATCTTTGCTTCTTAGCACGCCCAGTGCATAAAAATAAGATTTCTTTTTCTGAGTTTGTCTCAATATTTCATTTGGTGCAAAAGTAAGTCAGAGCCTTAGCTAGGAGTTTGCGTGGTAGATGACAACATGAATTAGGTTACTTTTCCACGTTAGCATGTAGACGTCTTAATTTTGCATTAAAGAAAAAATGAAGCAAAGCAAATAATAATGACATATAATAGAGGAAAAGGTTACGTAAATATTGTAGGATATATATCACAGGCACGCTAAAGCCATGCTTCAATTTGTCAGTTAGCGAACACTAACAATGGCCCATCGCAAACTAGATCTTAATTACATGCTTTTTGCAATTAAAAAAAAAAAATTATGGAACCACTTGAATTCATAACTTCGAAAATATTTTAGGCTAGGCCCTTTTTGGTACATCATTTTAAACACATGTTTTCAGTTTTTAAACAATATTACATGTATTAATTTTCATATACTTTTTCACCCACACGTATTTCTAAAAAAACTGAAAACTGTTGTTTAAACATACGTACCAAACAATTGGCCCTATTTGGTACACCATTTTAAATACATGTTTTCAGTTTTTAAATAACATTACACGTATTTTTACACTTTTTCACCTATATGTATTTCAAAAAAAAACTGAAAATTGTTATTTAAATACATATACCAAATGGATCCTAAGTATGTCTTTTTTGACATCTTATTTTAGTAGGTTTCCATGCAAAATCATTTTTTCTTTTTTTAAAAAAAAAATTTGTCGTACTTTCAACAAACAAACAATTAGTAAAGCATATCTAAACTTACTTTAAATGTATATGTACAGATTTTAAATGAAACTAAGCTTTGAAATTTGTCAAATTGTAAAGTTGAATATATAGTCATGTCGTAAGCAGTATGAGACTATAATTAAGTTACTTTATTTGCAGTATATATGTCTTGAAATGTGAAGAAATTGAAGATATCTTTTACTTTTATTTTTAAAGAATCAAATTGAAGAGATGAACATAAGTGAAGTATAGTAGAAAGCGTGGATGGCTACTGTTTGAAAAATCAAAGAATTTTCCTTTTGTCAAATTCGATTGCCTGCAAACACACCAATTCTTATATATATATATATATAATAAAAAAATAAAAATAAAATGCAATTCCAGATTTCGGGTGTCGGTTTAGCAATACAAGAATCTCACTATTCTTTTCATGAGGTGCTTAAGCTTTGCAGTACATGAATCCAACTTTAAAGTATATATGAACCCATAGGTACAAAGTATTAAACACATTATATTCCAATAGCATCTCTAAGAAAGAATAGCCACCATATATTGTGCCAAGTTGCATGTTTTCAGGTTATTACAAGGACTACATTATTGATTGTATTGTTGCATAATTCAAAGAACAAGGATCCAAAAAAAACTTTCCAAATGTTCGTCTCCTAATAAGTATGCTAAAATGCATAGTGAGTGGTGACAATTTGATTGTCTAACCTAGACTCCCTAGAAAATGCATATTCTTTCTCTCTCTCTATTTAAATTTAATTAACTTTTTTCCCCATAATATACATGTTGACTCCAATATCTCATATCCTACACACATAAAGTAATTACTATGAGAAAGAAATTCCTAGAGTAGTCCATTCAATTAACTTAGAGACTTTAATCTACAATATATTTCTTGAATAACATGAAATTAACAATTAAACCGACCTCTTAGAATTTTTAATTTATTAAATTTCTAATTAGAACTCATATATTTCAATTGAGTAATGTTACAAATACAACCTATTTTACAATATTTTTACAAAAATGTTGATGTGGCTAACATTTTATTGATTTTTATCTAGACCCATTATTAATAATACTTTTCATTTACCAATAATCACTCATCACATCAACAGTTTGTAAATTCTTTTGTAAAATAGTTCGTATCTTTGACATTATTCATTTTAATTGAGAAGATAGCTCCCTCTCATATGCTATATATATATATATATATATATATATATATATATAGCGTGAAGTGTGAATGTACAATTTTCCGCAAAACCGCATTGCAGATGACATTTATTTAATTAAGTGGGCCCTTGCTCGTTGATGCTTGGTCGGCCCAACTTTGGGCGTGGCCTATGGGTCCAATCTAGTATCTAGTAGTGTGAAAGCAAAATTTGAAAATATTGCTCTTCATTGTTCGGGTTGTTCCTAGGGTGAATTACTCCTCCACCGCAATCAATACCCTTTTTTTTTTTAAGATTTTTTATTGTTGGGCCAGTACGAGGTCCTTGATTATTGGAAAATACTTAAAAATAACTGTTACTTGCAACCTTCTTGGATTTGAGAAGGAAGAGTCCAACCAAAACTTCTCGGCCTGATCTCTCTCTCTCTCTCTCTCTCTCTCTCTATATATATATATATAAATATATACACACACATGTATACTATTAGTAAGAGTATTTTCTATTTTGTCTTCAATTTTTGATGTACCAAAATATTCTCATATAAATTTTGGAATAACAAACCTTTTAATTTATTTTTTTTCCCTTACAAAAAAACAAAGAAAAAAGGTTAAAATAGTAATACTATCATGTACAAAAGGAAGGGAAATAAAAAAAAAATTCTTATTCTTATCCCAAAATTTCTATGATTTAAAAAAAAAAAAACTTTAAAATATTTCAAAATTTTTGTTATCCAAATTCTATACAGTTATCATAAATTTTCATTCATTCACACTAACGTATATTGTCTTTCTTTTGTTCAAATCTCAATTTTTTTAACTTATCACAATTCTTATCCTAATCAATAAATTCAAATGTCTCATTGAGCTTCAATTTCTTACAGTTCTCTATTTCATTTTTAAACATTATTCCACATTATTTTATCTCTTTCTTAAAAAAAAAAAAAATACTCACGGTTATTTATATATTACTTTTAAGCATTATAACTGTGGGGCCACGCTTCAGGGCCCAGGCTCAACAGGTATGGGGTTCTGGTCCAAGGAGCTCGAAACAATGAATTTATAGAGGGTGGGCTACAGAACTAGGCCTTAACGAAGTGTATACTGGCTAAGATTGGGCCATGCAACAATCGAGAGTAAGAAAACCCCTCTTCATGTCTATTAGATATTCAATCCGAGGAGACGTTGAGGATACATATCAGTCCCTGCTCAAAGGCTATAGTTCTAGCACTGTTCTTCTATTCTTCGTTCCTTTTTTCTTCGTCCCCCTTTTCATGGGGACTCCCCTCCCTTATATAGCTATCTTGAAGTCATCAGGACCTTACATTTATTGATCATCTGGACCTTCATTTGAGTGTTTGTCCCATCAAACATCCCCTCCTTCTTTCTGTGAGTTGTGGTAGTCAAGGCAACACTGTTCACAAGTCCCCTTCACATTAATGCGGCTAGAAAAGTAGCTGTCATGCATTTAATGTGGCAGCTGCAGCCTCTCCCTTGGTATACTATGCTTTTTTCCTTCTTACAGGCTTGCGGGACTCATCCTTGTTACTAATGCTCGTAGGGGTGGATCCTTCTAGCAGGTAGAGTGCATGTTTGAGCCATATTTGATACGTCCGAGGAGACATTTCTCCTCGGACCGCCTTTTAAACGTCTTCAGGCTCATAAGAATTGGGCCAGGAGCCCTTTTGGCACCCATGCCTTCTCCTTGGACGTGGTTAAATTTTCATACGGGACCCAAGGCCCCTTGTATGATCTTGGGCTTTTGCCCCTACAATAACAATAAACTAAAAAAACAAATAAATAAGAAAGAGTATTATTGTATGCGTAAAGCGCATATGATGAGTCTAGTTTGTGTGTGTGTGTGTGTGTATATATATATATATATGCTACATTGCTACTTATTGCAGAGTGTGTGTGTGTGTTTTTTTTTTTTAATGCCAACGATAGCTATATGCTTCAACTCTAGAAGTTGGACAAGTCAAATATATATATATATATATATATATATATTTGTAATCTGCATGGATTTGCTAAAACCTAACCTAAACTCTACAAATTCTTAATACTTACTAATTCATTATATAAAGCTTACATTGATCTCTCATTTGTAATAATACTAAAAATGTTTGCTGAAGCTAGTAGGCAGACACGAATTTTTACAAAGCCAAGCTGTATGCATGAATACAAACATTTTCCCATCTTTGTTATCAGATGTTGAATTCGTTCTTTTTGATAACCATATACTTTGCAGCCATATAATTCTATCAGCTAAACACTTTCCCATCTTTGCCATTTGTTCTTTAATTCCTGCATGAACTAGTCCGTTGCATTATTTATTTATTTTTTCCCAACTTATTGCAACAAATCTTACGTGAGTTCTAGCCCTACGGTAGTAGAGTGTATATAATGTATCTCGCATATATAATTATTTATCATCCCCTAGAACTTGATGTGCATTAATCAATGCGAAAGATCACGCCTTTATCTTTCTTTATTTCTTTTCTTTTTCCCCTTTTGATTTCTATATAAGTGGAAGGATTTATACCATGATCCTTGATGTCTATTTCATGAATATGATAATATGTATATCTGTCAAGTTTAATTCAAATTTGATTTCTAACATTTTTTTTGTCTTTTTGAGAAGAAGGGTGACCTCTTGAATAAATTGGAATAAGTAGGGGTGTGCAAAAAACCGATGAACAGAAAAAACTGGCCAAAACCGACCGAACCGAGTTCAATTTTTCAGTTTTGTTTGGTTTCGGTTTCATTTTTTAAAAATCGAAATTTTCAATTTCAATTTCGGTTTCCGGTATGTATGCACCGAACCGACCGAAACCGAACCGAATAATATATAATATATTTTATATTATAATATTATATATATAATATAAAATCAAATTGGGCCAGCCTTGCAAATATATTGGGCAACCTGCAACTAGGCCTTTCAAATACATTAAGGCATTAGGCCTCGAGCCTTGCAAATAATCAAGTCCATTAACCCATTAAACTAATTAAATATCTAATTAAACTTAAATTAATTAGGTAAACTAATTAAACTAAAACAAAAAGTTAAAAACCCTAGCACATGTTTCAGTGTTTCACTCTCATCTCATTCTCACTCTCACTCTCACACATAGAACACAGCATCCACAGTCATAGCCGCACCTTCTCTTACCCTACTCAATGCTTCTCCAAGGTTCTCACACCCAGAAACAAATGGGCAACGAAAGTTGTGGTTGTTGATGAAATTGTCCTTATCTACAAAAGCAATAGCTTCACTCTCGTCAATGTAATCGATCCCAATGGCTTCAAGAATTTGGGCCTTGACGAAATGGCCGACACAAGCTCTAACCATTATGGGGATTGAAACAACACGCTTGATTTCCTTGATGAGAGACGGGTCTGGCATGTGAGAATGCCTCGTTGAGATGGGTCCGAGACAATGAGACAACATGCACCAGCTTGTTCGGCGATCTTGGCATGTTTGGCGATCTTGGTTCGATTCTTCTTTTTTCTTTCTCTCTTCTCTTTTCTTTCTCTATCGCTTTGTATCAACTTCTTTCATTAGCTTTGTTCAACTGCTCTATTGCTTAATTGCTTTTTGTATTTTTATTTTTTTTATGTGATTCTCAATGACCATGTCTTTGAAAAACCGAAACCCGACCGAAACCGACTAAAACCGAAATACCACCGAAACTAACGATTTCCAACCATTTCGGTCGGTTTTGGTTGAGAATTTCACAAACCGAAATATTCGGTTTTGGTTGGCCATACACATACAAAACCGACCAACCGAACCGAGCACACCCCTAGGAATAAGGAACCTCCCCATTTCAAGTTGAATTAATTTTTTTTCTTTTAAATTTAGTAGTATACATGATGCCATGTGGATCCTATATACCTTACGATTTATAATAATAAATCTTAACCATAAAATAGATACATTTCAAATAAAGATGATACTTCTTTGAAAAAAATAATGGTTTAAATTCCAAAGTAATTAAGCAATGGAAGAAATTAGTCAATTTATGTTTTTATTTCAAATAATTGATAGCCCAAATAGTTATCTCAACCGTAATTATAACTCACTAAATCTAAAATCAATAATAATAAAAAGCAAAAAAAGCAATAGACGACAAAGTGAAAAACTAATGAGAAATCTCTTTAAAGGAAAAACTGTTCTTGTGGATCCAACCTTGTAGAAAATGCACTAATAAAAGAAATGGTTACAATAGTCTAAAATTATAAGATCAGGTTGTTAACGTTAATTACAATTATTTATTTATTTATTTGTTATACTATAAAAATCAAGTTGTTAATGTTATTAGTTTTTTTTTGGTTATCCAAAAATTTGATATTTATCCAAAAAAATAAATAAATTAAAACAAAATATATTTGAAAAAAAAAATAGATACCAAATTTATTATTAATTTCTCTGGTGTGTATATCCTCCCAGTGAAAGTGGTTTTTTTTTTTTTTTTTTTAATATTTTATTTTTACGTGTAGTGTAGTAATTAATCCGAAACATTGTCTTATGAAATTTACCACTTCAACTTTTAATTTATCCCTGTTAAATATTAGCATTGATACACCATGTTGAATATACTAGTATGGATGCGGAAGCGAAAGCATAAAGTATAGAACACAGTAACACATGAGAATTACATGGTTCAGCCTAACGGCTTACATCCATAGAGGAAACCGTTAAGGGGTACATCAATAATATATTAGAGTGTAGTATATATCCTGTGTTATAATGAATCATAACATGTGTATATATAGTAGACTAAACCCTAAACTAATAGACTTCTAGTACAAGTAGGAAACTTGACTTGCACACAAAATAGAATTAGGGTTGAGCTTATGCTAATGGGCTAATATATCTCTAACAATCCCTTTAACTTCTAGGCTTGCACTTCCAGTAAGTTCATTAACGCCAACTCAAACAAAGAAAAATAACAGCAAAAAGACATATTAAGAAGAAAAGGAATGAGAAAATTAAGGGAAAGAAGAAGTAAAAAAATATTGTTCGGGAAAATGGTATTTTGGGTATTGTGGATGTTTCTAATGTTTTCATGTTTTAGTGGAAACAAGGAACGACTGGTATAGGAACAAAGCAATAAATAATTGTGAGTGTTCATATTGGTCTCTCTGGAATTATACATTTATCTATATAAATATCTTTTGGTTAATGATTTTATATATATATATATATATATATATATATATATCTTATCAATAAAATATTTTCTTGTACCTAGTTTTATCCAGGTTGGTTTTGATCAAAACATCTTTGTGTGTACTATTCCAAATTAATGAACCATGTTTTAACCACTAATGTTTGAAAGCAAGTTTGAGTTTGATAGACCTTTTTTATTTTTTTGGGTTAGATTAAAAATAAAGGTTTGCCTACAAGAAGTACAAGTGCCATATTAACCAACAACAACACCTTTACTAAGGTAAACCTCTTCCATTTACTAGTACAAGAATTCAATATGTATGCAATTTTTAAGGCCTTCTGTCTCTTTCGAATTTTATGCTTTTCTAGGGTTTTTATGCTTCATGTATGTGCATAGTGCATACATTAGGTTTTCTATTTGAAAGCTATGTTTCTTTTCTAAATTTTTGGGTTTTGTGTTTGTGTCAGAGACTACGCTTGCATTTTTTTTTTTTTTTTGGGTACATTTGCTCTTGATCTACAAAAACCCTTATCTTTTCTCTCTCTCTCTTTTTTTTCTTTTTTTTTTTCATAACATTGTTTAGGATCTTACCCTTGTTTTAACATATTATGGATTTTTTTAATAAGTAAATTAGAAAATATGAATTTGCGTTCTCGGGGATTTGAACTAATTTAAGGAATAGATATTAAGAATGACATATATGATACAAAGAAATTACATAACAGAGTTACATACATTTTTTTTTTTTGTTTAAAAAAAAAAAAAAAAACAAAGACATACACAAATTCTCCTTGGAAATTGTGGCTTTGAGTTTTATTTTGATTTTAAATATTAGATAATGTTTGGATTTTAAGACATTTGATTATTTCTACGGTTCTATATATATAAATGCCAAAATCAAAGATTCCAATATTAATTAACCATTGAAAAAACTAATCAACCTACATCTAAACCAATAAAATAAATAAAAAACCCGCAGTCCTCTCTCTCCCAGCAATATTTGCATTAAAAATAAATGCAAAATTGCCATAGTTTTTGGCTATGGAAAATGCAGAATTTCCATTGCTTCATTTTTATGTTATTTGAGTATGATAATTATAAGCTTGAATTACAAGTGAAATAGTAATATCCAATTAGTAGAATTTTATTTGAGTTTTAATTACAATTTTTTAAAATTAACAAATTATACACATTACTAGCTATGAGTAATAAATAAATAAAAGTATATAATGTTCGGTGTGAAAGTCGAGACGACAACTTTGCTCAACTAAATAAGATCACATCAATACAACTCTCCATGAAGAAAAGCAATATTCACATCCAATTGGATGATACACCAATCCTGAATTGCTACAACAGCTTGTAAGGTCTAATTGTGAAAAACTTTGCAATTGGAGAAAAAGTTTCAAGAATCAAAATATAATCTAAACCTTCTTGGTGAGTAAAACCTTTGCCAACCTGTCTTGCCTTATACCTCTCTATGCTTCCTTCCATCTGCCTTGAGCTTTATCTTATAGACCCACTTACATATTCCAATTGCTTGTGCACCAGGTGGCAAAGCAGTAACCAGGGCCGGCTCAACAAGTTTTGGGGCCTTAGGCGAAAAATTTAAATGGGACCTTTTTATAATTAAATATTAATAAAATTAAAATGATAATTTAACTAAAAATAAAATTTAAAGTATAGAACAATAGAACCTGGTTATTGTAATTTTTCTAAAGCCGTGACCATTTGAAAATTTAAACCTGCACAAGTAAAAATTAATTTAATATATAATTTAATAAATTAGTGTCACTATAATACAAATGAATTAATATGATATACATTAAATTATTAATTGACATAATTATTTATAATAATAGATAAAGTGTTAGATTTAAAAGAAAAAAAAGAGGGTTAGAAACCGTCGGACCAAATAAGTAAATAATAGTGGTCTCTGTGGTCTTTAACAAAGAACAACAAAAAAAACAAAAGTGTGGTCAGTGGTCTGTCACGTGATGTGACAAACCACTGACTACAGTACCAATATATAAAAAAAAGGGGTGAGAACCATGCTGTGATCCAGCCGGACCAGCCTTTTCTTCAATTTCTATGGCTAAGTTTTAAAGCAAAAAAAGGTCCACAGATGGGCAGAATAAAAAACGTGTCCCATCCCATCAACCTCAAACAGTTGTTCAGTGACTGTTGCGGTGAAAGTGTGAAATAAATTAAAAATATATATAATATAAGTTAAAGAAATAGAAGACTCTTGGGTCTTTATTTTCGGCAAGACAAAGAGAAAGAGGGGAAGAAAGAACTGAAGCAGAGAATGAGAGAAATACCTTTTGTGACTGCCGGCTGGTACTGGTAGGCTGGTATGCTGGGATCAACAAAGAAAAATTTTAAGTTAGAGGGGCTGATTGAGTTGATGGAAAAAGATCAAAAATAAAGATGAAGATGAATAAAAGAAAGGTAAGGCCGTAAGAATATAGATGGACAGGCAGAAAGATAGAGAGATGAGAGGTTTTTGTTTTGTTTTTGACATTTATAATCTTTATTTTAGCATATTTCAAGACAATTACGTTATATTATTAATGAATTTGTCTGCTATTAATTTTAATTTTAGCATATTTCAAGAATGGATTAATACATTTGTCTCCTAAAATTTAATTGTGTTAGTTGAATTTTGACTTTTTTTCCTTTTTAATATTTTGCATTTTAGGATACAATGGGGCCTTTTTAATGCATTTTATTGAGCAATAAAAATACTTAAAATTTTTTTAACTAAAATATATAAATAAATATATTATATATAAATTTTTTTTTTTACAAGTGGGGCCTTCTTTTATTTGGGGGCCTTAGGCGGTTGCATCTCTTGCATCTACTGTTGAGCCGGCCCTGGCAGTAACAGACCATGTGTTATTTGCAGCCAATGCATCCAATTCAGCCTGTATTCCTTCTTGCCATTCAGGAAACTGGACAGCTTGATGATAAGTAGTTGGTTCAACAGTAGTGAGTAGAGCAATGCTAAAAGCTTTATGAGTGGTTGTGAGTTTGGAATATGATAGACTATCGCAAATAGGATATTGAGGTACAGGAAGAGAGGATGGCAAATTAGAGGTTAAATTGCAGTGGTAATCAAGGAGATAAGATGGAGGCTTGTACACCCTATTAGACTTTCTAAGATCAGTTTGAATAGGAAGAACAGGTTCAGGAATAGCTTCTGCAGGAAATTGAATAAAATCAGCTGAATCAACTGGAAAGGTTCTAAAGTAGGATCTGGGAAAGAAAATTCATGGCTAGATTGTGGAATATGAGACTCAGTAGTAGAGATGGTAGGAAAATTAGATTGTGGAGAATGGAAAGGAAAGACATGCATGTTCATGAAAATGAACATCCCTGGAAACAAAAATGGTTCTATTAGCTAAATCAAGGACCTTATATCCTTTGATAACTTCTGGATTGCCTAGAAAGACACGTGGTATGGCTCCAGTATCAAATTTAGTTCTGTGATGACTAAGAGTAGATACAAAACACAGGGAACCAAACGGTCTAAGATGTGAATATGGAGGAGGAGGATGAAATAAAAGTTCATAGGGACTCTTGTTGCTCAAGAGAAATAGTTGAACCAAGAAACTCACCTGCCATGTGTCAAAAGCTAAAATGGCAACTATTGAAAAGAACAACACATGGGAACTTGTTGATTAGCCTGAAAAGAAAGAAGTAATCGGGCTAAAATGGGTATATGAGACCAAGTACAAAGAAGATGGTTAAATTCAAAAGCACAAGGCATGATTAGTGGCAAAAGGTTACTCACCACAACTAGGTGTGGATTTCAATGAAATTTTTGCACCAGCTGCTCGCATGGAAACTATCAAAACTGTCCTAGCCATACCAGCCCAAATAGAGCTACAAGTTTTTCAGCTTGATGTAAAAGCAGCATTCTTAAATGGAGAACTTGAAGAAGAGGTATATGTCGAACAACCACCAGGCTATGTGCAAAAAGGAAAAGAAGACAAAGTCTATCATCTCAAAAAGGCCTTATATGGACTAAGGCAAGCACCACGAGCATGGAATAGCAAAATTGACTCATATTTTCAGCAAAATGGATTCCAAAGAAGTCCAAGTGAACTATCACTATATTTCAAGAAAAAAGGTATGAAAGATTTTCTTTTAGTTTGTTTATATGTTGATGATCTTATTTATGCAAGTACAAACCCAAAGATGGTTGCAAACTTTAAAGGAACAATGATGAAAGAATATGAAATGGCAGACTTAGGTCCCATGAAATATTTTCTAGGGATCCAAGTACGCCAATATAAAGGAGAAATATTTATTTCTCAGGAAAAATATCTTGAAGATCTACTCAAAAGGTTCCAAATGAACAACTGCAAACCAATATCCACCCCAATGGCATTCAATGAGAAATTGCACTTAGATGATGGTGCAGAAAAAGTTGATGCAAGAAATTATCAAAGTTTGGTTGGAAGCTTAATTTATTTAACAAACACAAGGCCAGATATTGTGCAACCAATCAATCTTATTTCTAGATTCATGAATGAACCAAGCAAAACCCACCTCAAAGCAGCAAAAAGAATTCTATGCTACCTAAAAGGTACAAAGAAACTTGGCATCAAATATGTGAAAGAAAAAGACAACAAGCTAGTGGGATATACAGATGGCGACTGGGTAGGTTCAATTGATGACCGCAAGAGCGCTTCTGGTTACTTATTCTGCTTAGGTACAAAACCAATTTCTTGGTCCTCAAAGAAGTAGAAAACCGTTGCATTATCATTAACCAAATACATAGTAGCAACAGATGCAACATGTGAAGCAGTATGGATAAGAAGAATTCTTTTAGACATGCAACAGAGTGAAGAGACACCAACCATCACCCACTATGACAACATGTCAACCATTGCTATGACCAAAAATCCAGTGTTTCATAGTAGAACAAAGCACATTGAACTCCGCCATCACTTCATCAGAAAATTGGTGCAAGAAGAAGAAATACAGCTCAACATTGTCAACACAAATGAGCAACTAGCAGATGTTTTTACAAAAGTTGGTACTTCTGAAAAATTGGAAGAGTTCAAGAAAAATATAGGAATTACAAATTAAGAGGGAGTGTTAAAATGTAATTTGTAATTGACAAGTGGCTCCCTATGTGTTAAAGAAAGAAGCAACTGGGATACCAGCTCTCCCATGTAGGAGTCTCTCCCTCTCGACCTCCCCTCAAGCCCTCTCAACCTTCTAAGGGCCCTTCCTTTTCTCAAATAGCCACTATCATCCCCTGTGCTCACCTCTAACCCCAAAACCCCCCACCAGCGACCACTTGCAAATGGGCCTAAACATGATTGAGAGTCTTCAACACCTTTGTCTCACAAAGGATGAAGAAGCAGATATCCCTATCATAACAATGAACAGATCAAACCTTCTAGAAGAGTGCGCGTTAAGCCTTTTTGGAAAACTTCTCTCTAATAGACATCAGAATCACCGAGTTTTGAAAAGCACTCTCAGAGCCACTTGTAAGATGGGTTTTGTTCTGAGAATTGTAGATGTTGGAAAGGACATTTTTCAGTTTAAGTTCTCCTTGAAATATCAGATGGAATGGATGGAGAGAAACAGCCCCTGGAACTTCGATAATAATTTGTTGCTATTGTGCCGATGGAGAAAAGGTCTCTCTGTTACCAATATTTAGTTCACTCATTCCCCATTTTGGATCCAGATTTAGGGCCTACTTTTTGAGAATTTGTCTGAGGAGGTGGGAAGAGACCTGGGAAATAGTTTAGGTCATTACATTGAGACCGACAAGAGTTTGTGGCTGTTGGAGCAAGCCCGTTTCATAAGAGTCAAGGTGGATTTACTCCTCAACAAACCGTTGCAAAGAAGAGGCAACATCATTAATCTCGAAGGAGAAAAAATGTGGGTCACCTTCAGGTATGAAAGACTTCCCACCTTTTGTTTTCAATGCGGATGGCTCGGCCACAATAAGAAGCATTGTCAACGCCAACTCCATACTCCTAACTTAGCAAAACAATATGGAGAACGGATGAGGGCAAGTGGAAACCAAAAGGGTAACTCTGAAAAACCCAAGCCTCAAAATAGTTGGGACATTGACGAGGAGCGATCAGGAAAATCTAGTGACTGATCTGCTCCGGCTACGGCAACCTTCTCGAACTCAGGTTCATCGCTCCAGTTAGGGCTAGAAATTCAAAATTGTGGTCAAATCGGTAAGGGTGATATGCCCAATGTGGCTGGTGGTGGTGGGCTTGAAGGGACAGCTTCACAGTCAGTGGAAAATCAGAGATGTAACCCAACAATACCTAGATTAGAGGGCTTATCACGTGATCAGCATAACATGAAGGCCTTGGAAGGAAATATCAGGGACAAACTCTCCTTAGTGGGCCTCCACAATTTAGCCCCTCAAAAGGCCCAAGAGATCTTTAGCCCCTTAAAGCCCATGCCCGAAAACTCTAATCCCTTGGTTAACCCCAAAGCTCCCTCTGGCCCAAGCCAAACAAAACAGCCCAAAGGAAAAGCAAATTTGAAAAAAATAGCTCGGGACAAAGGGAAATAGGCCCAAGGAAGTTCTATGCAAGCCAATGAGATCATATCAAGGTCCAAAAGGTCAGGTAAGTTGGACTTCTCTTTTGAATAGGAAGAACATCCCCCTCCAAAAAGGCACTACATAAGCCCCCCAACAAACTCAGGTGCCTCCCCTATCAGATCGACGATGGCTGCTAGACAGCAACGCCGAGCACAATGAATTCCATATGTTGGAACTACAGGGGAATCGGGAACCCCTAGACAGTGTTTGCATTGCGCGATTACGTGCAACGTTGGAATCCCTATATTGTCTTCTTGGTGGAGACCGAATCAAAGACAAAACAAATGGAGAATATTAAATTTAATTTGGGTTTTTCTAATGCTCTCAATGTTCCTAGTCAAGGCCGAAGTGAAGGACTTGCCCTTCTTTGGTCTCAAGAAACAAATTTGGAAATTGTTTCTTTCTCCAAACATCACATCGACACCACCATCACAAATCAGAGTAATTTTAAATGGAGATTCACTGGTTTTTATGGCCACCCAGAACCCCATATGAGGAAAGATTCCTAGAACCTTCTCACATACCTAAATGCCCAATGCTCCTTGCCTTGGTTTTGCTGTGGAAATTTTAACGAAATTTTATCTTTGGCTGAAAAATCAGATGGAGCTATGAGACCACAGAGGCAAATGGAGAGCTTCCGTGAAGCCGTGAATGTCTGTGGCTTCCAAGACCTTGGCTTCTCGAGGCCGAAATTCACATGGTGTAACATGTAAGAGGGCAGTAATAGAATCCACCTCAAATTGGACAGAACTTTTGCCAACTCGGAATGGATCAACCATTTCAACAATATTAGGGTTCATCACTTCGCCAAGTCTACCTTAGATCACTGCCTCTTAAGATTTTCAAACTCTTGCTCTCTGCCTCTAACTAAAAAGTGCTGCTTCGACCTCAAAGCCATGTGGGCTAAGAGGGAGGACTATAAGGAGATTATTGAAGCTACGTGGATTGGGGGCACCTCCTTGAATGCTCTTGAAGGTATAGCTTCTAACCTGACACGTTGTGCATCTAATTTATTGGCAAGGAACAAAGGTGTGATTAGCAACATCCCAAGGAAAACTCAGGAAAAGAGAAAAACCCTTAACAACCTCACTACCTAGGACCAAGATGGCTCTCGCAGAGCAGAAATTGATGAATTAAGGAAGTAAATTAATGAGCTTCTGGATAGTGAGGAGACATTATGGCATCAGCGCAGTAAAATTCACTAGTATAGAGAGGGGGACAGAAACACCAAATTCTTTCATGCCAGAGCCTCAGATAGAAGGAAGAAAAACACCATCTTGGGACTATGGAATGATGAAAGAAGTTGGTGTAAGGATAAAAACACTATCTCAGCTACTGCCTTGGCCTACTTTGAGAAAATATACACTTCTTACTCACCTCACGGCATCCTGGAGGTCACCAATACCATTCCCACTCAGGTAGCTGAAGAGATAAATGCTGATCTCACCAACATTTTCACCAAAGAAGAAGTAACTAGAGCACTCTAGCAACTTCTCCCCACCAAAGCTACTAGACCTGATGGTATGTCAAACATTTTCTTTCATAAATATTGGAGTATAGTGGGCCCTGATGTTACTAATATGGTTTTGAATATGCTCAACCTCAATATGCCTATAGTAGAAATCAACAAAACCAACATTTCTCTTGTTCCAAAAACCAACAACCCCACCAAAATGACAGAGTTTAGGCCAATCAGCCTATGCAATGTAGTATATAAGCTTATCTCTAAAGTTCTAGCCAACCGTCTTAAAGTCATCCTTCCTCATGTTATCACGGAGAACCAAAGTGCGTTTACCTTCGATAGGCTGATCATAGACAATGTGTTGGTTGCTTTTGAACTCATGCACTATTTGAATCACAAAATAGAGGGGAAGGAAAGCTTTATGTCCATCAAGCTAGACATGAGTAAGGCTTTTGATAGGATGAAATGGGGGTTTGTAAAGGGTGTCATGGAAAAATTAGGCTTTGACAAAAAATGGGTAAGTCTCATTATGCAATGCATTTCCTCAGTCTCTTACTCGGTGATCATCAATGGTGAGGCATTTGGGAACATCACTCCCTTTAGAGGCCTCAGACAAGGAGATCCATTCTCTCTTGGGCTTTTTCTCCTTTGTATCGAGGGCCTCTCCGCTCTCATCCATCATGCAGCAAGAAACCAATCACTCAATCGCCTATCCATTTACCGGGGTTGCCCTACAATCACTCACCTTTTCTTTGCAGACGACAGTCTACTTTTTTGCAAGGCCAATACCTCTGAATGCATGGAGCTAATTAACATCCTCAATGCCTATGAAAAGGCCTCAGGTCAGAAGAGCAATGCAGATAAATCTTCGGTCTTTTTTAGTCCGAATACAACCCCTGAGATTAAGGAAGAAATCTTGCGTATTCTTGGTCCTATGCAAGACACCAGACATAAGAAATACCTTAGTCTCCCATCCTTAATTGGGAAATCAAAAACTCAGGTGTTTACAGAAATTAAAGAGAGAGTGGGGAAGAAGTTGGCTGGTTGGAAAGGGAAGTTACTTTCCACTAGGGGTAGAGAAATTCTCATTAAAGCCGCTGCACAAACCGTTCCAACATACACCATAAGTTGCTCTTGAACGAATGATGAGGAATTTTTGGTGGGGTCAAAGGAATCAAGAAACAAAATTGGCTTGGGTGTGCAGGAAAAAGATGTGCAAATCAAAGCTCTTTAGGGGTATGGGATTCCAGAATCTCCATGCCTTCAACTTGGCCTTATTAGCCAAGCAAGGATGGTGGATCCTCTCAAACCCCAACTCCTTAGTGGCACGGGTCTATAAAGCAAAGTACTTTCCCCATGATGACATCCTAAACTCTAAAAAAGGCAACAATCCAAGTTATGTGTGGAGGAGCATTCATAATAGCTTGGATGTTATAAGGAAAGGCACTCGGTGGAGGGTGGGAAATGGCAAGAGGATCCACATTTGAGAGGATAGGTGGTTGCCATCACTGACCACCCACAAGGTAATCTCCCCCCCCCCCCCAAAAAAAAACCTTTTAACAACTTCCCAATGGTGTCCTCACTCATTGATGATGACACCAAATGGTGGAAATTAGAACTGGTGAAGTCATTGTTCCTCCCATTTGAAGCAGCTACCATTCTTAGAATTCCTATCAACTATAGCCTTCCGGAGGATAGCCAAATCTGGATGGGGAACAAAAATGGTTCATTTACTGTAAAAAAGTGCTTATTATATTGCTGTTATGATGGTTGAACAAGGTGAACAAGTGGAGGGCACCTCTAACAGCTCGGCATTTCCACTTTGGAGGAAAATATGGCAGCTCAAAGTCCTTCCTAAGGTCAAGATTTTTGCCTGGCGTGCCTGCATGAATGGTCTTCCCACTATGTATAACCTCCACTGCAGAGGCTTGAGCTCAGCTGGCTTTTGTTCTTTGTGTGACAAATGTATGTAAACCACTACACATGCTCTTATACACTGTGCATATGCTAGGAAAACTTTGGCTTTGTGGCTAGACTACCCGTTAGATGTAGCTGCTGTAGAATTGGACATGTTAGACATTGCAGGTCAGCTTTTCAAGAAAGGAACCTCCAGGGACCTAGACATCTTCTTCAATAATGCCTTCACTCAGCCCATCCTAACACCCCCTGCTCCCCAACACAAGTGGACAGCCCCTCCCCTAGGTTAAAGATTAATGTTGATGGTGCTACCTCAGCAAATGGAAGGAAATCTTGTATTGGTGTTACCTCCAAACTGTTAGAATGTAAAATCTAAATTCTAAAATGTTAGAATGTAAAATTTAAATACCTCCAAACTTTAGGAGTATAATTTGCAATTTTCTCCTTTTTTATTTTGATATTAATTGTGTGTTTGGATTTTGCTTTAAACAAACTTTCTTTTTGCTTTATGCAAATAATCTAACTTAAAAAAAAAAAAAAAAACTAACTTTTAGTTTTTATCACACATTTAAGAAAGCAAAAAAAAAAAAAAAAAAAAAAAAAAAAAAAAAAAAAAAATCACATCAATAAAATATTTAAATTTCAATTTTTTATTGAGTGTGAATTTTGACAAATACACATTTGTGTTATATTTTTTTCTTATAACCTCTATGATTGCAACATTTTAAGATGATATGAGGTCAATAAGTATCACGACAATAAAATCTTGTTTCTTGCAACAATGACCAAATCCTTTTGAGTCTGCGATTTCTATTTTTATGTGTGATGGCACGAGCTTAAGTCATTGCATTTTTTTATTTTTTTATTTATTTTGGTTTTGTACCACTAACCTTATTAGAGTAAGTATGTGAGAGACCACACCCTCAATCCACAAACATTTTGTTGGGACAAACCCGCATGAATTGGTGGGGATGTGTTGCCCCGTTATATTTCCCCATAGATTTAGGGTTTTATATGGAGTTGACATTTATTTTATTTAAATAGTAAAAATAATAAAATTCAAAATGAAAGAAATAAAAATACTTTATTGATTAGTAGAGGGTTAGAGGTATTAGAGATTTAGTGTCTCAAGACAATAAAACATAAATAGTAATTTTTAAAATTATTTTGAGTTTAAAAATAGGACCTCACTCTTTTGTGTTTCAAATGTCATGAGAAGACCGATTTGCTTTGGATTGAAAAATTTTCATGATATTCATTGCTATTTCTATGGTAAAATTTTCTATTTTTTCAAGAATGCATATTATTCATTGGCATAATATTGTCAAAATGATAATATAACACCAACAAAAATAAAAAGTTGATAAACATTATACTGGTGATTTTTTACAAAACCCACAAGTTCTCTTTTGCTTTCCCAATTCTTTTTCACCTTTCATCATTATTATTTTTATTATTATTATTTTGCTTTAGCCAACCTATCATCTTCGAGGGCAGAGGACAACAAACAAAACAATCTCCATCAATTGCATCATTAACATTAGCATCAACCATACCTTCCTTATCCACTAAAGTTTCATCATTCAACACTATTTAACCGTTGCTCCTTAGATGAGCAACAATTAAAGAGCTTTACATCCACATCTTAAAGATATCCTATTTCACTACTCCTTAGATGGATCCACTCTTTTTAATTATTATCTACCTTCCCATGACAAAAGAAATCACGTCTTATTTTTTCTCCATTTTTGTGACAAAATGACCTTTTCAAATTGTAAAACCATATCGATTTGCATAATTTTTATAGAAAATAAAAGTCTCTTCTTCACTAAGAAAACATTTACCAACAAAAGGTTCAAACTCATTTTCTATTGAATTTATATCTTCATTTTCATCAATAACTCCTATTTCTTCTATTGGATATTCATTCCAAACCACTACTTCCTCCCCACAAGTGTCTTTATTTTCTCCATCATTTGGAAGCTCATTTAAGTTAACACAATTCCTTGAAACACTTTGATAAATCTCACTTGCAATTACAATATCATTCATTTGTTCTATTTTGTAACAAGGATTAAAAAAAATCAATATCAAATTCAATTATAAATGAAATATAAGCTATAAATAAAATAGTATATCTTCTTAAGGTAATTATTCATTTAAGTCAAAACAACTCATTGAAACTAATTGTTGAGTCTCACGTGCAACAAAATTCTCATCCATTGATTCTATAATAATTTAACAAAAATGAAAAATAAATATTAACATCATATTTCAATATATTTGAAAAATAAATTTAGAACAAAAGAAATATATATACCTTATTTATAATTTCTTGAACACTATGTTCTTGATCATTCCTTCAACTTCTCTTTCTTTCTTTCTTTTTTTCTCTCTGAACATTGAACTTTCTTTTTAGTTTTTTCTATGATATTGATAAGGTGGGGGGAGAAAATATTCGTAAAATACGCACTAGTAGGAGATAAAATAAAAAATGGAGAATAATTTGCAAAAGAACATTTTTGTCTCATTAAAAAAATTTGAGGACAACTGGTCATTTTGACGGCTTAAATCCGGCCATGTCAAAAGGTTTCTGGCGGTCACTTGCCAGAGCAAAAACCCTCATTTCAAGTTTCCATGCACAATGGCCAGCCACTAAGAACCCATAAACTATGCCCTTTAGGGAACATGGTATCAAATGCCTGTATATATAACTCGTACCTGGGCAAATAAATCAATCATTGATATCCCAAGCAAGATTTTTTGAATTGACATGACAATAAAGAATATCTTCATACAAGTTGACTTCATATGATGTTTGATGATGCAATAAATAATTACAACCTTTTTATTATATTTTCAAAAGAGAGACAAAAAAAAAAAAAAAAAAAAAAAGCTTTATTCTAACCATCTTGAATCTTGTTGGTTATTTTATTTTATGGATAGAATCATTTTCTTTGTGATGAAAAAATATAAGGTCATTTTAGCCGATATTTCAAATAGATAATATTGATGAATATTGTAAAACAAATATTGTCAATTACATGACTAGTTTCTTTAAAAAAAAAATGTTAGAACATCTTGAATTTGATCTTTAGAGATAAAGTATTGGTCTGATCGATGGCAAATGTCTTTCACTAAAAGGCCTTAGATTGTAGGTTTGAGTCTAAGGATTAGCCTTGCCAAAAAATTTGGAGGTAAGGTTACCTATCGTAACATTTTTAAAACCCTACAAAAAGTGAGAGTTTTGTACACTAGGTACAACTAATTTTAAGAATTAGGAAGAGAAATACTTAAATCGCATCACCAAAGTAATCATCTATGTATACAAGTACTAGTCTTGACATGATTCTAACATTAACAAAACTTGAGATACTAATTTTTAAAATCCCAATTAATAAAACAACAACTTCATTACTTTAATTTCTTTAAAGAAGATTGTTGTCAACCATAGTGTTTCAGCCATCAAATTTCTTATATAACATTCATAATAATAATCAACATTTTTTGCTTGAATAATAAATAATAATTTAGAATTTATAAAATTCAAATGATTACTAATAAGATTCTTCATATTTTTTTTTCCTTTTTATCAATACCATTCAATGTTTTCGTGAATAAGCGCAAGTTATAATATAGTATATATTTAAAGCTAAAATCATGGATTTGATGGGTATAGACTTGAATATATATATATATATATATATATATATATAAACGAATTTATCAACCAAAAAGAATATTAAAAAAAAAGAAATCGGAATTAACAATGTATGTGTTTCAGCAAATGGTAGTTGCATCTAGCATGAATAACAAATGGGGTACTTATGTCATTTCACACTTAAACATCTATTCTCCCTTGTTTTCTCTCAGACTTGGAAGTCCCAACTTATTTGATTTACCTGAACTTCCTACAGCATGGTGGTTCTTAGATTGGGAAGGAATATGCTACTGTAGAGAAAGCAGAAAATAGGAAGCAAAAGGTTCCAGGCATCTCCATTTTGAAGAACCACTGTTGAAAATGTCATCAAATGAATTCTTAAAGATTGAGGCCCCTACTACAAGCCATTTTCTATCATCTTTCTCCAAAGCAATTATGCATTTTCATCTATTTTTTTCTGGCCTTTACTCCTTTTTCTCAGTCTCACTAAACTTTTGCTTTCTTTTTATGTTACATTTGATTCATTCCTTTTGTTGGCAGACATATGTTCTCAAAATGCAACTGTCGAGGGTGCATGCAGAAAGTAATAAAACTCCTCCGAAAAGTTGAAGGTGCTAACATTAATATGTTAAAATTTCTAAACTGTATTTTTTGAAAAGGTGAAACTTCATTTAACATTACTCCTATCAGTTATGTAATTATTGCGATCATTACTAATCAAGCAATTGTTAAAATTAGTGACTCATCATGATTATTAACTTTCAAAGAAAATGTAAATTGGACAAAAACTCAAACAAGCATTATATATATATATATATATATATATATATATTCGTAAGAACAAAATCCAAATATAATGTTCACTCAATCTTGTGAGTAGAGGCCTCCACTGGCACATCAATGGCTATTCTTAATATTATTTTCTTTTATTACTATTATTTCAGTGATGATGTGATATTCTATCTTCAACATTGTCATTTGGAGGGTCAAGAATTTTGGATTTGGACTCCAGTCGTATTTGCAAGTGAGCATTGAGCAGGTGGTGACTAAACTTGGTTGTGCATTCCTCTTAATTCTTTAGGACAGTTTCATATTCCAGATTTGTTACTTGAAAAATTAGTCATCATTATCAGATTCTAGCTAATAATGCAGTAAATGCAATTAGCATTGAATGCCTTGTCACCCTTTGGAAACTAAAACAAAAAACAAAAGAATTAATGTGTTTATCGATTTTATGAATAATTATAAAATCAGGTGCATTGAAGAAACTCAGGTGCATGGATTATATGTATAATTATAATATTGGAGGATAATCTTACGAACTAAGTAAAACTATAATTACTAATTAAAAAAATAAAGTACCTATGATTGGAGATTTGAACATTTGAAAAGCAGAAGTTGCAGGGATATATAATACATTTAACTCACATTAGTACCGAAAGGAAACAATTACAACTTAACGCTTTTGTGCTTTCCTCCTTCTAGACTGTGCTTTCTGCCACTTCTTTCTTGAAACTAATTTGCTCTTCGGCTTCAGCTTTAACTCAGGTGAGAACTTGTAATTTTGATCTCTCATACGTGCTTGTATATCCTTAAAGAACTGCATATTTAATTTCTTAGGCCCTCCCTGTCTAAGCTCCGCGTACTCTGGTCCAGAAACAACCCTTTCAAATGCTCCAATTAGAATATCTATATCACTCATGACCTCCCACACATTGGAGTAACGCCCATCTGGACCTTTCTTCAATTTTTTCAAGGCATTTTCAACTGCAATTTTCCTAGCTTGCTTTCCTGGGGACAATTCTTCTGGTTCATTTTCAGCTTTCAATAATTCAGAGATTGTTCGATATTTAGGCATTTCCTCAAACTCAAACAATTTGTCTATGTACTTATCACTACTTTCATTTGGGAGGCTTCTGTAGGAATATCGTCGTCATCATCACCCTCACTACCAGTCCACAATATCTTCTCCTCATCACTTCCAGACCATATACTTCTTAATTCATCACTGTCATCGGCATCAATTAGGTCAGAATGTTCCTTTGCCTGCTGTCTCACTCTCCGAATTTCTTCTTCAAGATGACTTTTAGGATCTTTTTCATCATCTCTTTCATCTTCACTCCCTGTCCACAGAGAAGTATCTTCATCCATCTCTTTCTTCCATGTTTCTCTGAAATCTTCATCACCCAGCTTTCCATTGCCAAAAAGATCATAATGGTTGCGCCCACCTCGAGCATAGGCTCGTGATGCTGCAAAATATTCAATATATTGTGGATGAATTTAGCATACCAGAGGAAGAACAACAGCAGACAATGTGAAAACTAAATCCTTGTTGCAACCGTGAGTTAGAACAAGAAAACTACAAGAACCCCTTCATATAAGTTGTAGGTCAAAAAAATATATGGCATCCATCTTATCACGCATCAGTTATTAGTAGAGAAGAATCATAAATTTGGTCTAGTTGTTGATGACAATGACGTAAAGTCCGATCTTAACTAGTGGGGCATTAAGTTCCTAAATTCTTAAGAAATCAAAATTAAATGGCATATTAGCTTCTAAAGACATATCTTAACTATTGGTACTTATTTAAAAAGCAAAACAAAACTCTACACTTAAGAGTGTACTTATATTCTATAATGCTAACAAACCAAAACCAGAGAGCTGTAGTGACAGCCAGTCAAACCCGATTACTCCAAGACATATATCTATTTGAAGACCTCCTCAGCAATTTAATCAGCCATTATAGTTTTGTTTACTCTGTAGAACCTCATAGAACACCCCAAATAGAAGTCTTGAAATAGGTAACTTTCAAATAATCAAACTAATGTTCTTCTATGAGGACTTAGCACAAATACATAGACTACATGTCATAACGTCACAAGCTTTCAGCCATCATTTTCACCAACAATCATAAACCTCTTAATGGGTTTTTTCACACACAATGAAAAACATTCAAAAACAGTGACAATGGAAAACCCAGAAGCCGTGAAAAATAGAACTTTCAGAAGAGGAATAGTAACCTTGAAATGCCGGGAAAACCCCCAAATTAAAGGGATATCTTGAGGCGCTTCCAGAAAGGATATATAATCTCAAAGAAAGAGCCAAGTTGGGTTTCTCAGATTTTGTAAACAAAGATTATAAACAGAAATGACAAAGAAACTAAAAGAAAGGAAAGCTAATACGTATTAGCTAAGCATATATATATATATATATATATATATATTATCAGAATGAGACCTTGGAGAAACAGACGGTTGCTGCAAATGGAAATGGAAAACCAGGAAAAGATGGGAACAGAGTCTGCGGGCCATCGCTCACTTGCAGTTGCAAAGCTCAAGCCAGCCACCAGCCACCACCAGGGACAAGCACAACCCACCACAACCCACACAAAAATTATCATTAAAAAAAAGTTAATAGGGTCCGGGCTTGGGTTTGAGAGTGACGGAGGAGAAGAGGTCGGAAATGGAAGAGAAGAGGAGATGAGGAAGAAGAGAGAAAAGAGAGGAAGCAAGGGAGAACTCACCGGCACGTGGATGGGGGCGGGGCGGCGTGATCTGTCTGGGTTTGGTCCGAAGCTTGAAGATGGGTCTCTTGGTCTTCTAACGCTTTCTCTCTCTTCGGGTGTGTAACTCCGGAATTGAGTTTTGACATACACAAATGGAGAAAGCTGTGTACAAAGGTAAACGTTAAGGGTGGGTTGCAGTTTTGAACGCTGTATTCTTAAGAGCAAAAAGGCTTTTTGTACTTGCAAATGAGTTTTGAAACGTGAAACTTTGGCTAAAATGGGAAATTATACTGTTTACCAAACAATATAATTAATAGGCACCGTTTTTAAACTATATTTTTTATTAGCATCTCGAGTCTTAGAAACTCGATTTAGGGACTATAAATCAAGTGTTAAAGACTCAATTTTCATGGATTGATCCCGTCTGATTTGGCATTTTTTCCACGTGACGACCACTTGGAAATCGAGTCTCTAAGACTTGATTTATATGCTGAGACATTTTCAAACTTTTTCTTTAAGGGCCTTGACCATGAAATAAAACACCAAGAGTTGTTCATTCAAATTACACAAAACCTGAACCCTCCTGAGAATTCTTTGAAGCACTAGAGAACCCACAACTACCCGATCCAGCCAGACCACGCCACCACTGCACCATCGCCCAATCCAGCCGCCCAACTTAGGCTGCGCCTGACCTAGGCCGCACCCGA